>NC_084827.1:172856685-173164542 GCF_033115175.1 Lepus europaeus | reverse complement strand
CCACATGTTCCTCTCGATTTCCGGTAGAATACTTGATACATTCAAGCAATGCTATTATACTGCAAGTTTTTTTTTTTCTTCTTTTTTTCTTTTTTCTAATAGTCAGATGATCTGAGGAAAGAAAAAAAAAAAAAAACACCTACAGGTTTTTAACAAAAGAGTTTTTTTTTTTTTTTTGGCTTGTTTTTGTTTTTGTTTTTAAAACAGAAAGCTTTACCAAGTAAGCACTGAGAAAGTTCTCTGGGTTCCCCCAGGTTCTTCGCAGCAATAGCTTGCTGGAGTCAACAGACTACTGGTTGCAGAATCAGAGGACACCCTGCCAAATTGGCTTTGTGGATGACAAGTCTGAAAACTGTGCTTCTGTAAGTATACAGAACTTTCGGAATATTGTGCCGCAAAACTGGGAAGTGAGCATATGTGTGTGTGTTTAAGACAGAAGTGTGTCATAATTAAATAAAGCCTGGAAAAGTAGCCTTTTGAAACTATGTAAGTGGTTTACCTGGAGTATGGATGAAATAACACTTGAGAATACTTCACAAAATTTGTGGAAAATGGAATTAAAATATAAGTTTATTGTGGTGACAAAAAAATTGAAATCCATGCATAGTTTTTTCATATTACATATTTTCCATGAACCTTTTTAAAGACTGATGGTTCTATTCCAATTTTGCTCATTTCAACCAAATTACTCTGATCAAGTCTCTGAAACATATATTTAAGTTTCCAAAAACAACAGAGAAAAACATTCAGAAATAGTTACATGATTTTAAAAGACCATTCCATAGTTCTCTTGGGTTCTTTTCATGAAAACTGCATAAAAATTTTTCATCATTCTTACAAGTCACTGTTTATAAAACTTTTCAACCTAAGAAAGAAACAGGCATGCATGTTAATATACTGGAGCTTAGCTTTCACATGCGGAACCTTCCTTTTCAAAGGAAGAGTTGTTATACTTAAACAATATAATTACTATAGCTTAGAATGTGAATCTATATTGCTAATGTGAAATATTCTCCTTCCTATGTGTTCTGCAAAGCTGTGTGTTTCCTTCTTATTGAACTCATAAAGCTCCCATGGGATCATTATTAGAGAAACTCAGGAAGAGTGTTTCCAAAGAGTAGGGAAACGTAATGTGATTCTCGTGACTAAATTAAGAGCATCAGCTCTGAGCTATTCCTAGAGGTAAGTTGCATGCCAGCATTTCTGTTAAAAGTGAGAAAAGGGGGAGGGATTCGGATAAGGGGAAACTGGAAATGGGATGGGAGGCTTTTTATACATAATGAACAGAACCAGAGAACCAGAACTGGCAGAGACAGAAGATACAAAAATTTCATATGGCAGAGTCTCATAGCATAAAATACACAGAGTCCATTCAACAGACAAGTGACTCTCTTTCTTTAGGCAAATATTTTTAGTAATTTTGAGCACTTGTCCAGAAAACAAGAGTTTGTAATTGAACAGTGATGTCTTCTCTATGAATTCAAATTTGACGAATTGGAAAATTCAAGCATTTGCTGGTGCAGATGTACAATTACACAGCTACACCTTGTGAAAGATAGAAGCAGAGAGCAAAATCTGTGGCCACGCTTAGGTTGAAGTTCTCAGCTAAACCGTCCCCGTATTAGAAAGTGTTCCACTTCAAGGATGCATGAAAGTTGGGGCGCTGGATTGCACGTCTACAGCTAGAAATACTAAGTTTGACAATCAAATCCAGGATTACACTGGATCTTTCCACATGTAAGAAAATAATTCTATTCCTCTCTAATCCCAAAAGACTCCCATTTGGATCTAAAATTATACGACTTCCCTCTGTAATTCTTCTAAACACAAACAAAAGACATACTGGATTACCCATTTCCCCAGTAGGTTGTAATACTTGAAACTGACACAGCATTAGCAATTGTGCATGACTCTGATCCTAAAAGGAATTTTAGGGTCTCTGTGGAAAACTAATACTAATGTCTCCATACAATCACGTGGACACTTAAAAACATTATCCGAGAGGCAGATGTTGGGACACACACACACACACACAGAATCTGAGGGCACTGTAGCCATACTCTTCCACGTTTTACCACCGTGTAGTCTGCTCATAACTCTGAAGACCCCACTCTAAGTGAATCGTTGCTCAGTTAATTGGTCATTTCCTCCTGACCAAAATTAGTAGGGAACTTATTCAAATCCAATTTAGACTCTTTTGGTACTCATTCACTGCACTCCAAGTAGTTAGATTTGCAGTTTCTTAGAACTAAGGTCTTCCATGTATCAATGTTTACTGAATTCAAGATGATCTCTACTTTGAAAATTTTTGAGGGATAATTTTAGGCTTGGAAAACATTCAGGGTACTGTGTGAATAGCTCAATATTCCTGTTTGTTTTCAAGCATTAAACCGTGAGCTTCAGTCATTTTTTCAGTAGGAAACCACATTTATTACCCAGCTAAACGAGGAGTCTTAGGCAGAGTAATTTGGAGCAATCAGTGCAATGAACGGTCTGCCAAGCATGAACTGCTAGCTGGGAAGACTGGCTCAGAAAGCCCTTCAATAATTTTTCAAAATCAAAACTGTTGATGTTTTCCTAAATAGAATTCTCCTATGAAACTATAAATTTAATTTTAATTTGCCATTCTGAAAAAAATACTCATATACTAATCTCCCAAGTTTAAAAAAAATTGACTATTTAAAGGAAAGGAAATGTGAAGGAGGATGATGGGATTGGCAGCCAATCTACAAAATCCAATAGCTGAAACATTATCTTAATAGAGGTCCTTTCCATAAATGGTAGGAATTGGGCTTTTCAGTATTTTTATTTTTTAATTAAAAGCTAAGTTAGTTCCTTTTTATCCTCCAATGCTTTCTGCTATTTCCTGGAGTTTAATTTTTGACTTTCCATGATATGTCTTTTGGTTTAATTCTTCATTAACATTGACCTGACCATCCATATTTTTTTATTTGTAGTTACTGTTAGGTTGTTTCCTTGCTGATCATTTTAAGACTCCCAGCTATCCTCCTGCAAACAAATTATATCCTCTTTATATAATACACTTTTACATTAAAAAATTATTTGAAAGGAGAATAGACAGAGTTCAAATCCACTGATTCACTCCCCAGATGTCTGCAATGACCAGGGTTGGGCCACAGCTGAAGCCAGGAGCTGAGCAGGGGCACAAGCCAGGTCTCCCACATGGATGGCAGGGACTCCAGGACGTTGAGGCATCCCTGCTGCCTCCCAGGTTCCACATTAGAGGCAGCTGGAGTCAAGAAGTGGAGCCGCAGCTGGCGTCTTGGCTCAATAGGCTAATCCTCCACCTGCGGTGGCTGGCACACCGGGTTCTAGTCCTGGTTGGGGCTCCAGATTCTGTCCCGGTTGCTCCTCTTCCAGTCCAGCTTTCTGCAGTGGCCTGGGAGTGCAGTGGAGGATGGCCCAGGTCCTTGGGCCCTGCACCCGCATGGGAGACCATGAGAAGCACCTGGCTCCTGGCTTCAGATCAGTGTGGGGCGCCGGCTGCAGCGTACTGGCCGCAGCGGCCAATGTGGGGTGAACCAACAGAAAAGGAGACCTTTCTCTCTGTCTCTCTCTCTCACTGTCCACTCTGCCTTCCAAAAAAAAAAAAAAAAAAAAGTGGAGCCAGAATCAAAAGAACCACCCTAATAGGCTGAACATCATTTCCTAACATACAGTTTAACTGATGAATATTAGTATTTAAAAGGGTGTTCTATTTGCCTTAAGTTTGCAAATAAGTAAGACAAGCTCTCAAATAGCCTTCAACATTCCACACATGAGGTTGCAAAACTGAAGAAGGTATTTGTCAGCTGTCCTGTGGGCCTTACATGATAATACAACCCAGAGGCAACAGTGACAAAATGGGATCATAGCTGAATTTTTGTTTTGTATTTTTTCTCCAAATATATCTATACCCATTGATCTTGAATCTCAAAAAAAAAAGTTAAAGAGACAGATATTTCACTTGTTGTGAGACTAACATGACCAAGAAAATGATTAGTGACCCGTGAAGGGGCATTTTAAATTACCTATTCCTGGTGTTTACCAAATTTTCAAGCAGATTTCAAAGTTATTTTTCTTAAGGAAATCAAGCTTGAAACTCTTAAAAAAAAAGTCTCTAACTTTAGACTTAACAAAAGAGTTTTGATGGTACCAAGAATTTCCAGTGTTCCAAAATGCTGACTTGCAATATCTGCTTTCTCCTGTTCTCTGTGTCTGTGTGCACTTGTATGTAAATACGCACAGATGACTCTGTTATGAACTTTTTAGAGTTCCAGACATGAAGTCTCTTAATCCCCTTAATCCCTACCAAATTCAGGGTGGAACATAAATAGACACAGCAATGCTCCTATCAACAAGGAGTTGTCTAAACAGAGGCGGTCCTACAAGACAATCATGAAGTTGAATAATTCCTATTGCCTAGTGATGTCACAGTGGTCTAAACCGCATAGCCCCAAGCATCACAAACCTCCACTAATAACCAGTGTTGACAAACCTGCACTCTGCCAGCTGTGTAAAACGCTGCTAACCAGTGCAAACAAACATGCACTCTGCCAGTTGTATAAAAGTATAGCACGTACAATTAGGTACCACATACAATACTTGATAATGACAATTAACGTCTGTTAAGAGTTTATGTATTCACTATACTGTACTTTTATCATTCGTGTAGAGTACACTTCTACTTATTAAAAGTTGACTGCAAAACAGAGTGCCTCGTTACATGGGCAGCAGCCTCATATATTTTGTGTATCAAGAGCTCACAACTAGTGATTGACCTACACCGTCTAGATTAGTGTAAGATACTTCAGATTTGCATGATGGCAAAATCATCCTAACAAGGCAGTTCTCAAAATATTTTTTCTGTCATTAAGTGAGACATTCATGTGTTTAAAACCAGGATTATACCCAGGGCTGAAGAAACACTCTGTGCATTCAATACCCACTGCTAAATGACATTCTGTAAATGTTTATTCAACAAGCTTTAAGGAAAAGCTAAATGCTGCCTGCAGAAAAGCTTCGTGTGTGTGTGTGTGTGTGTGCTATGTATCACAAGATAATCTCAATCACTTTTGGTAATGGTCAGCCAAATAAGAGGCCCCATGTGGTGCACCCATTCACCTTAGGAAGCCCATCCATTGAGGGTTACTTGTGCAAGTAGACTCCTGGGAGAATGGAGTTACCTACCTCCCCTAGGAGCTTAATTCTGTTGCCTGCATCCAGTACGATTCTCCAAGAGAGAGGATCTTGAAAGTTGTTTCTTGTATTTCTACTTATTTCCATGGGATTTGTACTCCCACAACTCGGAGAGTTTTAGAGGGATCTACTTTATATGGGATGGATTGGCAGGACATATACATTTCCTGCATGGTTTGCAGTTTAATTTTGGGCAGAAATACTATGAAGACTTAATTCATCCTTTATAAATGGGTTTGTAAAACTCTTCAAGCGTTTGGAAATAAAGGCATATAATGTGTTTCTATATACAAAGTAGACTAGAAAATATTTTGTTGGGGGAAATAGTGGTCAAGAATTATCCCAATTTATTTCCCTTTTTAATATGTCTCCATGTGTATAAATTTCACCTCCTGATCCATCTTCTCTCTCCTTCACTGCCCATTCTCCAGTTTCATTAGAATACTTACCATTCTTCAAATATCCATAATTCTTTTTTTTTTCTTTTTTTTAAAATTTACTTGACAGGTAGAGTTATAGACAGTGAGAGAGACAGACAGAGAGAAAGGTCTTCTGTCTGTTGGTTCATTCTCCAAATGGCTGCAACGGCTGGGTCTGCCCTGATCCAAAGGCAGGAGCCAGGTGCTTCTTCCTGGTCTCCCATGCGGGTGCAGGGGCCCAAGCACTTGGGCCATCCTCCACTGCCCTCCCAGGCCACAGAAGAGAGCTGGACTGGAAGAGGAGCAACCGGGACTAGAACCCGGTGCCCATATGGGATGCCGGCGCCGCAGGCAGATGATTAACCAAGTGAGCCATGGCACCGGCCCCCCAAATATCTGTATTTCTTTGTTCATAGAATTACCTTAGCTTGCCCTGCCCTGGTACCCATTTGTTGCCTCATAAATTCTTCCTGACTTTTCCAGTCCAACTATGTTCATGCAAAACAGTTATTTCAACTGTTAAGCATTACTCATTCAGGCATGGAGAAAAATATCACATTCCTTCTTTAAAATTAATTCCTAGGAAACGCACTGCTGCTTCCTGTTCTCCTTACTTATTTGGAACTGACAGCTGCTTTCTCAGTTATTTCAATATCATGTTCCTTCAAAATTGCTCTGCCTTTTTTTAAAGATATATTTATTTATTTATTTGTAAGTCAGAAATACAGAGAGAGAGGGAGAATGAAGATGAGACAGAGAGAGAGACACCTTCCATCTGCTGGTTCACTCAACAAATGGACACAACCGCTGGGGCTGGATCAGACTGAAGCAAGGAGCCAGGAGCTTCATCTGGGTCTCCTGCAGAGGTGCAAGGGCTCAAGCACTTGGTCATTCTTCTGCTGCTTTCCCAGGCCAGTAGCAGGGAGTTGGATCAGAAGTAGAGCAGCGAGGACTCAAACTGCCAGCCATCTGGCACTCCAGATGGGGGCTTAGTCCACTATGCCACAGCATCAGCCGCAAAATTGTTTTGTCTCAGAAAAGAACAAATGAACCTCATTTTTTAAAAAGTACCATTCACCCTGCATTTTTACATTCTTGTAGATGTTTCATTGCCATCCATAAAAACACCTATTCCTGGGGCTGGTGCTATGGCATAGTGCGTAGAGCCGCCAGCTGCAGCACCGGCTTCCCATATGGGTGCCAGTTCTAGTTCCAGCTGCTCCACTTCCAATCCAGCTCTCTGCTGTGGCCTGGGAAAGCAGTGAAAAATGGCCCAAGTCCTTGGGCTCCTGTACTCACATGGGAGACCAGGAAGAAGCTGCTGGCTCCTGGCTTCGAATCGGTGCAGCTCCGGCCATTGCAAGCAGTTGGGGAGTGAATCAGTGGATGGAAGACCTCTCTCTTCTCTCTCTCTCTCCCTGACTCTCCTCTCTTTGTGTAACTCTGACTTTCAAATAATAAATAAATCTTAAAAGAAAAACACCTATGCTTTCCAGCTACCCTTTAAAAATCAAATGGCAGACAAAACACAGTTGCCATGATCCTATATGTCCAGAAAAACCATCCATCATTTGTCATTCCTTTCTTTGACTACTAAACTAAAAAAAAAAAAAAAAAAAAAAAGTCTTCTTTCTGGCTTATATTTCTTACCACTTTGATTAAAGTGCTCTTATTAGTGGCATCAAATCCACTGACATGTTTCACTGTTCATATCATTTAGATCTTGCTAGAATTAACTGAAGTCACACCCCCATCACCTTCTGAAAACTGTGTTCTCCACAGCTTCAAGGCCATGATTTTCTCTTGTAACTATTCTTCTGTCTCTAGGATTTTTCTCTTTTCTTTTCTTTTTTTTATTTTTGACAGGCAGAGTGGACAGTGAGAGAGAGAGAGAGAGAGAGAGAGAGAGAGAAAGGTCTTCCCTTTTGCCGTTGGTTCACCCTCCAATGGCCACTGTGGCGGGCGCGCTGCGGCCGGCGCACCGCGCTGATCCGAAGGCAGGAGCCAGGTGCTTCTCCTGGTCTCCCATGGGGTGCAGGGCCCAAGTACTTGGGCCATCCTCCACTGCACTCCCTGGCCACAGCAGAGAGCTGGCCTGGAAGAGGGGCAACCGGGACAGAATCTGGCACCCTGACCGGGACTAGAACCCGGTGTGCCGGCGCCACAAGGCAGAGAATCACAGCTAGGTGGGACGGGGGGGGGGGGGGGGTTCCTGAGACAACACGAGTAGAGAGCAAGACGAAAAAATCCCTCGGAAACGGGGTCCAGACTTCAACGGCAAACTCGTCACAAGGAACTATGTACAGAGGAGCCGGCAGGAGGCTCCCGGCCCAGGAGGGAGGTGAGAGGGCAGCAGGCACTAGCTGGCTGCTACCACACCTTGCTCACCCTCAGTTCTCCTCATAGCTGTCATCCGGGCTGATGGCTGGGCTGGTGAGGCTGTAGGTGGGGCTGGTGGGGGAGTTGCCTGGTGAAGTAGGCGAGTAGGTGGAGCCTTTGGGGGATGTGGGGGAGTAGGTGGGGCTAGTGGGTGAGTACTTGGGGGAAGTGGGCGAGTAGGTGGGGCTGGTGGGCGAGTATTTGGGGGAGGTTGGGGTGTAGACAGGAGAGGTTGGTGAGTAAGTGGGAGATGTTGGGGAGTACTTGGGGGTGGTGGGTGAGTAGGTGGGGCTGGTGGGTGAGTACTTGGGGGAGGTGGGCGAGTACTTGGGGCTGGTGGACGAGTATTGAGCCACGGCGCCGGCTTCTAACCGACATTCTCATGTGATATTCCCAAAGGTCTGCCCAAAAGCCTCATCCCTGTTTGCTTGATTCTCTCACTGGTCCATTTCATCCATATGTCATTGCTTCAGTCCCATCAAAATGCTGGTATATTCTTCCTTCCCAATTTGCCCTTTTTAATGATGATTTTGTGATCTCCTATTTTTCTCCAAGCTATACTTCTTGCAGGGATGGGAAACCTTTTCACTCCAAGGACCATTTGGATATTTATAACATCATTTGCAGGCTAAATAAAATTACCAACTTGAAAATTAGCCTGCTGGAGATTTGCTGAATTTAGAGTCGCACCTGCAGTTGTCATGGCAGGGCCAGACCAAAAAATTTTGCGAGCTTTTGTGGTCCATGGGTCAGACATTCCATACCCTTGTTACACTTTATTTCAAAAGGGCCATCAAAAATGTTCACTTTTTAAAATTTGGGCTATGCCTGTTCAGTCCACAGTCACTATTTTAAGACCCACATATTTCTTCTACATACTTCATATGTGCAAATCAAAAGCAACCAAGCAGAAGAAAAAGCAAAAAAAATTAAAAAATCCAGCACCCTTGGAAAGTCACTGGTGTCTTTTTCTCCTGAAATTTTGTGCAGCAATTCTTTACTTTGACGTTCCAGTGTGACGAATAACTACATCCTCAGCCCCAGCGTCACATCATACCTGCAGGGGTTGCTGAGTCAGTTCAGTACCTATTCAAGACCATGACTCTGGTTTTAGTTGAACTGAGCATCACTTCCAAAGGAGCTGATGCAGCATCTTTAGCCTAAATTTTAAAGTGCATTGCAGATTGTCAGGCCTATAAAAAACACACCCTGACATCGGAAACACATTCACAATATTCATTTGCCAGAGCTTAGTGGTATAACCAAAATAAAATATCAACTGGTGACTGTGTTTTCTCCATGTGTTGAACAAGCAGACTCTACCAGTGTTCCCCTATTCTGCCATACTAAGTGACTAAGCTTCCATTCATGAGATGGCAGAACCCAAAGTTTGGAATCAACCCAAGAAGATAACACTGCTCATTACATTTATTGTTTAGGCAAGATCATAAAATAGCAACAAAGAGAAGAGATTTCTCAAGGCTAAATCAGTACCAAATTCATGTGTAAAGCCCCAAATCACTAGTTTTTAGTGCAGCATGTATAGCACTTTTTCAGTATTCTGATAGTTACCTCTTTTCTCCCATCAAATATGATAATTTTATGAAAATATCATAAAATTAAAATTTCTCCATTGTAAGATTATCATTTTTATTTGAAGCAAATATGATTTACATTACTAATCCACGCTGAAGACCCAAATTAACATCCTTGAATGGTTCCTAGATATTTATCTATTTTGATTGTTTTTGATAATTCTAAGATTGTCATTTTTACATATAAATTACTACTAGATCATACCTAGTTATATCATCCACAGGTATAAATGTCTATCTCTCCCTTTCTTCTCCTTCTCCTCCTCTTTCTTCTTTTTCTATAAAATAATGAATTAAATGCAGGGATTAACGTTAGTGCCATAAATAGGATTAAATATTTCTTCAATAGAAGGTTAAAGTCACCTAATAATAATGTTGTCTTCAAAATATCATTAAGCACTAATGCATCCTCTCCCCTGTGATCCACATTAGTCCCCACCTTACCCACTCATCCAATATAAACACAATGAAAATTTTTGGCTTGACAATGTGAAACTCTTTTTAGGAAATTTAAATACAACTTTGAGGCTGTTTTCACCGAATATATTCATTGTTTACTTGTTTATTTAAACACAACTTACTACTTCACAATTACAACAAAAATATTCATCCAATGATTAATATGATAAAATAAAATAAGATCAGAAAGTTAAGAAAATGATCAAGCCAAAAAAATGGTAAGTTAAGAACAGGCAAAATAAAATCAGGGTCATAGTGGTATAGTCAGTAAAGAACTCCATGCACAGTGCAAAGTTTTGCTCTACACTTACTGGCAAGAAGGTCAGTAATCCATGACACAGAACATTATCATTTACTTTGGAGCAATCCCACTCTGACTAGTCGTAAGACCTTGGAAATTTTTACTTTGAATACTCAGAGATGTAATATTTCTCATTTCATCTGTTAGATCAGCATTATCTTCAAAGCAATGGATTCCTTATTGCTATTTTCAGAAATGTCCCTAATGCCAACTGAAGACAAGATGTCAAATATAACCAATAAACCAGTTCTGCATATGATAGAAATTCTATCACCCACGTACAAACTTTCCATCAGCTGTCTTAAATGAGGAAGAAAATTTACTGTATGTATGCCAAGAGTTCTTATTGTAAGATCCATAAAACACTGAAATTGCATGGAACTGTTGAGTATATGAGTATGCAATTTTTAGATCTTTTTTTCTTGGTCATTCTAACTAAAATTTTGTGAACTTTGTTAGTATTTTTAAAGAATTTCATTTATTTTTCCTTTTTTTGCATTCTCTCACTTAATTGCTTCCAACTCTAATCCATAACATTGCCTTCCATCTGCATGCATCCATTCTCTTGCTTCTCTTGTGCCTTGAAGTAGAAGTTAAAACATGGTTTCAAATTTGTTTTCTTTTTAAATACAGATGTTCCTTGACTTACAATGGAGTTATGTCTCGATAAACTCATTAAATAATAAAAATCATTACATTTAAAAATGTATTTATTCACCTAACATACCATACCATTATAACTTAGACTAGCCTACCCTAAACAAGCTCAGAACACATACATTAGCCTACAGTTGGATGAAACCAACCAACACAAAGTGTATTTATAATGAAGTGTTGTATATCTTATGTAATTTATTAAACATAATTAGCCAAAAACTGCTGGCTGCACACTATGTAGAATATCAGTGGATTTATCTTTGTGGTCACATGACTGACAGATGCTGCAGCCTGCTGCCACTGCACAGTGTAATTACAGTATCAAATCTCCATGTAGCCAGCCCAAAAATGCTAAAAAATTTCAAAGTTAGTTTCTATTGAATCTATATTGCTTTTTAATTTCAGGTTTTGCATTTTAATTTTTTTATTTTAGAGGTGAAAAAATTTCATGTATTTCATATATACGGATTTAGGGACGTAGTGAGACTTCCCACCCTACCATTCTCTGACCCACACTACCACCCTTCCTCCTCCTTCCTCTCTTATTCCCTCTCTTAATTTTTACAATCATCTACTTTCAGCTTATTTGATGCCCATAGGACTAACTGTATAATTAATTTTATGAGTATAAAGTAAACCGAAAATAGATCTTTGTAAAAATTAAGTGTGGGAATAGGAGAGGGAGAAGGAGGAAGTGGGGGAGGGAAGGGTTGGAAGTGTCATTGTGTTCCTAAAACTGTATATATGAAATACATGAAATTTGAAAACTTTAAATAAAATTTAGTTAACAGAGTAATACTGCACTAAGTAAAGGGTTCAACAAATACTAAGAAGAAAAAAATGTTGTTCCTCAGCAGTAGAGACAAAGGCCAAAACTAATCATCAATTCTCAAAATGTCAATTTCACTGCTACACATTACATTTTTGGTACTGTCAGTGACCACACATCAGGGAAAACATATGATATGTGTATTTTTGGGACATACTCATTTCATTAAATATAATGGTTTCCAGTTGCACCCATTTTGTTACAAAAGACAGGATTTCATTCATTTTTTTATGGCTGAATAGTATTTTCTACTATATTAATGTCACAATTTGTCACAATTTCTTTATCCAATCATCAGCTGATGAACAACTGGGTTGATTCTATATTTTAGCTATTGTAAACTGAGCTGCAATAATCATTGGGTACCAATAACTTTTTCATATGCTGATTTCATTTAGTTTGGGTAACTTCTGAGGAGTGGGATTGCAGCATCATATGGTGTATCTATCTTCAGCTTTCTGAGGTATCTCCATATTGACTTCCACAAAGGCTATCCTAGTTTACATTCCCACCAACAGTGCGTTAGGATACCTTTTTCCCCCATATCCTCCAAGAATGTGGTGTTTGTTGATTTCTGGATGAAAACCATTCAATCTGGGGTGAGGTGAAACCTCATTTTGGTTTTGATTTGCATTTCCCTGCTTCATTTTTATCATATCTCTGACTGTGAAACTTCACTCTTTATCAAGGGGACTGCTCTGTTGTTTTTAGTAACACCCTAGGGCATAAGCCACTCAGCAGCCAGTCTGATTCACTTAAATTTGCAGAGGGGGTGGTCTTTGAGCTTTCTTCTGACCCCATGAGGACTCATCTGAGCTGTTACTTTCCCTAGCTGTCTCTAATGAACTAACTGGTCAGTAGTCTTGTTTATTGCTGTTAACGGAGAGTGGTTAATTTTTAAGAGTGCTCTTAGTCCTGAATCTCTCTCTGCCTGTTTTAATTGAATTTATTGCCATTGAAGAAACCTTCAGAACTCTCTCTCTCTTTTTTTTTTTAACCTTACTTTCTGGGCAAAATCTGAGTCACGATTCTGGGCACTGGGTACAGTTGTATCTTTTAGTGCCTGACTTGCCTCTCTTGGTGTAGAACTTCTCTAAAGGAAACTGGGATGAGAGATGCCACAGCCCCAGTATTCTCATCATGCCAGCACTAGGGTAACCATTCAGTGTTATGGGTAGGACCTAGGTAGAGGAAAGAAGCTCCAAACTTACGGGCTTTGCTCACTAGGAATTAAGCTTCTCCAATTTGGAGTCAGAGACGACGAATGTTGGTGACTTTCCAGTGAGATACAGGAGCTCATGTATGGGAGCTGGAGAGGTACCATCTTCATAGACACCCAGGCCCTGTCAAATTGAACAGAGGAAAGGAGGGACTTACATGCCACAGACTCCCAGTTTTAGCTGAGTTATATTAGACGTTCTTGAATAAATATTTCTTAATTTTCTCTACCCCTTTAGCATGATTTCTAGAGAATGAAAATAATTAATTTACACCTTTTCCTAATTTTTATTTTTTCACTGTGGAGCTGGTCCTCAAAACTCTACACATGATCATCACAGTTCTGGAACTCAGTCCTTTTTCTATCTTCAGTTAATTTCACTCTTTGTTATCACTCTGGTCCTAGGAGGAGTTCAAGTCAGGGATCTATCCAGGATTTGCAAATCTAGTCAATAGTCTTAGGTCCTCAATTAAAGGTAGCTTAATAGCCTATAGCATTAAGCTCCATTGAGGGGAGAGCTGACATTTTCTCATGGAAGTCATTGCATCTAATGTCCCTGAGAAAGAATATCTCATCTTTATACAAAGTTGACAAGTGAATATTTGGGGAGATAGCCAAAATTTCACACAAAAAATTAATGTCCTTGTGGCACAGAAAATTCTTTCATTAATTTTCTCTGAAAATATTCAACAAGTTTCTCTCAATTTCTAAAGCAGACACTAACCACTAATTACACAGCAGATTGTTCAAAGAATGTGACTTCGAAATGAGCCCATAAAATAGTTACTTTTTTTTTTTAAGATTTACTTATTTATTTGAAAGGCAGAGTACAGAGAAGCAGAGAGAGAGAGAGGTCTTCTATCCACTGGTTCACTCCCCAAATGGCCACAATGGCTGGAAGCTGTGCTGATCCAAAGCCAGGAGCCTGGAGCTTCCTCTAGGTCTCCAATGTGGGTGCAGGGGCCCAAGGAGTTGGGCTATCGTCTACTGCTTTCCCAGGTCATAGCAGAGAACTAGATCAGAGGTGGAGCAGCTAGGACTCCAACTGGTGCCCATATGGGATGCTGGCACTGCAGGTGGCTTTACCAGATATGCCACAACACAGGCCCCAAAATAAATTACTTGTAAAATGTTCCTATTGATATCACATGCATTGACTTGTAACATAATTGTTGGCTAAAAGCTTCATAGACAGTAAAGGAGGAGTGCCATAGGATGACTAATGTTGAGAAGATAAAACTGACTCATTCTCTGTAGTACTAATTGGATGGCAGACAAAATTGTCTATTTATGTCACTCATTTGTCTCAACATAATTATGCCATCAACTTATAAGAGAATGTAGTTCTGTCTCCATGCAATTATCAGATTTTTGTGCATTTTCAACCAGAAATTTACATATGAATATTCTATATGACAGAAATATCACTGCAGTTTTTATCTAATAGCATGGATAAATAATATGATATAGGTGCAGACTAACAACAGTGATATTAACATTGAGAGTCCTACTTTACTTATCCCAGCAGATTCCCAGATGATTTCCACTATTTGAGCTCAGAAATTCCTTCCAATTTTGAGAGACTTTTCAAATGCTTACTCACTGTTCTTGACAGTGCAGTATTGGCAGAGGGTGAGATTTGCCTAATTAGTGCTAGTAGCATAATTTTTCTGACTATATATATTTTCTCTCTCTTTTTTCCACCCTGACCTTCAGTATGGTGTTTTGTTAACTCAGCAGATGGCTGAAGTTCTGAAACCTTGTCTGTGAAAACACATTCTGCTGGATTACCTAAGAGGCAACAGAACTAGTAGTATGTTTTTGGCTTAGTTTAGTAATGGCAAAGGGAATTCATAATTCAATGCCATGGGTTTCAATTCACTCAACTTTATTGACAATAACTCAACTTTATTGATAATAACTCAACTTTATTGACTATTTTCCTCCCTTTAGTAAGTTTGTCTGCAAAGATGACCTCTTTCTCTGGCCATTTCAGCCTCATTGCATGCTTCATACTGACAGAGATTTCTTTGATGTGAAGAAAAAGGAAAGGCAAAGAATTGGAGTGGAGCACTATTCATGTTCCTGGAAACTGAAGGGGGAATTAATTTGCTTAGGGAGTGTTTGGTTGAGTTTTTAGCTTATGAAAGCACTTTTCAAAATTAATTAATGGTGAGCATGTTTGAAGTTGCTTTAAACAAAGCTCCACAGGACAATTAAGGCGACATAGAATAATGGATTCCTGTGGAGCAGGAAAATTTACATCACTTCATTTGTTTGAAAGCAAAACAATACTTAACACCAGTTTAGGATAAACAGTATTTGTACACAAATATACAAAAGTGTGAAGTGAATAGACTTTTCATTTTCTTAGTGATCGGTAATTATGATGATACTTCATGTTGGCTTTAAGCTTACTTCAAATCAGTTGTGTAGTGATTTTGTTACCTCTCCATTTGCAGGCACTCTATTTTAGTAATAGTGTAAGCAATATTAATCATATAACATTTAGAATTTTTAAATATTCTAATACTAATTGTCAATGTCAGGAAGCCAGTTATAATAAGCACTGCCTAGAGAGGATGAAATGTCTGTTTTCCAGCCATTCCTCTGAGAGGCAGGTAAAGGATGGCTTCCTAGCTACTGCTGCATTGTGCGAACCCATTCAGTGGGTGCCATTTATTGAGCTGGCCAGACATTGCCCACTGTGTTACTCTGTCTTAGAAATGTGTAGAGGAATGAAACAAAAAGCCTAACTCTAGCTTTATTTTTTGTTTGAGGAAATAGCTTTCCTCTACTAATAATAGAAATGCTGACTGCATTCCCTATACTGAGAAGTTCTGTGCAAAGCAATGGGCTCTCTAATAAAGGAAGTATTGGCAGGGGCAAAGTGAACACAGAGCCATGGACTCGTAGAGGTGGTGGCCACATTTGGTGGGAGGCAGTGTGCTGCACTAAATTCCCTCTGTGGGCTCTTCTATTATAAACATATACGACTCTGCATCATTTCAGTAAACAGATAGTTATTGAATACCATTGGCCTCTCAGGACCTCTACTGAGCACATTATGTGTATTTATTAATTCAGAAAACCTTAACAGAGTAGGAAGTGTTATTTTCGCCTTGTATGATCTAGCCAAATCATGTAACTAGTAAATGCTGGAGTCAAAAATGGGTCTCAGGTAATTCAGCCAAAAGCCCAGTCTTCCTGTCCATTCTGAACTAAACTCTACACTATGTATAGCTCTACACTATGTATAGCTCTATACTATGTATAGCTCTGTGACTTCATGGTGATAAAACAATATGCTGATTCCTTTTTATACAAAGAAAGAAAATCCCTATTACAAAAGTGATTATTTAGAGATTTCAAAAATCTGCATTCTGCCTATTGCTACCATTTCAGATGACTTTCTGATAATGGTTCTGAATACTTCTCACTTGTTAACAGCAGCTGCCTTATCCACTTATGTAATGCTTTAGTTTAAAAACTGCTTCTACTGATACTACCTCACTGAGTATTTACAGAAACCCTATGAAGTAGCAAGAGCAAGTATTTTAAGTAAAGAAATATGGGTTGATGTTAAAAGGTAAAACACTTGTCCAAAATTGCACAGAGCCAGATAGTAGGTCTTCCAATTACAAATGCCAAGCAATCTCTTCTTGGCCATGCTCCTGCCAGTGAAAGAATTAATGGAAAAGTGAAGTTGGATGATTTCATAGCCTTGATTTTCTATCAGAAAATAACAGTCTTTGGGCCACTGTGCCTCACTTTATGTTTTTGTAAACAAAGATGTATTGGGACAAAATCACATCCCATTTATTTACATGTTGTCTGTGCCTGACTCCCCACCACAGCAGAAGAGTTGAGAGAGTACAAGTGATGTTCCATAGCCTACAGGTTTAAGATATTTGCAAAGCAGGTCTTTACAAAAAGAACTTTCCCAACATCTAATCTAGAGCAAACAGCTAATACTTTGACATAAGAATATTGTGTCTGTGCACTGATGGCTCATAACGGGTAAGAAAGAGACTATTTCTGTTCTATCCAAAATCCTCTCAGGTTGTTTTTGTATTAAAGTATTTGAAGGACTCTAATTTCTTTTTTTTAAATTTTATTTAATGAATATAAATTTCCAGTGCATAGCTTATGGATTACAATGGCTTCCCCCTCCCATAACTTCCCTCCCACCCGCAACCCTCCCCTCTCCTGCTCCCTCTCCCCTTCCATTTGCATCAAGATTCATTTTCAATTCTCTTTATATACAGAAGATCAATTTAGTATAAAGATTTCAACAGTTTGCACCCACATAGAAACACAAAGTGAAACATACTGTTTGAGTACTAGTTATAGCATTAAATCAAAATGTACAGCACATTAAGGACAGAGATCCCACATGAGGAGCAAGAGCACAGTGGCTCCTGTTGTTGACCCAACAAATTGACACTCTAGTTTATGGCGCCAGTAACCACCCTAGGCTGTCGTCATGAGTTGCCAAGGCTATGGAAGCCTTCCAAGTTTACCGACTCTGATCATATTTAGACAAGGTCATAAAAGACAGAGTGAGGATAGTAACCAATGATCCTAAGAGTGGCATTTACCAGGTTTGAACAATTATACAGCATTAAGTGGGGAAGAGGACCACCAGTACACACAGGTTGGGAGTAGAGCCATTGGTGGTAGAGTAGAGGTTATGATTACAAAGGAATGAGGCCCAAGTGCGCTAGACAGGGTCTAGAACAAAGGACAGAGTCATTATTAGAAGAGCTAAGAAAGGTGCTGTCTAAGCTACAATTAAGTTTTCTGATTTAGAGGCAAATAGAACCTGATAGAAGGGGCTTGATAATAATCTGTTGGGCTTTAGGCCTTGTAAATTCAGAGGCCCAGACCTATCAATCTCTTCACATGGGGTATATCCTAAGGGAGGTGTGAACCTCCTAGGGGAAGGCACTCTGTTGACTTTCATTACTTGGCTGGCCTGGGAGGAGAGCTGGCCAGGTAAAGGCAGGGGGCATCTCTAACAAGAAATTTACAGTTCTGCCTGCAATGTTGCTGACCCTACTTGACAATCCCCTCAGCTGCAGTGGTCCCTTTGGAAGTTGGGCTGAGTGAAGGGCTTTTCAGCTTAGAGCCAATAAGATCTGTGGCTCTGACCTGGGCATCCTTCGAGTCCAGGGCAGGTCCATTTCCAGTGATCCAACTCTTGGCAGAGCTACCAGGGTTCTTCACAAGCTGACTTCTGCTGAAGCCCAGGCTTACCACTTTGAAAGCCACTGCAGTGGACTGGCCTGTTGGGTCTCCTTGAGGGCAGATCACTGTACAGATCAGCCATTAATAGGCCTGCCACCCATTGCTTCTGATGCCGAGCTTTCTTTTCCTCCTGGTTTGTGTTAAAGCAGACCAGAGGATGCAAGTCAAGGGAGTGCCCAAGTCCCATCTCTAATCTTCGGTGGCCTGAACTACAAGTCTATAGTCACAGGCATGTTCTATAGTAGTTTTTCTAAGGTAGACAATGTCCATGAGGAAAATTATATTCTCACTTTAAAACTTTCTTTCCCTTTGGTCTGAAAGGGAGGTTTTTTTCTACTTACTGTATACTTCGCTGATGGCAAAGTGAATCTAGCTATGAGATTATTATTTAAGTTCTTATTTTGGCTATGCTATTACAGAAAAATGTTAGCCATCTCTTTTAAAAGGTCTAAAGATTAAATTGTGCATCCTACAGATTCCTTCATAATAGAATTAGTTTCCTACCTTGAAGAGAATAGAGAAATGAAAGAACAAGTTGGGCTTAGAATAGAAAAATGAGGGAGCAAGTCCTAGATTGCTTGCTGACAATAGCAATATCACATGAATACTTAGCAAACCGTTTCAACCATTAGATAACAACTTAAGAAAACATTTACCAGAAGGTCCAATGCCTTCTATAAATTTTAAGAATCATGTATTTGAAAACACCTCTTAAATATCTAACATGGTGTAGTTTGTTTAACCAGTAAACTTAAGCACAACCATCTAAAATGTTTTTAGTTTCTTTCTACCAACAAGTATAAAACATATGATGCAGAGATTCAGGTCACAAGAATTAAAATATATCTTTGATTAAATTTAGCAGCTTAAATTTATGGACAACCTTATCTATCAGCCAATTAAAATAAAATTCTTAATAAAATTTCCCCATGTGGACATACAATATGTACACACATATAACATACATAATAGACCAATATAGCAATTTTAATAATAGCTTTTAAAATCTTTAACTCTTTTTGTAGATTGCCAATTGATTTCAATTGCTTTTTGTTTTTAGTAAACTCAGTTAACCATACTGTCTCTCAGTTGGTACTGTTAATACATTATTGCCTTCATCTGTTTACAGAGCCATCCCAAAGTACTGAATACAATAGAAGTGGCTGGAAAAAGTCCATAGGAACCTATAGGAGGACAGCTAAACACAGAACCAACAACGCTTTAGTTTTATGAGCAGCAAATCATATATAACTGTGGATGACAAAAGACTTTAAGTCGCCATGTTTAAAATTATAAACTCATCAACCAACAAGAGGCACTTGCTTACTTCACAGTATTATTGAAAGCACCTGTAGGATTTTACAATTATTTAACCCTTTAGGCCTCTGGAGCTTTCTCATTAAGATAACTATCATGTCTAGTAACACAAGATCATTAGACTTTTTAATTCTCAAACATTTGTATTAATAGTATTTTCCTTTATAGAAACTTAAAGTCTGGTACCACATCACATCTTGACAGTACTTTTAATATAATCCAAATAGCCTGATTAGTTGGTGTCTCCTAAATGTGCAAGAGAGAAATCTCAGATTACTCTCAGAGGATCTCCAATTAGACTCACAGCAGACTTCTCATCAGAAACCCTACAAGCTAGAAGGGAATGGCGAGACATAGCCCAGGTACTAAGAGAGAAAAACTGCCAGCCCAGAATATTATATCCTGCAAAGCTCTCATTTGTGAATGAAGGTGAAATTAAGACTTTTCATAGCAAACAGAAACTGAAAGAATTTGTTGCCACTCATCCTGCCCTGCAAAAGATGCTTAAAGATGTGTTACACACAGAATCACAGAAGCATGGTCACCAATATGAAAGAAGGTAAAGGAAGGAAACCTCACAGCAAAAGATCACAGGAAGCTCAATTTCTCTTAGACATAGAATTAAACTCTGATGCTCTGTTAAAGCAATGTGTTAAAGTAATCTATTATGTTCTCTTGATGTCTGTTAAATTCTAATTGTTCAAAAACAGCTGAATTTTTATTAAGAGCTATGGGTTATTTAAATATGTGCCTATTTTCAAAGATTTGAATAATCACCTTGTAGCAATGATCAAATTTGGTCTATGTTATGTCATGATTTTAAGGAATCTTATTTCAACCAGATATTTTGGATTTTGAGCCTTCTTGGCATTCTTGACAGGCATTCAAAAAATCAAAGTTTCAAACAATCTGGTCTCTAAAATTTCCAGTAAATCCTGGACTTTGGTTTTTCCAGTTTGGACCCAACTGAAAAAAATCGAAGAACCTATGTCTCTCATCTTATAGAGACTCCATGTTTAAAATTATAAACTCATCAACCAACAAGAGGCACTTGCTTACTTCACAGCATTTTTGACAGCACCTGTAGGATTTTACAAGTATTTAACCCTTTAGGCCTCTGGAGCTTTCTCATTAAGATAACTATCATGTCTGGTAACACAAGATCATTAGACTTTTTAATTCTCAAACATTTGTATTAATAGCATTTTCCATTATAGAAACTTAAAATTTGGTACCACATCACATCTTGACAGTACTTCTAATATAATCCAAATAGCCTGATTAGTTGGTGTCTCTATAAGATGAGAGACATAGGTCCTTCGGTTTTTTCAGTTGGGCCCAAACTGGAAAAACCAAAGTCCAGGATTTACTGGAAATTTTAGAGACCAGATTGTTTGAAACTTTGATTTTTTGAATGCCTGTCAAGAATGCCAAGAAGGCTCAAAATCCAAAATATCTGGTTGAAATAAGATTCCTTAAAATCATGACATAACATAGACCAAATTTGATCATTGCTACAAGGTGATTATTCAAATCTTTGAAAATAGGCACATATTTAAATAACCCATAGCTCTTAATAAAAATTCAGCTGTTTTTGAACAATTAGAATTTAACAGACATCAAGAGAACATAATAGATTACTTTAACACATTGCTTTAACAGAGCATCAGAGTTTAATTCTATGTCTAAGAGAAATTGAGCTTCCTGTGATCTTTTGCTGTGAGGTTTCCTTCCTTTACCTTCTTTCATATTGGTGACCATGCTTCTGTGATTCTGTGTGTAACACATCTTTAAGCATCTTTTGCAGGGCAGGATGAGTGGCAACAAATTCTTTCAGTTTCTGTTTGCTATGAAAAGTCTTAATTTCACCTTCATTCACAAATGAGAGCTTTGCAGGATATAATATTCTGGGCTGGCAGTTTTTCTCTCTTAGTACCTGGGCTATGTCTCGCCATTCCCTTCTAGCTTGTAGGGTTTCTGATGAGAAGTCTGCTGTGAGTCTAATTGGAGATCCTCTGAGAGTAATCTGAGATTTCTCTCTTGCACATTTTAGGATCTTTTCTTTATGTCTCACTGTGGTGAGTTTGATTACAACATGTCGTGGTGAGGATCTCTTTTGGTCATGTTTATTAGGGGTTCTATGAGCTTCCTGTACTAGGATGTCTCTGTCCTTCTCCAAACCTGGGAAATTTTCTGCTAGTATGTTACTGAAAATGCCTTCTAATCCTTTCTCCCTCTCCATGCCTTCAGGAACTCCTAGAACCAGAATGTTGGGTTTTTTAATAGTATCCTGTAGATTCCCGACAATATTTTTTTAGATTTCTAATTTCTTCTTCTTTTCTTTGGTTTGCCTGTTTCCTTTCCTGTTCTCTGTCTTCTAAGTCTGATATTCTCTCCTCTGCTTTGCCCATTCTGTTTTTAAGGCTCTCTAATGTGTTTGTCATTTGATCTATTGAATTCTTCATTTCATTATGGTTTCTCGTCACTATCACTGTTTCTTGTTCTACTAGTTGTTTCATTTCATTTTGATTCCTCCTTAATATTTCATTTTCACGAGAGAGATTTTCTATCTTGTCCATCAAGAATTTCTGTAGTTTAAGAATTTGTTTTTGAGAACTTCTTAATGTTCTTATCAATTTTTTGAGATCCGCTTCTTGCATTTCTTCTATCTCATCATCTCCATAATCTTGAATTGGGGTGTCTTTTTCATTTGGGGGCGTCATAGTGTCTTCCTTGTTCTTGTTACCTCGGTTTTTGCGTTTGTTGTTTGGCATGTTGGAGATATTTGGTTTCTTCACTGTGGTGTTTTTTCTTGTTACACTATGGCTCTATATTAAGTGGACTGTCAGCTTTCGGTGGAGCCTTAGAGGCTTGAGATGAGTGTGGACTGAGAGCTGTGTTTGGTTCCTCAGGGTTGAGGGTGTGTCAAAGATGACACTCCCAGGTTAGGTGTGGTAAATCTCTCTTTCTTTCTTTCTTTTTTTGATTCAAAAGGGAAGTAATTCCACACAGCTGAAGGAGGTAGTTAGCAGGCAAATGATATACCCACAGGAGCCAGAGATTGGAAGCTCTTTCCCAAGGACCACACAGGGAATCTGTGCTGCCCTCAGTGTGGGCTCCAATTCTCCTGCAGCTTTCTACCATCAAGATTAATAGGCTGATCTTTGCTTCCTGTCACTTAAATTCATGCTTTGTTTTGAAATTCTTATCAAAACAACCTCTTTATAACAATTTTCCACATATTTGCCTGTTGTAGTTTCACTTTAGTAAAGGTTTTCTTTTCTTTATCTTCTAATTTAACTACTTGGAGTTTCCTAAGAGATTACATATTTCACAACATTTTCCCTTAATTTATGTCTGAGAATTAGACACATTCATCGTTTTTTCTTTTCCTTCCGAAAGTAGTCTTGCATCTTTCTCAAAAATGATATTGGTTGCTGCATAAATATAGCTTTTTTCTCAAAATTGTAATTACTTACTAACAGTATTTTTAGTTCTATAAACTCCAATTTGCATTCAATTTTACTGTAGCCTGTTAGTCACAACCTATTAGAAATTTCAAAAGCCCCAGGGGTAGAGGAAGATTTGATGTGTGCTTTGCAATTCAGGAAATGAAACAAATACTCGTCAGCTCTTCAGAAAAGAAAAGCAGGTCATTGGAGACTCAAAGAGCATATTAGCAGAGTGTATATTTCCCTATTATTGAGGAAGTGTACACTCAGATTTGGACATGAACATATACTAAGACCCACCTAATTTGTTACTAATTTTGAAAAGCAAATTCATCTGTGTATACCAAAAGACAATGTGCTAAAAGATTAAATTTGTGACACAAGAGGAATAATGTATTTTTAAAATTCTCATATCATTGAGATCCAGCTGAGGTTTGATATTCTGTATCAAATTCCACTTCCACAGTTAAGTTCTTCCTACTTTAACAGGCATTATAGCAGTCATTGGAGCCATAATGGTGACTGAGATAACATATTACCTGCACTCTTGGAGCCTAAATTTTCTTGCATTGGAATATAATAGAACAACCTCATTTTTCTTTATAATATCAGTTATCTCATCCTGATGCTTGCCAGGAGTACATGTTGTTGATTAATGAGAGGCAAGGAAGGAAGGAAGGAAGGAAGAAGGGAGGAAGGAGATGTATGGATGAGTGGATAGATAGATAAATAGATACAGGAAGAAAATAAGGGAGGAAGAAAAGAAGGAAAGAAAGGCTAGCTAAAATAAAATACAGGCGAGGGGGCCAGCGCTGTGGCACAGAGGTTTAAAGCCTTAGCCTGAAGCACCTGCATCCCATATGGGTGCCAGTTCTAGCCCCACCTGCTCCTCTTCAATCCAGCTCTCTGCTATGGCCTGGGATAGCAGTAGAAGATGGCCCAAGTCCTTGAGCCTCCACACTCACAAGGGAGACCTGGAAGAAGCTCCTAGCTCCTGGGTTTGGATCGGCTCAGCTCTAGCCGTTGCAGCCATTTAGGGAGTAAACCAGCAGGTAGAAAAATTTCTCTCTCTCTCTCTCTCTCTCTCTCTCTCTCTCTCTCTCTCTGTTTTCTCTCTGTAACTCTGTCTTTCAAATAAATAAAAATAAATCTTCAAAAATAAAACGCAGGGTCACATGTTATCAAGGGTGTACTACTGAAAACTTCAAATAATTCAGCATCAATTTTTTCATGGCCTTTAACATAGAATACAGATCATGTATCTGCAATTGTATCAATTTACACCCATTTTAAACTTTTGCACTTAAAAACGCTTTTAATAATGGTATTTATTTATATGTCATTTGTTATTTTGCATTTCTAACCCTTCTTTTCAAATTTCTGAAACTACAACCTGCCTTCACACAGGCAATTACTTGACTTAAGGTTCTAGAACACTCAGGAAACTTTGACCTTGAAGGTTAAGACTGCAGTAGTTTTTCCTTGTCCACCTGTGCGGTGATTTTTGCAAACTAAAGACTGAATCTACATTGACGTTGTTACTGTTGCCATTATCGTCTGCATTGTCTCCAATATTTCAGAGTGTCTCACAAATGACCCATAGGTCATCAGGAGAAGTTCTTTGATCTTCTTCCTAACACTATGTCATAATTAACTTCAGATCCACGGTTTTTTATTACATGCTATAAAATTGTTCACAGAAGGCCTGAGGCATGTAAACCTACAGTCCACATGGTCCCGAGGGCTGTTAACAGATTAAGTGAAGTGACCATGTGACAATGGTTCATCATGCTCACCAGAACAGCCTGTTTGAAAATTAGGTGATTATTTCCATGTTGATTTAATTTGTAGAGGGTTGTGGCTCAGCTTAATATCTGAGTAATACATTCACATGTGAGGATTCTTGAGTTTTCAGGCTTTTTTGATATCACCCTCTTTTAGCTCTTCCTGCATGTTAAATAGCATATTACTGGTTCATTTTTTTCTTTTTTTTAAAATATTTATTTAATTTTATCTCAAAGTCAGAGTTACATAGAGAGAGAGAGAGAGAGAGAGAGAGAGGTCTTCCAACTGGCTGCAACAGCCTGAGCTGCGCCAATCTGTAGCCAGGAGCCAGGAACTTCTTCCAGGTCTCCCACGCACTTGGGCCATCCTCCATTGCTTTCCCAGGCCACAGCAGAAAGCTGTATCAGAAGTGGGGCAGCCGGGTCTTGAACTGGTGCCCATATGGGATGCCAGCACTGCAGATGGAGGCCTTACCTGCTATGCCACAGCGCCAGCCCTTGGTGCATTTTTTTTCCAAGTCTGCTTACCTACCAGCTCTGACTGAGTTATAGTTAGAAAGATTCCTCCTTCTCCCACATTCCACCTAAAACCCACCTACTCACTCAGACGCACACATAGAATTATCCCTTTATTTTCGAGACTGGTCTGCCTAGTGTATTATAAGACAGGCAAACCTTTTCAGTGGTCTTGGAGCTCCTTGGTCCTGACTTTATCCTCCATGAACAACTGGAACCAGCATTGTTTCAAACTGCAATTTTACCCCAATTCACACAGAACAGCACCTTCCTCACATCATCAGGAGGGAAAGACCATTAACTCTGACACTAATGAGCTGATAGATGCTGGGTCAATTATTCTGCCTTTCTGAGCTAATTCCTTCATCTGTAAAATAAACTATTTTGACTAGATGTTCTTTTCTATCCCAGAAAGTCTGTGATTGATTCTCTGGTTATCTGAACCAGTTAGTAGAGGTGCACAGTGAATTACTCCAAAATATAATGGCATAAAACAAACTTTCATTATGCTCAGTGCTATGTATCAGGAATTCAGGCAGGGAATAGGGCAAGTGGCTTTCTTCGGCTCCTTGCTCTCTGAAACTCAGCTGGAAGATTCAAAGGCAGGCTCCGCTGAGCACTGGCTAAGTTGACTGGAAGGCTGCGGGCTGCAATCATCTGGAAGCTCACTCATTCACAAGCCTGACTCTTGGGCTGGAAAGACCCAAACAGCTGAGACCTCAAACAGCTGAGCCTCCATGGGCATCTCTTTCTCTATGGGTTTTCTCAAAGTGGGTTTCCCAGCACGTTGACTTCATGGAGCCAGGTTTATTACATGGCTGCTCACAGTTCTGAAGACATGTGTCCCAAGAACCAGGTAGAGCTGTATCACATTTTATAGCCCATGCTCAGAAGTCAGCATGCTCATTGCCACTGAAGACACAGTGCACCCAGATAAGGGGGAAGGAACACTGACCACTCTTCTCAGTGGAGGAGTGTCAGTGGAACACTGTATGAAGAGCATGTAGGTGACACCTATTGTCTGGAAAATACAGTGCCACACCATGCAAAAGTAGCTTCTTAGTATTTATGGAATTAATAACCATGGTTTCTGTCTTCCCTATTTTCTAGTATTAGGCAAAAATGATTGATGGTGCTACATAAATGTATAATTAGTAACATTTACTATAGACAAATGTAGATAACTGTGTGTATTAGTCACAAAGAACTGGCTCACACAAATTTGGAGACTGAGAAGTTCTAGAAGTTGGATATCCAGAAAAGCCAGTAGTATTGTTTACTTTTTAAAAATTTATTTATTCAGAAGGCAGAGAGAGAGAGAGAGAGATCTTCCATCCATTGGATTGCTCTCCAATTGGCTGCAATGGCTGGAGCTGCACCGATTTGAAGCCAGGAGCCAGGAGCTTCCTCCAGGTTTCCATGCAGATCCAGAGGCCCGAGGACTTGGGCCATCTTCCACTGCTTTCCCTGGCCATAGCAGAGAGCTGGATTGGAAGTGGAGCAGCCAGGACTTGAACTGGCGCCCATATGGGATGCCAGCACTGCAGGCAGTGGCTTTACCTGCTACACCACATCGTCAGCCCAGTAGTATTATTCAAAGGGCCAAGAGTAGATGATGTGTTCCAGTTGGACCATGAAGTCCTGAGGACCTGGTCTGCCAAAGATGGATGCCCTAGCTCAACACTCACGTGGAAAGAAAGTTCACCTTTCCTTCCTTTTATTGTTCTCTTAACAGATTAGATGATGCTCATCTACATTGGAGAGGGCCATATATGTTACTTACTCAGCCAATTCAAATGCTAATATCTTCTGGAAATATCCTATAGACACACCCAATAACAATGTTTAACCAATTATCTGGGAAACCAGAGGCCCAGTCAGGTTGACAAACAAAATTAGATTCTTTGGCTGCTTAGCATATGAAGCCTCTTGCTAAGTTAGCTAAACACACACACACACACACACTGATATTCCCTCTCCAGTTAACACATAGGCACTTGACCCAAGCTTAGCCATCTTCTTGTTCTAGCAGGGACACAAATAAGTGGGAGAAATTCAGAACTTATTCTGTGCTGGCAGCAATATCAGGTGTTAAGTGACAACAGCGGAAGTCACAGCTACTAATGTGATGGCAGTAGGACCCAAGCAGTCTTCCCATGGCCTCACCTGGACTACATCCAGCCACTTAGCATCTTAGGCTCCTATCTGTTTTCCAGACATGAGTCAGCAGCCTTCTTTCCTCAGTTCTATGCTACTCAATTTTCACATAGTACATTTTCCATATGTTTTAGCCAGAATACATTTTAGTTATATATAAACAAGTATCCTGATGGTTGAACCAATTAATCATTAAGAAACTGCTTTAAATTAATGTAGTGAATGACCACAGGGAACTTTCTGTAGACTAGCTACCATGCCAGGAACTGACAATCTAATGATAGACAAATTCAGAATATTCTGGAAGGCACTATTTGAAGGAATCCTACATCTTCTCTTCACCCAGTTCTAACTCTGACTCTGCTGCCTCCCTTAAGAGAGGCAGACACTGGTGGCTCTAGACTGGCTGGGCTTGGGAAGTACATAGCGTATGGGAAAAGGTACTCTCAGCACAAAAAGGAATTCTTAAAATTGAACACCATTATTTTAAAGCTAAAGATTTCAGGAAACAGGTTGAATGGACAGCACTCAATATAAATTTTCAGTCCTGGATATAAAGAAAAAGAAATATCTGCAACATCTAATGTTAGAAAATAAGAGCCCATAGCCATTATGGAAGACAATCTGAAGGTAGTTCTACCATATGACCCAGCAATCCTCCTCCTGGGAATTAACCAAGCAAAATGAAGTCAGCATATGAAAGAGTTATCTGTACTTCATGTTCATTGCAGCCCAATTCACAATAGCCAAGATTTGGAATCAATCCAGATTTACATCATCTGATGACTGAATAAAGAAATTGTGAGATAGATACACAATGTAATACTACACAGTGATTAAAAAATTTAAATCCTGTCTTTTGCAACAAAATGGATGTAACTGGAAGCCATTGTTCTTAGTGAAGTAAACTAGTCCCAAAAAAGACAGATACCATAAGTTTTCCTGATCTGTGGTAAATAATAGGGTACCTAAAATGTAATGTTTTGGGACAAAATTGACATTTTGAGATTCAATGATTGTTCACAGCCTTGTCTCTATGGTTGAGGAACAGTCTCTATGGGTGAGGACAGCCTTGTCTCTATGGTTGTCTCTATGGTTGTTGAACTCAGTGTATGGTTAATCTTATGAGTATAATGTAAACTGGAAATAGATCCTTGTAAAAATAGGAGAGGGAGGAGGTGGGAGGGTGAAGGTGTAGCAGGAGGGAAGGTAGGGTGGGAAATATCTCTATGTTCCTAAATATGAATATATTAAATACTTGAAAATTGTACATTTTAAATAAAGTTTTAAAAAAGAAAACAAAAACATGTGAAACCTGGAAAATAGACAAAAAACTCTGATATGACATGAACTTTAGAAGGAGGAAAGGTACAATGAAGGGAAGTCAGTAATTAAATAATTTGTAAAGATTTACCTAATCAAAAAAAAAAAAAAAAAAAAAAACCTGAGTCTCAGATTGAAGGTGTTTACCAAGCTACAAGCAAGAGTAATGAAAGATACAGGGGTAGGCATTAGACACAGCAGTTGACATGCCGTGTGGTACACTGACGTCCCAAATCTGAGGCCAGATTTGAGTTACAGTTCCAGTTCTTATTCCAGCTTCCTGCTAATGTGCACCCTGGGAGGTAGCAGATTATTGCCCATAGTTGGATCCCTTCACCCATTTGGAAGACATGCTTTGAATTTTCTGCTCCTGTTTTCTACCTGGCCTAGCCCTGGCTAGTGTAGGTTTCTGGGGGAGGGAACCAGCAGATAGGAGATCCCTCTCTTAATATCTCCTCTTCTCTCTCTCTCTCTCTCTTTCTCTCTCTCCCTCTTTCTCCACACAGACACACAATCTTTCTCCTCCTCTCCCTTTTTCAAATATTTTTTAAAGGTACAGTAGTAAACTATATATGTATCACCTGAATTCTTCCATTAGAAATGCACAAAAAAAAAAAAAAAAAAAGAAGAACAAGGAAAACCATGTGCTTCACTGTTGGGATGCACAAGCGAAAAGAAAACGGGAACTCTACATTTGAAAAGTGCCCACAGGCCAACCCAGCGTGCTTTTGCTATTGATAAGGGCTACAACAACCTATTGTACAGGGTATGCACATGTTCATATAACTCTAAGGTTTCTCTGAAACGTGTTGAGGAAGACATATCAGATAAGCTGTCTGGGAGAGCAGCTGCATGTCCTTGGGAAGCCAATGTTCTCACAAGGGCTCAATGCTCTTCTTATTAGTAGGTCATAAACTATCCTTAATCAGCCCCTGCAGTCACACTCTGTGTCCTAGGAAGAAAATGTCCTCACTAGGAGTGCATTGGCAGAAATCTTATGCTCCACCCTTCAACAAAGAATCCTCTTCAAATCTTATGCCATTTTGTGGTAATAGGAACATTTAAAAGAGCCACAAAACTGTATAACTGACACAAATTCATGGAGGAAAATGCTCTCACATATTATAGATGAATATTTAATTGTTCTATCTTACATATATAAGAAGCTCAAACATTTGTTAAAAAAATATAAGTTACAGATGTGTAACCAACAGTCCCATTGAGGAATTGAACCTGTAATCATAACTGAAAATGAAAATCTATGTCAAGCAATCTTCACAGTGTTAACAATAGAAACAAATCCACAAGACTGGGAACTAAGTGACTCCCATGAGTAAGACAGTGGCTGGATAAATCATGTTACCTCCATTCACAGATTAGGATGCCATCATTACAAAGAACACACTGGAGCTATATTGGTACACTTGGAGGCATTGTTGGGTGAGAAAACACAAAGATAAAGAAAGGTACATAAATATGATGTCATTTTTGCAAAGCAAACAATTCCCAATCTATCACATGTATATACACATACTCACACATAAGTATATGTTATGTGTGTATAAGTATATGTCTAGTTCTTATCACAGGAAAGAATAAGTATTTTACATGGAAATGTCAAGAAAAGGAAGAGGGAGGACTAAATAAAATAAGTAAAGATTATATTTTCTTCATCCTACCCATGAGTAAAACACATTCTCACATGTTGTGGATGAAAAATTCAGTTTGTAGTAATTTTTTTTAATTACAGTGCACATATGCAAAGTTATCTTAAAAAGTGTCATTAGGGGGTGAGCACTGTGGTGTAGTGGGTAAAGCCAATTCCTACAGGGCCAGCATCCCATATGGGTGCTGGTTTAAGTCCCAGCTGCTCCACTTCTGATCCAGCTCTCTGCTGTGAGTTGGGAAAGTAGTGGAGGATGGCCCAAGTCCTTGGGCCCCTGCACCTACATGGGAGACCTGGAGGAAGCTTCAGACACCTGGCTTCAGATCTGCCCAGTTGTGGCCATTGTGGCCTTTTGGGAAGTGAACCAATGGGTGGAAGACTGATTCTCTCTCTCTCTCTCTCTCTCTCTGTCTGTCTCTCTCTCTTCCCCACTCTGCCTCTCTGTAGTTCTGTCTTTCAAATAAATAAATCTTTTTTAAAAAGTATCATTAGGTATGAGTATATAGGTGAAAAAGCATGTTATAATATCTATAGTAAAATTCTGTTATTGCAAAACAGTTTAGCAAAATTTTTAAATCTGTGTGTATGTAGTATATAGATAAATGGATTGATAGATAATAGATAATAGATTATATTGATATAGATATAAGTGTGTAGAATATGGACTTAGATTTGTTTGGAGAAAAATTTGGAAGTATACATGCTAAGCTGGAAGGCACACTTTTTAAGGAATAGCATGAAAAACAGGGGAAAATTGATTGAATTAGAAAGACAGGCACAAAAACATAACTAGGAGCCGGAGCTGTGGTGTAGCAGGTAAAGTCGCCGCCTGAAGTGCCGGCATCCCATACGGGTGCAGGTTCTTATCCCGGATGCTCCAATTCAAATCCAGCTCTCTTCTATGGCATGGGAAAGTAGTAGAAGATGGCCCAAATGCTTGGGCCCCTGCACCCATGTGGGAGACCCTGGAGAAGCTCCTGGCCCCTGCCTTCGGATCAGTGTAGCTCCAGCTGTTGTGGCCAGTTGAGAAGTAAACCAGCAGATAGAACACACTCTCTCTCTCTTTCTCTCTCTCTCTCTCTCTCTCTCTTTCTCTGTCTATCCTCCTCTCTGTGTGTAACTCTGACTTTCAAATAAATAATAAAATAAATGTTTAAAAAAATAACTAAAGGTAGATACATGTATACAACCATGATCCTAGTTTGAGATTTACATTAAGGAAAGCTGCAAATGAATCTTTCAAACAAATGATGGCAGTTGTTGCATGATTTTAGGACCATCACTCAATCATTTCATAATTAACTGAAGATTGATTTTCTTTAAAAATGGAACACATAGGGATATTAAAATCCAAAGTATAAAGTGAGAAAAAATACCTGAAACTGCAAAATCTCACAAAGATATGATAAAGATAACTATACAAGCCTGGAGCTTCATATTTAAGGTGCCAAAATATTAGTGCTGATCTATTCCAATGCACTTTACTTAAGATGTTTAAGGCTTGTTTGGTCCCCTAGAGAAATGAAGACTTCCATTCCTTGTACACATAACAACTCACGTTGAAATTTCACTGAGCATAAATATATATTTGTAATAATTCACGTACACTTCTAAATATGACTTGGGTTATGGCCCCCCTTTATTTCAGTAAGAAAATCCTCTTTTCAAATGTAATTTTACCTGTTCCTCAGTATATAAAACATAGCAAGCAGAAACAAGTAAATGTTCAATGGTATGCTGGGAGTCCTGATTGGAATCAAATTCCCTCACAGCTCTGAACCAGAGGCCCTGGAGTTCCATGACAGATGACTGAATGAGGGTCTGCCTCGCTGATCCTCTGTCTGATGACTGGCTGGCTTAGCCCCCAGGAGGGCCTATTCATTTCCAAACTGATATGATTTTAATAGAGAATATGAAATGAAGTACATTCCACTTCAGGGATTGTCAGCTCAGCCAGTACAGTCCGCATAGAGCTTTATGTTTTGTAAACTGTTAGTTTGATATTGAGCTTTTATCAGTTTCTCTTATTGTGCAATTGGAAAAGAAGGAATCCATTTTTATTGTGATTAGGTGCACTCATCAGTATTTCCAGCAGTTACCAGTGAGCAATGGAGTCGAAGAATTGAGACTCCTGTAGACGAAGTCTCCTGACTCCATTCTTTCCCTTCTGTGCTGTAATAGACAGAACAGCTTCCAGCACCATCATCATCATATAATGAAAACATCCAAGTTTGGTGTCTTTTAACCCAGTCTGTGGTTTGTACTCTAAAATCACATCCATGGAGTGAAATCCTCAAGGTAGTGGAAAAAGACAATCCTGGATATGTTCTGCATCAGTGAGAAGACATAATGAACCAGGACAGATGCAGATGAAAATGAAGGGAAGCGTCACCTACAGTGCATCAAAAACACTCCCACAGTCTCTGAATTGTTATCCTTCTGATTACTGGTTTAGTTTAAATGGATGCTGAAGAATATGGGCACGTTTAAAGAGATTACCTGTTAAATTTGTGCTGCAATGTGAATTTGGTGTGGAAGAACAGGTGCTTCTTCTACTCTCCCAGCTGAAAAACAAGTTCCCGTTTGCATGCAAGCTGGGATAAGTGTGATTTGTCACTGTCTGAATATGTGCAACCAAGAGAACGGGTGCTCATTACAGCCCTGGGCACTGGCTCCTTGCCCCCCACACTTTGGGAGTTTGGGAGCAGGGGTCTGACTGCTTTGCTCTCTTGTTCTGTCTGCAAGGTGAAGGGCAATGTTGCATCTGAAAGCTCAAGCAGGCTGTGAAAAGGAACAGAAGGTAATTGGATAGCCTTTAAAAATTATAGATTTAAGTAGGCACAAACTACCATGTATAGAAAATAAATTAACTGTGTCAAACAGAGACCCACGGGAGTGAGAAACAGGATGGCAGATACAAAAAGAATCCAAGGATGCAACCTGTGGCAGTGATGAGTTCAAGTGTTTGTGACCACTGAGGTCACACAACTCTTTGAAGTTTCTGAACAAAGGCTTATTTCAAACAGTAGAATAAAACACATTTTATTGGAAAATTGATTTGAGATACAATTTGAGGGAAAGCATGAAAAAATGAAGTATAAGTATTGGGAGCACCTCTGGTTCTTATTCTATTGTCTAATTATTAGAAAAATTAACAGTATCTGCCTCAAATTTCTGGCAGTTCTACATGGTTTTGCTTTGTTCTGATATACTGAGGGCATACTGAAAGCCTTTATGAATTATGTGCTTCCTGGAATACAGAATGCCATTTGAAGCTGCATCCCAGTGCTCCTTAGTGCCTCTTGCCTGAATTGTTCAGGTTCAAATTTGTTGCACAAACAATCCCCACTTCCCCAAACCTTCTGTCTTCTACTTTGGTGGATAATTCCTCTACTGCTCATGTTTCAGCTTAGTCCGCATCTTTTCTTGAGCTCTTTCTAGAATTTCGAGGTTTCGAACTGCATCTTCCACACCCAGGTCTCATTATCTAGTACTGTTCCTTGTTCATTTTTTTAATGGTTTATTTGTTTATTTGAAAGGTAGAGTTACAGAGAGGCAGAGGCAGAGAGAGAGAGAGAGAGAGGGAGAGAGAGAGAGGGGGGTCTTCCATCTTTTGGTTTACTCCCCAGATAGCCACAGCAGTCAGAGCTGCGCCGATCTGAAGCCAGGAGCCAGGAGCTTCCTCCAGGTCTCTCACGTGGGTGCAAGGGCCTGAGGACTTGGGCCATCTTCTACTGCTTTCCCAGGCCATAACAGAAGGACCAGAAGTGGAGCTGGCAGGACTTGAATCGGCACTGCAGGCAGCGGCTTTGCCAGCTACACCACAGCGCCAGCCCCTTGGTTCATTGTTGACTCATGATTCTGTTGAGTGTGGAGAGGAAAACCAGTGTGGGGCTAGTTTGCTAGGTGTCAGACCCGTCCTGAAAGCCCCCAAGGAGACTTTCCTTAAGCTCAGAGAACAGGCCTGTCTCAAGTCAATGTACTGCTTTTCTCCAGGAAATTATTATAATGACCCTACAGTTCTTCCAATACTCAAACGTGAGTGGCAGCCTCTGAAGTTACTCAGCACATGCTTTGTACAGCTATAAACAGCAGCTTTAATTCAGGAAGCACAAACTCAAAAGCCTAGCATGGCCAGATACAATGAAATAAGTAAAAGAATCAGCGTCCAAATAGAGCTTTCCTTTGAATCCAATTCTTCTTTTAGCAGTACGCCTCTGCATGGCCACTTATAACCTAACTTCTTAGAAGAATTTCTACCAGCAATCTCCCCTACAGCAACTAAACACACTGCAGCCAAGCTCAAGTCCCCAGCCTTGCGCAGAAACTGTTATTGGCTAAGTTTATCAGGTACCAACATACCCTTTTCAACTATTACCTGACCTGACCTCTTAGCAATGCCGGTACCTTCTTCACTGAATGAATACCTGTCGAGGACTGTGACGGATCGATTTTACCCTACTTTCAAGGTAATAGTCTCTTAGTGTTTTATGAATGTTGGAAAGAAACATGAGACTGCTGGAAGTGAGGGAGACGGAGAGGGAGAAGAATATGGAGAAGGAGAGGGAGAGGGGGAGAGAGAGAGAGCAAGAGCGAGAGGGAGAGAGAGAGAGAGAGAGAGAGATTTTATTATAGCACAGTGGTAGCCAGAAAGTAGGCACTGGTGTGTCTATGTCTGCATCCTTTGCCTCTCAAGAACCACAACAGTGCCATAGGTGTGTCTCAGGCTTATGCTGCACTTAGTTAGGCATCACAACAAAGGATTGCTGAGCTTACAGAATTTACTGCTTTTATAGTGAGCCTGCTGTTTGTTATAGAGAGGGAAAGAGAACATACCTCATCATTTTTAGAGGTTTATTTATTTATTTGAAAGTCAGAATGAGAGAGAGAGAGAGAGAGATACCTTTCACGCACTGGTTCACTACCCAAATGGCCTCAATGGACAGTGCGGGGCCAGGCCAAAACCAGGAGCCACAAGAGCCAGGATCTTCCTCCAGGTCTGGATCTCCATGGTGGGGGCCCGTGCACTTGGGCCTTCTTCTGCTGCTTCTCTAGGGCATTAGCAGAGAGCTAAATTAGAAGTGGAGGAGCCAGGACATCAATCCATGCTATGAGATGCAGGTGCTGCAGGTGGCAGCTTTACTCGCTACACAACACCAGCCGCCTTGCCTCATCTTTCAACATTACTTGCGGCTGACATAACGCTGTGACATGGCTCATGGAAAGAGCAGTCGGGGCCTTGCATTTTGGGGATACCCAAGAGCATGCAGGGCTGCTCAGGGCTCATGACAGTTGCCTTTTTGAACAGAGTTCCCACACTTTGGCTTTCTTCCAGCTGCTTCTCTGGCTGCTTGTGTCCTGTATGAAGTCTCTTATTCTGCATTTTCAAGAGTTCTGCATTGGCCCCTCCCTTCTTTGCATTTACTTTTGCTTCATTATCTTGTGCTTCAATTAATATCAACATCAGGGAATGCAAACTCAAATACCTACAGAGGCAATGAAAGAAACACACACACTAGGAGCAAAGTCAGAGTCCCTTGTAAGTAAAATCCTCTGCCATGCACCTCTGCTGAGCGGGGATGAAAATGCTTAACACGGTACCAACATGTGTGATACTGAAAATGACAACTTAAAATCAATTATTTTAAACTACTCTAAGAAATATAAAAATTACCTTACTGAATTGTTGTAAGTTATTAAAACTTGATCTAAAACTAAAAATCTGAAACGTTTTCTTTATTTTTTTATTAATTGAAAGTCAGAGTTACATAGAGAGAGGAGAAGTCTTCCATCTGATGGTTCACTCCCCAATTGACCGCAACAGCCGGAGCTGTGCCGATCCGTAGCCAGGAGCCAGGAGCTTCCTCCTGATCTCCCACATGGGTGCAGGGGCCCAAGGACCTGAGCCATCTTCTACTGCTTTCCCAGGCCATAGCAGAGAGCTGGATCAGAAGTGGAGCAGTCGGGTCTTGAACCGGCACCCATATGAGATGCCGGCACTCAGGCCAGAGCGTTAGCCCACTACACCACAGCGCCGGCCCTGAAACCTTTTCTTCTACACAAAATGCAGATGGCTAATACTTCCACTAACAATATCCAGTATCAGGTTCAGCTATGGTTTCTCTAGTTGGGTGTGATACTTACTTCCTTATTTTTAAAGATTTCTTTGTTTACTTGAAAAGCACAGTGACAAACGGAGAGGGAGAGACACACATGGCTGGGCCAAGAGGAAGCCAGGAGCCAAGAACTCTACCCAGGTCTCTAACGTGGATGGCAGGGCCCCAAGTATTTGGGTCATCCTGCACTGCTTTCACAGGAACATTAACAGAGAGCTGGATTGGAAACAGAGCAGTTGGGATTCGAACCTGCACTCTGATATGGAAGGCTGGCATCACAGGTGGTGACCTAGCCTGATGGACAACAATGCTGGCCTTGTGATGTTTATTTTTATGATTTTCTACAGTGGAAACAGCAGCTCCCAAATGCAGGTATTTCCAAGCCTGCATAGACTCATACTTCCTTTCAGGTAGCTGTGACTGAGAATAGAATTCTGCAATCCGAGTGTTATCAACATTACATTCTAGTACTTATGATTTTGTACTGAGTAGTAGTAGTTCCACATTTCCAATTAAAATATTGAGAAAAATTGAGCAAGGTCAATTAATTTTACTCTCAGTTGAATATCAATCAGAGTTATCTTGAAAAATCAGCCTTCAAAACTATAGTGTGGAGAATGTAGTTCAGGTTCATTTAGTAATTTGATTTTAGCATACAAAAATAGACCAGTTTATTTCTTCTCAAATGACATCTCCAAATACATAATTTCAGGATGAATGGACAGTGAAATCATGCATTTCTGTAAGTACCCAGTAGTTAGACCAGATGAATTGGCAAATACATAAAATGGCAAAGTTTTTCAGACAATCTTTTCAATCATGGATGCACGAATAAGTCAATGAATTTCAAAAATCAAACTTCTCTTCAAGGGCAAGTGTTTGGTGTGGCATTTAAGCTACCACTTAGGACACCTGCATCTCATTGCTCCCCATTCCAGCTTTCTCCTAATGCACACCCTGAGAGGCAAAAGAGCTTGGGTGTCTGCCATCCATTTGGGAGACCTGGATTCAGTTTCTGGCTCCTGACTTTGACCTGGCCCATCCCTGGTTGTTGTGGGCATTGGGAGAGTGAACTGGTGAATGGAAGATATCTCTCTCTCTCTCTCTCTCTCTCTCTCTCTCTCTCTCTGAATTTCAAATAAAACAAGCAAGTGCATACAGCTTTTTAAAAGCCTGCCATTCAGTACTTTGTCATAGCAAAGCCACCTAATCTTTGTATAACGCTTCACATTAAGTTTATTCAGAAACAGTATCTTGATGAAAATTGTAGATTATTGATTTAAGGGGAGTAAAGATTATGGTTGTAAAATTGTCCAGTTTCAATATTTTTAACCTGAACAATGACAAAATAAAAACTAGTTCATACTATATTACATGAGCTAAAATTCTACATTCTACCAAAATGTTGCCATGTATATTAGTTTCATAGTAAGTCTGAAGTTCACACCATTCAAAATCACACCAGGACCAGCGCTGTGGCACAGCGGATTAAAGCCCTGGCCTGAAGCACTGGCATACCAAATGGGCACCAGTTCTAGTCCCAGCTGCTCCTCTTCTGATCCAGCTCTCTGCTATGACCCAGGAAAGCAGTGGAAAATGCCCCAAGTGCTTGAGTACATGCACCCACGTGGGAGACCTGGAAGGAGCTCCTGGCTCCTTCCTTCAGATTGGCACAGCTCCAGCCATTGTGGCCATTTGGGAAGTGAACCAGCGGATGGAAGACCTCTCTCTCTCCTCTACCTCTCTCTGTAACTCTGTCTTTCAAATACATAAAATAAATCTAAAAAAAAATCGCAACACCGATTTGAGCAGTCTTCCAAATGCCATTCAGCATTTTTCATACAAAATATCGTTTCATGAGGTTGGGAGACAGGATCACTATATTCAAAAGTTTCTGGATTAATTTATTGTCATCAGCACTAGGAGCGAATAATGTAATTAAATAGAAATAGGACATGTCTTTAGTTATAATTTGAAAATTTTAATGTGACACAATCTGACAAGTATATGAGAAAAAATTTTATAAAGCCTCATGTGGTAGAAAACATAATCTACTCAACTAAAATACAGACTTCAAATGATTTGGGGATAAATTCTAAAGAAACAAGATGTTTTTGAAAAAATTAACTAGAAGTGTCAAAGAAAGAAGCTTGATGTGGCAAATCAAGAATGAATGTTTTTGTGTATATATTTTACTTTTTTCCCCTTATTTAGCTGTTTTACCTGAAACAACCTTTCTGTGTGGTATGTGCTGATTTCCACCTGCACAAATAACACATCCCCTCTCCTGTCCACTTCAAATCATTGGAAATTCTTATGTCTGCACTTGTAAGTTATGATTTTTTCTGTTTAATTAATGCAACCAACTCCCTTCCTTGTGCCAATGCCAAGCTTATCTGGTTATTCTTTTCAAACATTAAAATGACTTTTATCAGTGATGCACAAGTTTGGGAAACAAGAAATGCCAATATTTTCCTTTGCTTTAATTCATTTCTGTTGCACTAGGTTTACTAGAAAAGAGCCACAAATTCTGTATTGAATAACAGACTAAACAATTTTATCAGATCTGTGCTGCACAGACAAGGAATGTGTTTATTTAAAAGCATTTGACCTTCATGGAAGTTGAAATGCATCCCTTCCATCCTATGTAATTAGTTCATCTGCCTTTCAGCCCCTTTCTCATGGGCAGGCATGGTGATGCCATAGTTCATAGTGCAGACAGTAACACCAGAATTGTCTTCATGTTTTTAGTTTTATGCATTACTGTGCAACTGTGGGAAATTAATTAGTTTCTCTGGACCTCAGTATTCTCACCCATATGTAGGAACAGTGCTAATGGCAAGCTTATTTGGTTATTGTGGGGATTAAGTGAGCTAAGGTACATACAAGCCCTTAACAAAGAGCTCAATAAATTGCAAAGCTTATTACTACAGTTGCTGTAATTATCAACACAGATGGCACTGAGATAAACCAACCACATTCCTTGGAGGAGAGAATCCTGTGTTCTGCAGGTTTGTGTCCTTCATAACACCTGGCAGAGATTTTACCTATATTCATACTAAATATCAGTGGAAATTGATGATAAATCCTACTATCAATTCCATACAGTAGCATCTGAGTGAATGCTTTTTTATTTTGCTATAAGTTTTACATCACCAACAAGCAAAAATTGAAGGATAAGGTAGTAAATAAAAAAAAAAAATCTGTGTCTCCAAGTCTGTTGTTCAAGGACAAATCTCTCTCTCTCTCTCTCTCTCTCTCTCTCTCTCTGTGTGTGTGTATGTGTGTGTATGTGTGTCTCCCTCTCCTTCCCTCCCTCTCTCCCTCTCACCCCCAACTCCCAACTCCTATTAGGACAGTCACTGGCTGTAATATTCAGCCAGTACATGCATTTTCCTGTACAAGAACGTAACTGCAGCTCAGCCTTGCCACTTGTAAAAATCAATTTAGGAAATGTCTGCAAGCACATGAATAAAGGTTATGAGAATGAAAAATGTTGTAGTCATTCTGGAAAGCAGCTGGGCAGCTTCTTAGAAGGCAAACATGCACTTATCACAAAATCCAGCAGTCTCACTACTAAGAATTTAGTCACGTGGAATGAGAACATGTGTTCACTGGATCACTGACTGAACAGATAAGCAAACCACAGCACACCCATGCAATGGAATATGAAAGCAAGAAAGGAGAAAACAACTGACACACATCACAGGAATAAATCTGAGTTATATTTTGCTGAGTGAAAGAACTTAGTCTTAAATTGTTAAACACCTGTGATTCCACTTATATGACAATCTGGAAGAGAAAAAACCATAGGAAAAGAGAATAGATTAGTGGTTGCTAGAGTCAAGGGTGGGGAGCGAGTGTGTCTATAAAGGGGCCACATGGTAAAATTCTTTTTTTTGAAGGTATATTTTATTTATTTGAAAGGCAGAGTTACAGAGAGAGTGGGAGAAATAGACAGTAAGAGAGAGACAGAGACAGACAGAGAGAGAGAGAGAGAGAGAGATCTTCCATCCACTGGTTCACTCCCCAAATGGCTGCAATGGCCAGGGCTGGGCCAAGCCAGACCCAGGAGCCAGGAGCTGCTTCCAGGTCTCCCACTTGGGTGCAGGGACACAAGGACCTGGGCCATCTTCCTCTGCTTTACCAGGCCCATTAGCAGAGAGCTGGATTGGAAGTGGAGCAGCAAGGACTTCAATTGGGGCCCACATGGGATGCTGATTGTTGCAGGTGGTGATTTTACCAGCTATGCTACAGCACCAGCCCATAGAAATCTATGAGATATTGGAACTGCCCTGAATCCTGTGGCGGTTACAGAAAATATGCATGTGTAAAATCTCATAAAACATGATGAGCATATTGTGCTTACTTTTTAAAATTAAAAGTAAAGTAAGTGAATAAGAGATACTTCTCTTGGGAGATGCATACCGAGTAAAAGAAAATGATTCTACTTGCTATTATATGAATATTATAATACTACCTAGAAGCTCTTTGAAACCAATATTGAAAGGGACCCAGACACTACAAAGTAGAAGTGTGGACACTGAGGAAGGCAGTACAATGAAGTCTGAGTGAACACTCTGATTGGCAAGTGTGCCATGGGGTTCAGATAACAGCCTACCAGCAGTGCTACAAGATGAATATAGATGCTAAGGAAAGAAAGTGCTGGGCATGTCCAGGAAACATTGGTCTGATTTGGTTAGGATTTAACGTACAGGGTGGATGAGCAAAGGACAGCAGAGTGACAGCACATAACTGGTCTGTGGTTGGGGAGGATTAAATGACATAGCATATTTCATGGAATAATGCATGTGAGAACTAAAGCCCACAAAGTGGAAGCTGATGTGTGCATAAAAGATCACGGAAGCCAGTTATTTAGCTTCTCTCAAGTCCTCCAAGACTCATCTCCAGATGGTAGGGAGGCACCCCCTGGTCCCCCATCTGCTTAACCAGGAATCTATCTTCCTGTCAATCCCCACTCTGAAGAGGTAATCCTAACTGCCATCAGAGAGAAGGGGCAATGATCACTCTGGCTGCTTTGAGCTGGAAAGGGGCAACACTGGGAAATAGTTGTCAGCATTCATTTTCCAGAAGTCTGTTCAAGGGTCTCCAGCACAAGGCCTACGTCCTGGTTGCATCTGTAAGATCATCTGGAGTTTGATAGCCTCTGGATGAGAAAAGACAAGCCATACAAGAAGGTTGAATTGGATACAAGGGGCTGTTTGATATTCATTACCTAAAAATATTTATGGTATATTAATTCAATAGTATTCTCTTTTAAGATACCATAGAATACTTGTAGAAGAAAACAGGGCATTTTTTAAATTCATGGTACATAATAGAACTTCAAAGAAAAAAGTGGAAAATGAAGTCATTTACTTCTATTTTCACTCATGCCTCAATTCTTAATTGTGCAGTGGTATTTGAATGCATTGGCTTAAGTTGTAAAATCCAACATTTTGTAGTCCATTGAACAAGTCAAATATGCCTTGCGTAAGGAACACTGATGATTCATAGGTTTATTTATTTCCCACTCATGGGATCTATCCAACCTGCTCTTAGGAATGCTGGCATAGGAATACACCTTAAAATATCCCTGAAGGCACTTTGAAAAGTTCATGGAAAAGTGAAGTGAAGGAAAAAATAAATATCAAAACATGCAAGTAGTCTTCAAAAAGTTCATGAAAAAAGAGTATTGTGAAATAAAACTGCATGTACACATATGCAGTCACTCAAACCATATGCAAATGAAAAGAGGTCTTTCTTATGCCAACTACAAAGTTGTAAAGGAAATTCAGCCTACTCATAATTCAAAGCTGACTCATAATTGATTTAAAGGCACATTTGCCAATGTGCTATAAGCTGTCTTTTATGGGCTGCATTATCCCAATAGAAATATGATTTTCACTGACTCATGTTCGTATGTCATATATTACTTCTCTTAAAGACCAAAGAGAGTTTTTCTGGTTTATTTACTTTATTTTTTGTTGAGACTTAAAGAGAAAAAGCAACATTTAAGAAGCTCTCAACTCATAAACAGTGAAAATTACTGAGTGCTTAAAGGAAGTAGGTGCCACAATTGATGGTAACAGCTCCCAACCAAGCCTGACTGGAAGAAATGGTCCAAAGTAATATAAACTGGGTCAAAATGGTTTATCTGATGTCATTAATTCAATTTCTCTGTATCTCCATCTACATTAGTCATTTTTTCATTCATGTAGCAATTATTTACTGGGCATTTCCTGTGCCATAACTGACCTGTGCTGGTCACACTGTGAATGACCATGGTTCCCCTATTCATGACTCTACCTTCTAGTTGAGACAAAAAGAGAATATAGTTGAACAAAGTCCATATGAATTGTGATCCTACTATGAAACAGAGGTACTAGGTGCTGTAAGAAAGAGTAATAATAGGTTGACAAAGAAAGGTCACTCTGAAGAGGTAGCAGTTTAGCAAAGTTCTGAGAGATAAGAAAGTAAATTTGCACCCCTAATTTCTTAACATCTCATTAAAGATGGAAGAGCTCTGTTGTTCACAAAATAAAAGTCTATTCTGATGGAGGATCAACACAATCTCATCAAATTGGCATGGTTAGTTTCTTACCTCTCAAGTCTGTTGGACACATAAGCAGCAGTATGCCCAATGGAATTAGAGTAGCAATTTGGAGTCCTGGAGTACCTAAGATCAGTGATTAAGTCCTTGAATCCTGCACCTGACATTTGCAGGAGATTCGGGCTTGCAATAAAGCATGGATTTTGTAGGAGCAGTGGAATTCACAAGGTAGCTTCAGCTCTCAGCACTGAGAATTTCAATCCCAGCAGCTGTCTTTTAGTATGTAGTAGCACTCATTAAGAAAGGGTTTCCCATCTCCTCTCAGCCTCTGAGCTGGAACTCTTATTTGAGATTCCACTGTCACCACTGTTAATCCTCTCCATAGTCATGGCAGATGCAGGGAGGTACCAAGAATTTCCAAGGTGCCATAAAAAGTAGGATTAAGTTATTGTAGTCTCCCCCACTAATGACTTTGTTTCTTAGGCTTCCCCTCCAGGGTGGACAGAAGCAATGGCATGGGAATAATATTCTCCAGTGGAAAAATGATAGGTGATGTTGCATTGACTACCTGACATTCATACTTGTACTATTGTTTTTGCTTTGTTTTACATTTAGTCTTTTTTTTTTATATTTGGTAAGACCTTTATCCTCCTCCCCAGAAACCTTTTATTTAAGGAATACAAACTTCATCCATTTCATAAGTACAACTTTAGGAATATAGTAATACTTCCCACCATACTCGCCATCCCATCCACACTCCCAACAACTCTTCTCCACCCTCTCCCATTCCCAGTCACATTCTCCACTAAGATCAATTTTTAATTAACTTTATACATAGAAGGCCAACTGTATACTAAGTAAAGCATTCAACAATTTGCACACACACACACACACAAACTGTTCCTCAACAGTTGAGACAAGGGCTATTCAAAGTCATTGCATCTTGAAGTTAGTTTCACTTCTTTTATTTTTTTAGAAACTTAATTAACTTTAAAGAAGCACCCAAGAATCATATCCCTTTTATGAGCTTTTAGACATAATTATAATACAACACTTTGAGGACAGGGTCCTGCATGAGAAGTCAGTGCATGGTGACTCTTGTTAATTTAACAATTAACACACTTATGTATGACATAAGTGGTCACCCGAGGTTCTTGACATGAGCTGCCTAGGATATGAAAACTTTTGGAATCCACGAACTCTGTCAGTATTTAAACAATACTATAAGCAAAGTGCATGTTCTCTCTTCCCTTCAGAAAAAAGTACCTCCTTCTTTGATGACCACTTCTTTCCACTGGGGCTCACCCACTGAGATCCTTCATGTAGAATATTTTTGTGCCACAGTGTCTTGCCTTTCCATGCCTGAAATGCTCTGGGCTTTTCAGCCAGACCAGAATGCCTTAAGGGCTGATTCTGAGGTCAGAGTGCTATTTAAAGCAATTGCCATTCTATGAGTCTGCTCTGTGGACTGCTTCTCATGTTGGAGCATTCATTCCTCTTTAATTCTATCTGTTATTATTACCAGACACTTAATCCTATCCATATGTTCACTTTAACACTTAAGATGGTATTTTTACCATCCAGTTTAAGAGGATTTGGGGTCTCATGGAAAGTTTTTAAACTGTACCCTTAGATGTAAGTCCATAGAAATGTTTGCAGACTATACAGCTTTTCAGTTAAAACTTCATATGCTTCATAATTACAACTTTAGAAACATGGTAATTTTTCCCACCATGCCCACCTCCCACTTAGTTTTAATGTGTTCACCTTATATTCTTCCTATTACCCTACAATGAGTCTCTTCTCTTGTCCTCTCCACTGATGTAGTCATTGTAGAAAATAAAGTGCTTACTTCCCTTTCTCTAATCTTCTTCTTTCCCTCCCTTGATTCTACCATCTTGCTTAATCACTTTTTAAACCATAAATTTTAACCCATGTGGAATAGCTGGTAAAACTCCTGTATGCTAATTATGATTCTAACTCACTGTGCACTCCTAGAACCTTTTACAAGACATTTAATATCTCTGAATCACAATTTTCTTAGCTATAAGTTGCTTTTAACTACAAGTCCCACCGTTAGAAATTCTGACTGCAGAGGTTATGGTAGAACAAAACATGTATTTTCTTTTAAATCTCTCTAAGGAATTTTAATGTTTTCTTGGAATGGTTTTAATGCCCTCCCAAAAAAACTCATGTTGAAATTTAATTGCCATTGTAACAATATTAACAAATGGGAATGATCAAGTCAGGAGGGTTCTGCCTTCAAGAACATATCAATGCTCCTATCAGGGTATGGGCTGGTGACTGCAGGACTGAGCTCCTGATGAAAGGATGTCTAGCCCCTTTTTCCCGCTCTTGCTCTCCCTCTCTCAGGTGTGCTTGCTTGTCTTTTTGCCATGTTCTGACATCACAGGCAGACTTCAACAGATACAGTCCCTTCACCTTTTTCTTCCCAGCCACCAGAATCAGGAGCCAAATAAACTTCTGTTGCATAGAATGTTCCCAGTCTGCAGAATTCTTTTATAGAAAAAAAAAATGGACTAAGACACTCGTCTCCTCCCTTCCCTTCTCTAGCTGGGGACAACAGAAGTAAGTAACCTCTAGGGTTACCTGACCACAACCATCTATAATCAAATGATTTATGTCAGGCTTTTCAAAGTGCCACTCCAACCTGCTGCTACTTTCTCCTCACTATTCCTCAACACTTTGCAAAGTCTTCTAAACAGAGCCTGTAATTTCTCAGAATTTCTCTCTTCTTTTATGATTTGTCTGCCTCTGCAAACCAAGAACAACAACAACAAAAAAATCAGCCTTTTATCACTCTCATTTTTTTTTAATCTGAGAGGCATTATTATTATTATTTGAATAACTCAACCATTAAAAAAATTCAGTTTTCCTCCAGCTCCTCCCTCACTCCCATTCAGGTGGTCATCAACTCCTCTCTAGGCTGTTCTGAAATGACTGTTCACTATCTTCTGTCTGTTACTTTGTCCACTCCTACTGCTTATATCCAATGATTACCTGTATGCTTCATATTCCCCATCACTGCCTAAGTAATCATCCCAATGTGATGACAATAAAAGTTTACTACCTTAGTATCTGGCACTAGAATTCCATTCCAGAGAAGTCTTATCCTTCATGGAAACAAATGTTTAAGGTGCAGGGCCAGCGCTGTGGCATAATGGCCAAAGCTGCCACCTGCAGCTCCGGTATCCCATATGGGCACCAATTTGTCTTCTTATCCAGCTCTCTGCTATGGCCTGGGAAAGCAGTAGAAGATGGCCCAAGTCCTTCGGCCCCTGCACCCGCATGGGGGACCCAGAAAAAGCTCTTGACTCCTGGCTTTGGATCAACGCAGCTCCAGCCATTGTAGCCATTTAGGGAATGAACCAGTGGATGGAACACTTTCTCCCTCTTGCACCCCCTCTCTGTCTGTAACTCTGTCTTTCAAATAAATAAATAAATCTTTTAAAAAAACCTGAACACAGATGATTAAATACAAGAATTCATCTCTGTTCCTTCCATATACCATAGTTAAAATAGAACAGAAGGTGTATAAAAACAAAAAGGACAAACAGATTGGAGCAATAGAGAAGACTGTCAAATTTTCAGAACGTGGGAAACAAACAGTAGCAGAGCTAAAAATGATGAATACTGAAAGACATCCAAGTGGAGTGCCAAGTCAAAGCAAACCTCAGATTTCAGGGAATTATTAATTAGAAACTAGATATCTAACTGAGTGAAAGGCAAGTGTTCATTAGAAATCTAGGTAAGGAGAAGTTAGGACTCTACACTCCCTCTCTGATCCTGTTTAAGAGGACACCAGTTCAGCAAGAGGTTTTCACTCATTGCTGCATCTACAGCATGTAACACAATAAGGGGTACCTAGTAGACACTCACCAGGTTTCCAATAAATCAGTATAACTAGAAGTTTATTCTGTAGTGATACTAAGCCAAGTTCCAGAGAGAAGTAGCAAAAAATTATAGTATTAAAAATGGGCTTAAGTGGAGCTCCATACATTAAGTGAAAATACACTCCTCCCAGCTTACTTGTGCTTCCAAGATCCAAGAATGCTGAAGGTCAAACTTTTACACCCACACACAAGCAATAAGTTAGAGAATTCCTCTATATTTTATATAAATCTAATATATTCCCCCAAAATTGATATGTGAAGTATCAGTTCCCAATGTGACTGTATTTTGGAGGCCTGGCCTGTGAGGAGATAATTAAGATTAATTGAAATTATAAGGGTGGGGCCCTAATCCTACAGAACTGTTACCCTTATAGCTAAAGAAACTGAAGAGCTCTCTCCACCTTATGAGGACACAGCAAGAAGATATCCATTATTAAGCCACAAAAAGATACCTCAGCAGAAATCCAATCAGCAAGCACCTTGTTCTAGGACTTCTAGCTTTCTTAATAATGAGAAAATACATTTCTATTATCTAAGCCACCTAGACTGTATGATGTTTTGCTATGGCAGCCTGAACAGACTAAAGCACTGTACATAATGATGGTCAGGAATCTTCAGAGAACATGGTTTGGCCCTGTCCAGTAGACCTACAGAGAAAAATATCAGTTCACAAGCATCACTCAGGGGATTCCAATCTGTTCATCATTTCTACATAAGAATGTATAAAAAGAAATGAAAATGAAAAATAGCAATAAAACAGACAAGAAGGTTTCCAAAGAACAGAAGAATAAGTATCTAAAATGTTTGCCTTTAGAGAACTAAGAAAACAGCTCATCTTTGAAATAAGAACAGAATGCAATCCTTTAATGCGTGGTTAAGGGAGAAGGGATTAGAATTATGGGATCCAAAATTTAAAAGTTCAGCTGAAGCATTGAGAGGTAAACTCGAAGGTAACCTGCCACAGTAGGATAGGGATGCAGAAAAGCAGAAGAAATAGTTCTAAAAAGTGAAAGACCAATTCAAGATCTACAACATTCAATCAAATTTCTCGCAAAAAAAAAAAAAAAAGGTATGATTAAATCCTAGCAAATGGAAGGAACAGAATGATCAAAAACATCAGAAAACTCTCAGACCTGAAAAAACTTGAGTGTTTTGCTTAACAGAGTTCACAAAGTAATTCAATATCAAGTCTTGACATCATGGAATTCTAGAATACTGGGAATAAAGAAACAGATATCATGGTTTCTAATAAGAAAAACAACCAACATGTTGCCCTCTATTTCTATAAATTTGACATTTTGGGTTTCCACACATAAATGAAACTGTGTGATATGTATCTTTCTGTGTCTGGTTTATTTCACTTAGCATAATGTCCTCCAGGTTCTATTTTAGAAATTAATTAGAATCATTGTCAAAGGAAACAAATACAAAAAAAACTGGTTATTATGATTTTCCCTAAATAGATGATCCCTTGTGTCTTTTAATTTGCTGTGTTTTATCTAATTGTTTTATCTACCTATTTATTCATTATGTAAAACTCCAGACTTCATAATATTATTTTTCAAAAGCTTGAATTTAATGTCCATTGATTGCAAAAAGCAAGTTTCTTTTCAACACTTGGCCAGTCTGTTAGAACACATTTTAAATTAGCAAGTCTCTAAAGGGTCCTTGTGAATCCAATCTAAAGGAACAGTAATTCAGATACATGCCTTGAATGAAAAGCTTTGAGTATTGGCTTAGAAGGACAAAGAGAGTGGTGCTCTGAGACCCAAGAAAATGAAACCAAGGACTACTTTCTGATGCCTTTTGTCAACATAGATAATCAGTCTGGAGTGCTCTCTTCATAAACAAAAGTGTCTTTCTTCCCTTAGAAGCTAGGTGTGAGAACTAAGCCCCGTAACCGCCATTCAACTTCCTGTGTAAAAAGCACCCAAGATATATAGTTAGTAACTGCTGTACAATTATTTTTAAACACATTTTACCTGTCCAATGGGATGTCAGTGTCACTTAGTTATTGAACATGTGTGCACAGAGTGTTTATCTGAGGCTTACTAAAGAGATAACGCTTGGAATTATTTGGTAGTTGTCAAAAATATTCGAGTTGAAAGTTATATGTATAATTTAGGTGTTATTTGCATTTTAAAATTAGGCTTGCTATCACTTATTCCTAATGATTCTAAGTGTTTAAATTGCCTTTCATCTACCCAAAATAACTGATCCACGAAGACTATAAACATGAGTTTCTACGTTTTTACATTTTTTCTGTGCAGATGTTTATGATTTTAAGAGGACAAAAAAAGTTAGCTGCTAGAAAGTATTATATTTAATGACTCTAAAGGTGAAAGAGTCAGAGATGAACTTTAATTGAAAACATCGCTGAAAAGTTAAAACATGAGATTCTACAAAAATTAATGTCTTGTACATTTAGACCACAGTCAAGTGTTTGCTCATTGTACCCAAGGAAGGTTTTCATCAATTGACTGGATTGCTTTTCAACATTATTGAAAAATAGATCTTATTTTTTTTAAGATTTCCAATATGAGTTTACTCATATATCCTTTAATATGCTGTGATGAGAAGTTGAGATTATGCCATGGTTTCAGGTAGTTGATTTATGGTTTTTGCAAATAAAAATAAGTTGGTGTCACTCATTCTGACTCAGGATCATGAGACCTCTAATAACAGAGGTCTACAAGCTCTCCCAAACAGCACTGTTCATATTTAGGACTTGATAAACGATAATGATTAGCCATGGTTGATGGTTCAAACAGTCTACATTTCCATTGTAAATTGTAATTCTCTGTACTTTCATGTATGTAGGTTGCATAGCTATTTCATGTCTCTTGCAATCATCAGAGGTTTTACAATACATGATAGTAATTATGCCACTTATCATACTGGTATGAGTTTAGACAAATTAAGGTATAACTACCTTTGAGAACATGAAGGAAAGTATTTCTCAATTAAGTATTCCATAGCCCTGAAAAACAGGTAACATTTTGTACTTTTACATAAGTAATAAAGATTTAGAAAAAAATTTAATGCTTTTAGCCAATAAATAATGTTTTCATAATTAGAAATAAATATTTACCAACAAGTAAACAGCATTTGGGTGGCAGAAAACATACACAGAGGAAACAAATACTATTTGTTTTGCATTTAAAGAAATAGCTGTTCTTTAAAAATATTCTATCTCATATTATTTAGGTTGAGTCTTATAAAACAACCATTTTGAATAAAAAAGGAAAAGCAACGACTTTAGTCTACTCTTACAGACTATAATTCATATAAATCAATAAAATGTTATCCAATTTGCTCTGTATAGAAGCATGCACGTGGAAGAAGAAAGGAAACATAATACCTTCTCTGTTTTATATTTTATTTAATCTGCTCAAAAATTCTTAGAGGCAAATATATTATTGTCTCCATTTTTTAATCTCCACTTTTAAAAGGTTTTTATTTATTTTTGTTAAAGGCAGAGTTGCAGAGAGAAAGAGAGAGGGAAAGACAGAGAGAGAAAGAGATCTTCATCTGCTGGTTCACTCCCCAAATGACTGTACGAGTCAGGGCTGGGCCAGGCCAAATATTCTAGAATTGCATCGTGTTCTCCCACATAGGTGCAGGGGCCTAAGCCCAGGAGCCATCCTCCACCACTTTCACAGGCACTTTAACAGGAAGTACGTGCAGCATGCAAGACTCCAACCAGCACTCACACAGGATGCCAGCATTACAAGTGCAGCTTAACCTGCTGCACCAGGATGACAGTCTCTATTATCTCCATTTGTATGTGGTTTGTCAGTACTACACAAATCTGAAGCTAAGTTTCTCTGTAGCCAAGATCCATGCCTCTGTCTCCTTTGCACTACTGTGCTTCAAAGGCGAGAGGACATCTAACCCTGTAGGAGAGTGCCTTCTGAGGGTCGGCAAAAGGATCAATGTGGTTATGTTATTAACAGCATCTGGGATTACTCTACTGTTATGGGATGAAATGTATAGAGTTCTGAACTGTGAATGAATCCTCTACTCAGGATTATCACAAAGGTTGTTCACAAAGAAGCATTTTAGGAATCCCAGTTATTCCTGGCTTCTGTGATTCGGGGGTAGCCCCTCTCTCCCTGTACATCTTTCCCTAAGGTATGTAGCTTTGAACTACAGGCATCAAAAAGAGTATCAAGACATGCTTGTTTCCTTTTTTTTGTTTTTTTAAAAAAAAGATCATTTTACTTATTTGAAAGGTGGAGTTACAGAGAGAGGGAGAAACAGAGAGAGAGAGAGGGGTTTTACATCCACTGGTTCATTCTCCAAATGGCCACAGCAGCCAGGGCTGGGCCAAGACAAAGCCAGGAGCCAGGAACTTCTTCTCAGTCTCTGATTTGGGTGTAGGGGCCCAAGTACTTGGGTCATTCTCCACTGCTTTCCCAGGGTGCTGGACTGGAAGTGGATCAGCCAGAACAATAACTGGCACCTGTATGGGATGCCACTGCCGCAGGGGGCCTCTTAGCTCCTTACTCCACAACACCAGCCCCAGAACCTGTTTCTTTTAAGTCAGTTTGAAGATAAAGGATTTCGAGATACATAGAAAAGTTATATTTAACTCAACAGGAAAGAAATCTGTGCTGTAGTCATGAATGCTTCAGGATCAGCAAAGAACATCACTCCTACCAGCTGCTTAGGCCTTGTTCACCTATTGAGAGACATGACTGTACTGATCAACACCTCTCCCCTGCACACGGAAGCTCCATGTACCCTAGGAAGGGTTACTCCTATTAAATAAACATAGTGTGCTTTCTCTGCTCCTAATGCCTGGCTTCATCAATAGCTTAGTCAAAGAAGAAGGAGGAGAAAAAAAAATCAAAAAGAAAACAGAAGCTTGCTGCAGAATGGGAGGTCCCTCATCATCATCCATGATGCCTTTAATGATTCCTCTACTTGATCATTGATCAACACTTCAATTTTCTTCGTCTATACTATCTCAGGGCATGACTGCCAAGAGCTCAAAATTTTATCAAAGATGTTGCATATTAGCAATCTACATAATCCCTCTAAAGGTAAATTAAAGCAAGGTAGAGCTAAGCCTACCATCTTCTTTTTCTTTCCAACTTGACATACAAAGCAGAACTTCCAGTTAAGTCCTATTCCAAGAGGAGCTGGACTTATGTCCCACAGCCTGAGGAGGTGGCAAGAGAAAGCTCTCATCACCAAGGAAATGGGACATGATAAAATTATAGTTAAAAGTCATGTTATCCTGTGACTGCCAAAACCTCAGACACAGGGAATATTTTCTTGGAAACGAGCCAAATGCCTATATGCTAACAAACAGAGAAATAAAATGCAGTACTCCATTCAGCAAATATTATTCTTCAATAAAAATAAAGGAACTATTATGACCAGCATTGTGGTGTAGCAGGTAAAGCCAGTTATTCCTGGCTTCTGTGACACTGGCATCCCATATGGGTACCGGTTTGAATCTGGCTCGATCTAGCTCCCTGGTAATGTGCCTGGGAAAGTAGCAGAAGGTGACCCAAATTCTTGGGGCCCTGCATCCATGTGGGAGACCAGGAAGAAGCTCCTAGCTCCTGGCTTTGGCCTGGCCCAGTGCTAGTAGTTGCATCATATAGGGAGTGAACCAGAGGATGGAAGACCTCACTCTCTGTCTCTCCCTCTCTTTGTAACTCAGAGTTTCAAAATAAATAAATAAATTTTTAAATAAATAATCCAAATAGATAAATAAAATGAAATAACTATTGATGCACACTAAAATGTGGATAATCTTTAAAAATATTATGTAGAAACTCTATGTGAAAATCTATAGGACTAAACACTAGAGTGGTAATTGGCTAGGACTAGGGGAAGGGTATCTGGTTGAAGAAATAGATTATAACTGCTGAAGGATACAGTTTATTTTGGAAATAATGAATATACCAAAAGCTGTTAAACCATACACATTTTTGAACATATATATCATATAGTATGAAAATTATACCTCAACAAGCTGATATTTTTTAAATAATGATGAAAGAGTAAATAAATATAGGTAGATATCTTACATGTCTTGCAAAAATATGGTAATTTTCTACTACCACTTTATTTTTATATAACCCAGAGGCACATCTTCTCAAACTGGTGAAGCATAGATACACTCTGGTCTACTCACTCTCTACATTGCATAAGGTCCAAATAGCCACTTAGAACCTATTTGCAGGAAAGAAACACTTCTCCATAGCAGGTTTTAAAATGGATGGGATCAGCGCTGTGGCATAGCCGATAAAGCCCCCGCCAGCAGGGCCGGCGTCCTGTATGGGCGCTGGTTCAAGTCCCAGCTGCTCCACTTCCAATCCAGCTCTCTGCTATGACCTGGGAAAGCAGTGGAAGATGGCCCAAGTCCTTGGGCCCCTGCAGCTGCGTGGGAAGACCTAGAGGAAGCTCCTGGCTCCGGATCAGCGCAGCTCCAGCCGTTGCTGCCAATTGGGGTGTGAACCAGCGGATGGAAGACCTCTCTCTCTCTCTCTCTCTCTCTCCCTATCCTTCACTCTCTGTGTAACTCTGACTTTCAAGTAAAAATAAATAAATCTTTAAAAAAATAAAATGGAAAGCTGGGTTAAATGTAATGCATTATTTACCTGGTAAATACATGTTAGATGTTACATGTAAATATATGTAAATATATGCTCTTTCCAAAAGAAATGTAAGGTAATAAACATCTTAAATTTTGTGTACAAATAATGATCTCAAATTGGATTCTTATTTACTTACTTTTTATCTGGCAACAAGAATCACTGATTGCATTGCTAGTTAAATGATTTCTTACATTTTGGAAAATCCTATACCTTTTACCATGTCTTTTTGTGACAAACTGCTTGAACAGCCATCTCCAAATTACATTTCAAAGATGTTTTAGATATTAACAATTGTTAAATAGCAGAGGAATCTGATGGTCTCTAATGTAAATAGAACTTTGTATTTCATTTTGTGTGACTACTACAATTATTTCAAAACAATAGCTGAAGACAAATGAAATTTTTCTCCAGCGGCCAAGCATGGTCCCTAGAATGTCTGACAGCACCATGGTGGTCTAACAACTCTCATGAAAAACATTGCCATTTTAGTGACAACAGTCTAGAGATTGATTTAGAGAAAATACCATATTCTTTAGATGATAATTTTGGTCCCGGGTTCTGAATCTAGCAGCAGTTTTTTGGTTGGGGGAAGAAAGGAGGCAATTTCTTCGAAAGCCTTGTGGATCAGCATTCTGATACCATCACCTTAGGAGATCTTTCAATTTCCATACAGCCAGATGGCCACATTGTTAGAAATTGCCCAAAGAAGGGATTGGTTTTCTCCTAAGATAAACCTTAAGTATCCATTTGGTCATATTCACATTCAAAAGCCTAGAATTTAAGACAGTTTGACATCCATTGTGTTTTGTTAGCACTTTCTAAGCAAGCTCTCCATAAAAATGATTTCCTTAATAGAGTTTAGCTGACTTCAGGAGTTATGAAAACATTCCCAGTAGTGGAGGTCAAAGGTCTCACATCCTAGGATAAAAACCCTGCTGTTGCCCAGTAATTTGCACTTAGAGGATGCAAACATGACATTTCCTGACTACTGCACTTGACTAAAGAGACTGAAGTGTTGACTAAAATTAACTCTTGGGAACATAATTCTGTCCACATGCCATGTGGGCCTGATGCTGACAATCATCAGTTCTTTTTATATTATCAGTGCAGAAAATGAAACCTGTTTCCATCTGATGTAAAAGTGCTGGTTTTGTCTGATTTAGTTTGTATGAAATAAAACTAAGTTTCCACGGATGACACTCTACAATGATTTTATTTTATATCATTTTACTAGCCTTTCACAAAAATATTTTATCACTAATAAAATTTTACAATAAAATTTTACTTTTCAAAATGCCTACATAGAATTTCATTTTTGCAAAGGTATTTAAAAATAAAAGAAATAAGAATGGAGATATTTTGATTAAATAATTCTTATTACCAACTAGAGAAAACAGCATATTACCTATAGAAATTCAAATTCTACCATAATAAGTAACTTTGAATCATATCCTATTAGATGATTTAAAAGTCAAAATCACAAAGTGTCATCCTTTTCCCAGTGGTATTTATTCCTACAATGTTTTGTTTTAAAACCTAATAATGACAAAGGGTGGTTCTTTAGTGTCACAGTTAGAATGCAACCACAAAATGAACTTTGTCAGGTGGGCAAGAAGATGTGTGCTCCCTTGGGATGCTGCTATGTTTCCATCTGCTTTGGCTGAGCACATTTGCAGATGGTCTAAACAAGGACATGTGCAGACAGAAAACGAAATGCATTTTATGGGACAATAAAGGAGCGAGCTTCTGTTCTAAGAAAAATGTTAACACCTCTATGTGTCTTCATTACCAATTACAGCTCTCAACATTCTGTCTTTTCCTAGTTTTTATTTGCTGACTTTAGCAATTCCTTACTCATGAGAGGAGGAAGCCAAGTACTTTTAATAGCAGCCAATAGTGGAATCCACAGTAGCCCACTTTACATAATCTTTTATATTCTTACTGAAAAGAATTTTTGCATACCTGCATCCATTACATAAATAAGGGAAGCAGTTATTACAAGTGTCCCTCTGTTGCCCACTTACCATCTGAGACAGTGCTTCCACTTCATTCATTCACATCTATTATTGATAAGAATTTGTCAAGCGCTGAGAGTACAGTGATGAACAGGACCTGGTGCTGTAGTTTGCATATTAGTTGGGATGCTGATGTCCTTCAAAGGTCGGTGTGCTAAAGCCTTGGTCCCCAGAGTGGTACCCCTGGGATGTAGTGGAACCTTTAGTAGCTGGTGCCTAGTGTAGGGTCCTTGGGTCACAGAGGAGACCCTTTAGAAGGCAGTTCTAGTTCTAATGTGACCTCTTGAGTTTTTACAAGAAGGGTGCTAAAAAAAGCCTGATTTCCAGCCCATTGACTCACGGTTCTGCTGCTTGACTCCTGTGTTGCCCAACTACCAAGGTCACCAGGCTTCCTTGAAATGCCATTTGTGATTGAAACAGTTCACCCAAAGGCCTTCTCCAGCACACACAGCTGGACATGTTTGCCATATTTCATAATAGCCTTTGTCATTTTAGGGATGAGTCCTGCCTCCAGAGCGTCAGAATTCACTGAGAGCAAGAACAGTGTCATATGCTGTTTTCTTAGCACCCATCTCCAAGACCATACACCTCAAATATGCAGAACTTTTCATCCCCTCACCAAAACCCCTGGGCCCAGACCCACCATTCCCAACTCTTCTTATTTTATGTTCTCTCATTTTTTTTTTAAGATTCACCCATTGACCTGAAAGTCAGAGTCATGGAGAGAGAGGGAGAAAGAAAGAGAGGGTGAGAGAGATAGATGTTGCATCTACTGGTTCATTCCTCAGATGGTGGCAATGACTAATTTTGGACCAGGCCAAAGCCAGGAGTAGGATCTTCTTCCAGGTCTCCTACATGAGTGGCAGGGGCCCAAGCACTTGGGTCATCTTCCATTGCTTTTGCCAGGTCATTACCAGGAAACTGATTAGAAGTGGAGCTGCTGGGACAAGAACCACCTCCCGTATGGGATGCTGGTATCAGAGGTGGCAACTTCTTTACCCACTAAGCCACAATGCAGGTCCCTCTTCTTCTTCTTCTTCTTTTTTTTTTCAAAAGAATGATTGATTTATTTAACTAATTTGAAAGGCAGAGAGAAAGAGAGAGAGGGAGAAAGAGAGGGAGAGAATATTATCTGTAAACCTATCAAAGCTTCGATTTTAGGACTTTTGGATGCACAGCCTCCACTGCAACAAGCCTTGGTAGGGGAATCTTCAGAATGTGCTCAGAGGGCTAAATTTTTTGCAAATTTTTCAAAAGTAAGATAGAATTCAACCACAATTGTCTCCCACTGAGACTCCCATTGCATTCTGTTTCCTCTCATGTTAAGACCCCAAGAGTGACCCCTGGCATTTGTAGGACCTGGCTTACAGGAAATTGAGTGGAGTTGTGTTTTCACAAGATGTATTTATGTGGCTTCAAATCATTTCCTGTGTAGATAAGTGATGTGATTGACAGCTGTCACAAATATGAATACTTTCCAGAAATAGTCTACCATGAAAAGTGGTAACTTAACTAGACATAGTGACAGAAAAGTGTCAGGACAGAGATCCTAAAACTCAGTAATCATGGCTGGCGCCGTGGCTCAATAGGCTAATCCTCCGCCTGCGGCACCGGCACATGGGGTTCTAGTCCTGGTTGGGGCGCCGGATTCTGTCCGGTTGCTTCTCTTCCAGGCCAGCTCTCTGCTGTGGCTCGGGAGTGCAGTGGAGGATGGTCCAGGTCCTTGGGAGACCAGAAGCACCTGATCAGCGTGGTGCGCAGGCCGCACGCACTGGCCTCAGCAGCCATTGGGGGTGAACCAACGGAAAAGGAAGACCTTTCTCTCTGTCTCTCTCTCTCACTGTCAAAAAAAAAAAAAAAAAAAAAAAAGCCTCGGTAATCATGTCCTACAGTTTTTAATACCAAAAACACACAGGTAATGGACAGGAAACAAGGTTAACAGCCATCAGACATGTGAAATCTCAATACAAGGTAGGGTTCTCATTGACACATAGTAAACCTGAAGTCCTGTCATGGTAAAAATTTATTTTATGCTACAGAATCAAAAATCATAATTACACCATGTATTTTTGTTCTAATTAATATTATTTCCTTATTTCAAAAAATATTTATTTTTTAAATTTTTAAATTAATGTATAATACTTGTATACTCCATAGATACTTTGCAATATTTCAACTCATATTTTCAACATAAACTGATCAAATCAAGCAATTTGCAATTCTTTTCTTTGTTGTTCAAGCCTACAAGTTCCTTTCATCTGTTTCCTTATACAGAATATTGTACATTATCGTAAGCAGAGCCATCCCTCTGTGGTGTGGAACACAAGAGCCCATTACTCCTACATGACTGTGTTTTTTTCTTCCTTCGTGAGAATATAAAAATGCGACTCATCCAAATTCTTACATTTGTAGACTACAAAATTATAATACTACTACTAATAGTGATTATGCCTATAATAACTCATGTGAAAGAATTTACATAATAGTTTTCCACCAAATTTGACACTGAACTGAAAAATATTAAGATATTAATAAATATGTGTCAAGTTGAAAAAGTTAATCTTTAGTTTAAAAAGAGAATTATCTTTCTGTTCTCTCTAGAGAAAATGATATTATAAAATTACTGTCATATTAAGAGATTATCAAAGAATATGCAGCCACATTTGTAGAATAAAAGTTATATGGAGATTTGTTAGGTAGTTAATTAATCAAAATATTTTTTTGAAATGTTCAGGATTGGAAATTTCATGTTTCACCAACCTTTTAAAATCCGAGTTTTGTTGTAATCTCTTTTTTCCTCACAAGTATTCACTTTCATATCTAATTTGAATTTTTAATTTTGTTTTTACTTTTCTTAAAAAAGTTATCCCAAAGAAGTTATTATATTGTACACTAGGCCCTTAAATGATCTGTGTGATGCTCTATCACCAAGATATAGAAAATATTTTTGTCAGGTGTAAGCAAATGATTGGTTTGTGTCTTTTTTTGTTGTTCCTGTCTTGGCCAAGCTAACAATTGTGAAAGATTTCCTCCAGATGTACACAGAATTTCATATTACATCTAAGAATGAATAAAAAGAGAGTTTGCTCTCAGAAATCCAAAAACAATATTGGAGGACAGATAAAGTGTTATTACAGATGCCTTCCTGGGGCATCTGGTCTCTGCTTCACCCTCTGCCACTGTGCTAGATCATAATTGCTTCGTGATGCCCAGGGCAAGGTAATGGGCCTTTCCTTAAGGTGGATAGAACATCATCTAATCCGTTCAATAACTGGAGCCCAGCTGTGTGTTATTAACAGTCCCTGCATACTAATGGGTATTGAATCAGCTTCCCAAGGACGAAGTTTCAATTATTATGTGAACATTCTCAAGCTGCTCTAGGTCATGAACCCCTTCTGGACTCCAGCTCTAAGTCTTGCTTCCATTCAAACTTTCTGAAAAAGGACTCAAACCTAATTCCTCCCTGTTTTCCCTTCCTACTCACCTTAGGGAAAATAATCTCTGAATGGGAGTGGAGGCAATGTTTCCTATCCTTCCCTGTGCATAATATCCATCAAGTTATTCTTAACCAGCAATACTATATCCTAGGGCTGTATGGCAAGGACCTCGTAAGCCAAGAAACTTGTGGAAATCTTCAATTATTCCGAGCAAAACAGTAGTGCTCTTTACATTGTAATGTAGAAACTCTTTTTATTTTGAAGGACTTCCCCCAAATTTCTCAATCATATTTTTTTATCCTCAAGAAGAAAAAGGATGGACTCTGAGAAACATTGACCTGAAACAATTCACAGAAACCAGAAGCCTCCATACCTATATAGGCATCTAATAAGTCCAAACAGCTAAACAAATGGCTAGATGACCATTCGTACAGATGACCAACCTGTACGAATAAAAGCTTCTGGGTGATTTTTAGTAAAATATTATAAAACCTAATTCCTCTTATCTCTTTTAATATGAACCCTTTTAGTCTTTATTTCTTTTTTTTTCTTTTTTTTTTCTTTTTTGACAGGCAGAGTGGACAGTGAGAGAGAGAGAGAGACAGAGAGAAAGGTCTTCCTTTTTGCCGTTGGTTCACCCTCCAGTGGCCACCGCGGTAGGCGCGCTGCGGCCGGCGCACCGCACTGATCCGATGGCAGGAGCCAGGTGCTTATCCTGGTCTCCGATGGGGTGCAGGGCCCAAGCACTTGGGCCATCCTCCACTGCACTCCCTGGCCACAGCAGAGAGTTGGCCTGGAAGAGGGGCAACCGGGACAGGATCGGTGCCCCGACCGGGACTAGAACCCGGTGTGCCGGCGCCGCAAGGCGGAGGATTAGCCTAGTGAGCTGCAGCACCGGCCTATAAAGCTTTGCTTCCTCCAGACCTCAGCCACAATCAGAATTTGTTCCTCTGCTTCTTGACAACGTGTTGCAATTTCTCACCTCCAAGAATTATTCCTGCTCTGACACCATCCCCATCCCCTTCCCAGTAAAACCCTTTTTATCTTCTGAAAACTTTTCTCATCTCCTTGACATAATTCCTTAAGTTTGCTTTTTCCCAACCCCTTCTAAAAGCCCATAGTAGCTTTCTCTCTAAGTGATATGTTTAGGATTGTCATTATAACACTTATTTTATTGCTATTTATAATTATTATTTAATATCATCACTATTGTTTTCAGACTACTTGTTTCGTTATCTAAGATGACTAATAAACATTCCATACAAGATTGAATAAGATAAAATGGACTAAGACACTGAGGCAGAGAAATTCATTTATGCGGTTTTAAGAGTATGGAGAAAGGAAGGAGGAAGTGAGAAGAGAGAAAGGGAGAGTATTCACTATGATTATAAACAGAGGCTTAGCACATTGCAAGTCCTTTTCCCTGTCTAAGGAGATTCATTAACACCTTATAAGCTTGAAGGTTTTCTTTTGACGGTTCATGGGCTCTTGCACAGGCAAACGTGTTTTGTTATTGGACCCTGAAGGGAAGAGGACATTGCTGTGACCACTGGGGCTGGAAATCAATGCCAAAGTCCAAAGGTGAAATAACTGTTTCTAAGCCAAGCTCTGTAGAATACACAGGACTCTAATCATTTGCCTTCTTCTAAAAGGACTGATCGTTTTTGCTCTTAATTGACTGTTTTTGCCCTTTCCCAGGTCTGTTTTGTGAACCTGGATGTGAACAAGGATGAATGCAGCACAGAGCACCTGCAGCAGGTAACACTCGGACCTTGACCTCCAAGGGAGCCCATGATGGCTTCTCCTCTCACTGATTCTCATTTGGTAGGAGACAAGTACTGGATGCTGTCATCACTGCCCTGCGGTTTTTCCCAGCCACCTTCTCATGTGGTTTGCCTTTGTCTTTGAAAGTTTACTTTCCCTTGAGGACAGAACTGTTCAAGCAGATGCTTCCTCTTGCCCAGCAGCACTTTAGAGTGAAATTTTGTGTCCTCCTCTTCCTTCACTCCCTGACACCTTGCATGAGAGGACTTCTCCAAGGTCTTTTAAAATATCCTTGATATCAGCCAGCCCTTCTCTCTGTCACTCAGAGCTCCCCCTTCCTGCTGCTCATGTTATCCTGTTATCTCTAACTTTTGCATCCTTGTCTTGCACTCATTTGGCTTGTGAACTTTTTCACCTTCTAACAGACAGCTAGCTCAAACTCTCCCAAGGTTGTGGAGACCTTGATATAAATCTTTGACAGCATGCAAGGACTTGAAATTCTCCATGACTTTTGGGTACGTGACTTTTTGGAAAGCGTTACCTGGTGTGAAAATACTACCATTCCATGTCCAAAGCTGACAGGGGTTTGACATTGCCATTTCATCTACCACTGCACAATATTTTCAGCTTAATTATCACAGAATGGTAGACATAGCAACTCAGTATGCGGTCGGTAGTCAATACTCACAATCACTCAGTTATTCTTGTAATATTTCTTTTTTTTTATCGGCACTATCATTACCCAAAGCTTCGTAGTTGCTCATACAGATCATCGATGACAAAATTCCACCAAATATCATTGCCTGGGTAGTATTGGAGAGTTTAGCTAAAGACATCCTGCATACAATTTCATTTGGTGGGATTATAGCGCAACATTCATCAGAGAGAGAGCAGGGAGGATGCAAGAAACTTGGCATCTCAAGAACTGTATATCTGACGAATTCATGTAGCCGATTTGAGACATTTTTCTCTGTCCCCGAGCGCAGAAGCCCTGGTACTGATGTATGCTAGTTACTGATCAGTTTTGGGCCTCAAGCTGCAACATGAAAGTCATGATGGCAGTGAGATGTAACATACATACAGTCTTTAGGATGATGCTTTGTAGGTGGAGTAATCAGTGCTAGTCAGCATTTTATTACTATTATCATTTACATTAAAGGAAAGCAGAAGATAAATAGAAAACAATGCTCTTGTTCAAGATCTTAAGACAGAAATTTTTTTCCAAACTGCTGTTTATATCTACGATGTATTAATAATTTTAAATATTTACTTTGGAAATCTTTTTTTTTTCATTTATTAAACTTTTATTTAATGAATATAGATTTCCAAAGTACAGCTTATGGGTTACAATGGCTTCCCCCCCCCATAACTTCCCTCCCACCAGCAACCCTCCCCTTTCCCGCTCTCTCTCCCCTTCCATTCACATCAAGATTCATTTTCAATTCTCTTTATATACAGAAGATCAGTTTAGTATATATTAGGTAACGATTTCAACAGTTTGCCCCCATATAGCAATACAAAGAGGAAAAATTACTGTTGGAGTATTAGTTACAGCATTAAATAACAGTGTACAGCACATTAAAGACATAGATCCTACATAATATTTTTTTAAAAATTAATTAATTTTCTATGCCATTTCCAATTTAACACCAGTTTTTTTTTTAATTCCAATTATCTTTATATACAGAAGATCGATTCAGTATATAATTGGTAAAGATTTCATCAGTTTGTACCCACACAGAAACACAAAGTGTAAAAATACTGTTTCAGTACTAGTTATAGCATCACTGCACATTAGACAACACATTAAGGACAGATCCCACATGGGATGTAAGTACACAGTGACTCCTGTTGCTGACTTAACAATTTGACACTCTTGTTTATGGCGTCAGTAATCTCCCTAGGCTCTAGTCATGAGTTGCCAAGGCTATGGAAGCCGTTAGAGTTCACTGACTTTGATCTTATTCCGATAGGGTCATAGTGAAAGTGGAAGTTCTCTCCTCCCTTCAGAGAGAGGTACCTCCTTCTTTGATGGCCCCGTTCTTTCCACTGGGATCTCACTCACACAAATCTTTCATTTAGGTCTTCTTCTTTTTTTTTTTCTTTTCCATGATATCTTGGCTTTCCATGCCTACAATACTCTCATGATCTCTTCAGCCAGATCCGAATGCCTTAAGGGCTGATTCTGAGGCCAGAGTGCTCATTCTGCTCATTCTGCCATTCTATGAGTCTGCTGTGTATCCCGCTTCCCATGTTGGCTCCTTCTCTCCCTTTTTGATTCTATCAGTTAGTATTAGCAGACACTTGTCTTGTTTGTGTGATCCCTTTGACTCTTAGACCTATCAGAGCCATCAATTGTGAACTGAAATTGATCACTTGGACTAGTGAGATGGCATTGGTACATGCCACCTTGATGGGATTGTATTGGAATCCCCTGGCACATTTCTAACTCCACCATTTGGGGCAAGTCTGATTGAGCATGTCCCAAATTGTACATCTCCTCCCTCTCTTTTTCCACTTTTGTATTTAACGGGGATCACTTTTCAGTTAAAATTTAAACACCTAAGAATAATTGTGTGTTAATTACAGAGTTCAACCACTAGTACTAGAACAACAACAACAACAAATACTAAAAAGGATAAAGTATTACATTGTACATCTAGAGTCAGGACAAGAGCTGATCAGGTCATTGTTTCTTATAATGTCCATTTCGCTTCAACAGGTTTCCTCTTTGGTGCTCAGTTGTCACCGATCAGGGAAAACAAATGATATTTGTCTCTTTGGGACTGGCTTAATTCACTCAACATGATGTTTTCCAGATTCCTCCATCTTGTTGCAAATGACCGGGTTTCATTGTTTCTTACTGCTGTATAGTATTCTATGGAGTACATGTCCCATAATTTCTTTATCCAGTCTAGTGTTGATGGGCATTTGGGTTGGTTCCAGGTCTTAGCTATTGTGAATTGAGCTGCAATAAATATTAATGTGCAGATGGCTTTTTTATTTGCCAAATTAATTTGCTTTGGGTAAAATCCAAGGAGTGGGATGGCTGGGTTGTATGGTAGGGTTATGTTCAGGTTTCTGAGGAATCTCCAGACTGTCTTCCATAGTGGCTTAACCAGTTTGCATTCCCACCAACAGTGGGTTAGTGTCCCTTTTTCCCCACATCCTCTCCAGCATCTGTTGTTGGTAGATTTCTGAATGTGAGCCATTCTAACCAGGGTGAGGTGAAACCTCAATGTGGTTTTGATTTCCATTTCTCTGATTGCTAGTGATCTTGAACATTTTTTCATGTGTCTGTCATGAGAAGTTGCAAAGCATGAATTTCACAACCCAATCTAAACTCTTAGGCTTTCATTTTACACAATTTATTCTAGTAGTGAATTTAGTATATTAAGCAATATGTAGTATTATCCAAATATAGCAGTTAATAGTTTTTGCAAGCAAAATGATTTTGGGATAGTATTTTGCAAACAAAAACAAAACACCTAAACTAATAAAGATTCTGGTTTTACAGAAATTGGTCAATGTTTCACCAGATCTTCCAAAGCTTATCAACTCTATGAATGTCCAACAGCCAAAAGAAAATGAAATTGTCCTGCTAAGTGGGTTAGCATCTGGAAATCTCCAGGCAGATTTTGAAGTTTCACAGGTAAGAAATACAAGTTCTTGATAAGTCATTCACTTATCAATTTAAAAAGTTATCTATAGTTAGCTCATTATAGATCGATATGAACTCAAAACAGATGTTACACATAAATCTCTCTAGCATAAGAATTAATAATTATTTGCATTCAAGAATATTTCCTAAATGTTAGTGCTCACACTTTGACAAAGCTTCTGTTGCACCAACTAGTATCTCTATTATGTTTCCAAATTCATGATACTATGAAACTGCACTTGAACTAGAACAGACATAATAAACATGTTTTATTTTGCTTGTTTTTTTTTCACAAATATGCAAGATCATCAAAAACAGAAATATCTTCTCTTTTAGGAATATTCCAAAACTCATATTCATACTATGTGATCCCAGCATCCCATAATAGTACCTTTCTGAATGTTATTTATTTCTCAGGCAATACTAAAGTAACCAAGCGAGTAAATACCAAACAGCTGTCCCAAGGATTCAAAGCGGGTCTTCTGAGTCCAAAGAATAAAACCCCCAGAAAAAAAAAAAAAAGGAATGCCATTAAAAATAAAGTAGAAATAAAATACTACTACTGTCTTTTAATGCATTCATGTTCATTGCTATTATATAAATCATTATAATTCTATTTATTTGTAGAAATATAAGTGAATTTGTTTATTTCACAAGAAAAATATGAAAAAGGCATGTATGTGATAATGATATTTTGCATAGCTTTAGATTAAAATGGTAAGTATTTTGTTTCCACTAACTGTTCTTTGTGTTTTAGTGTTGCTGTCAAGTTTTAATTTTTTCTTTGGTCTATCCTTCAATCCTTCAGATCACACAGAAGTCATTTTCTGTTTCTCACTCTACTCTAGTTCCCTCAAGAAAATTTACATATAGATGAATGCAATTTATTAATGGAGATGTTAGTTTACTACTTTTCCTTAGTGAGAAGTTTAGGTTTCTTGGAAAAACACCTTCCACAGATAATGGTTCTAAATGCCTCAATATTACACGAAATCATAGAGACTAGAATAATACTGAAATCAGAGTGCTCTGCACCAGGCCTGCATTCCCTCTACTGCGCTATACTTGACACTGAGTTCCTTCCTCCCAATTTAAAAGGTTTGTGTCTCATCTAGGGTGAGACCCATCACTACAACAAATGAAACTCCAGATGGAGCAGCCAAGTAGAAAACTAGCTCTCCCAGAAGCCAAAACCTTTGCCCTTTCCCACTACATCAAGGCAGAGGACAAGTAATGTTCCTTTGCCCTTGGCATGAGTATGTATCTGCACATAGGTGCAGCAGTTTTTATTGATATGGCAAGAATTTCACTGTTTACAGTCAATGGAGTCATGCTAGCTAGGGAAGCAACATAACTTGGATTCGAAGCCAGAGGATACAGATCTTTCTGAGCCTTGGTTGCCTGTCTATGACATAAGAATAATAATGATTTCTAATTTACAAGATTACTGTATGAAATGAAATAAAATGGATAAAGAGCACTTTGGTTAAACAGACTTGAGGTTTTTATTACAGAAAAGGAAGTAGGATAAACATTTTAGGTAAATAAACATTTTCCCCCCAAAATACAATTGAAACTATATTTTCTTCTGAAAAATTCTGATTTGAAGAAATGCATAATGTCCAAATTGGAAGATTTGCAAAAATAGTTTTTATTTATTTTTAAGCTTCTACTTTTTTTTTATTAAGAAACAAAAATTGCCAACTCATGTAAAACAATTCATCAACACATAAAAAGGAGTAGAAACAGAATCAAATAATTTAAAACATATCTGATACATTAAGTATATATTTAGTCTTTTAAGTACTTTTAACTTATAGACCTCAGTAGAAACACACAGCTTTCTCGGGAAGCTGTTGCAAGCCCCGGTATTGTTCTTACTGTAGCGTCATCAGTGATCCTCTTCTTTGAAGACAATAGATGTAACTTCCTGAAACAACGCTCCTATAATGTTACCATCTTAAATTTCACTTTATTATCATCAACAGTGTTTTTAAGAATTGGACTAAGTGCATTTTTATTTTTTACAACTTTATAATTTGATTATACTCGTTGTAGAAAACCGTGAGGATACAGAAAGATTCAAAGAAAATAAAAATTACCCAGTATCTCCTCCCCCAAATACAATAAAAGATTTTGTATACTTCTAGTCTTTCTGTACATTAACACGGCATTTTAAAACGAGTACTGTAAAATGCTTACATAGTTTTTTCACTTTATATTATAGAATGGTCATTTCTTTTGATATCAAATATTATGTGAAAACATGATTTTCAGTTGACTGCTTCACAGTTCAACCACAACTTATCTTCAATTGCTGGATATTCATATTGTTTTGAAAATCTGCTCTAACTAATCCTATTAAAATTCTTATTTATGTATGTATATGATAATTTCTGAAAGAGAAATTCCTAAGAGAATGCACAAAATAAAATGCCTATATATTTTTGAGCCTGTTGATACATTTTACCAAACTGCCCTCCAAAGATTGCACCGATTTACAGTCACATCAATAAGTGGCCAGAGTCCCATTTCTTCTTTACCGTCTTTGGCAACATAGGAAACCAGTTATTACTTCCCGGCCTTTACTGCAGCAAATTTAATAGGCAGAGGGGAGAATGGTATCTTGTTGAATTCTAAAATGTACGATTTTTACCCACATGTGGACGGGGCACTTGCTTTTTCTGCCATGTTGTGACGTAGTCCAGGTCTTCCAGGAGGAGTCTTGAGCATATGCAGCGTACTCTCTTTCCTACACGTGTTTTTCTCTCCCAGGCAAGTACATGAAAGCCACATGTCTTTCTCAGGATTTTTTTTTCCAAGTTAAGCAGCAATTCCCACGACAACAGAAACTAGAAAGTCACCTTTTTTCTAGGCAGCCATGCTAGTTTAATGTCTTGGTAATAAAACAGAAAACTGGGCCATATTCTTCAGGTTATGGAGGGTTTGGGACCATTCTGTGGACCCTATCTGAGGTATGGTGGTGAGGAGCAAACTTTTGGCTTTATTGGCATTTTCTTTCAGGGGCCTTAAGACTCGGTCCACTGAAACTGCTTCCTTGTGCTCCTTCCAGCAATCATAATCTGTTGTCATGCCAATACTTGCATAGCAAATTCCAGCCTCTTTGGCAAGAACTACCTCTGGAACAGTGGTCATATTGATAACATCCGCTCCCCAGGTGCGGAACATGAAGCTTTCTGCCCGGGAGCTAAATCGAGGTCCTTCAGTTGTGACCATTGTCCCCTTTGAGTGGCACCGGAGGCCTAGCTTCTTAGCAGTCTCTATGAGGGCCTCTCTTGTTTTGGGGCTAAATGGCTCAGCCATTGGAATATGGCATACTCCTCTGGCACAGGAAGGACTTCCATCATAGAAGGTCTGAGGCCTTGTCACGGTCCTGTCGATGAACTGATCGATAATGACGATAGCGCCGGGCTGAATCTCCTCCCTCAAGGAGCCACAAGCTGTGGTCACTATGACAAGTGTACAACCCTCCTCCTTCAAAGCCCAGATGTTTGCCTGGTAGCTGACTTCGGAAGGCGTGATGGTGTGCTGCCTCCCATGCCTGGCAAGGAGGACGCAATCAATATTTTTTATTTTCCCCAAAATTAAGGCATCGGATGGCTTGCCAAATGGAGTATCCACATATTTTTCAGTTCTTCCTTCTAAAATTTCTGGATCATCCAGGCCTGCTCCACCAATTATTCCAGTCTTCACGGCGGCGGTGGGGGCAGCACCTGAGGCCATGACTGTGCGGGGCAGGAGGCTGCGGCCGGGCACTCGTGCCAGGCCGCGAGCAGGCGGCCGCAAAAATAGTTTTTAAAATAATGTGATAAATCAGTTAACAATAAGACTTTATTTCTAGATAAACGTATGTCCCTGACTTTATAAGTACCAACAAAGCTTGTGTCCCATAAATTTTACATGAATCCTAACTAGTTCTCTTTTAACAAATTGCACATTGTCTTTGAAATATAGCAGAATGAAGGCTTTCTTCCCAATTTCTTTATCATATTAACAATATTACAAGCATCACTGGATTAATCAGGGAGGCATGAACCAGTCCCAAGTGCATAGCTGATGTTCCCAGTAGACCCCATGAGGAAAGAAACAAACAAGTCACTTGGCACTTTTGATGGCTGAAGGGACAATACCGAAAGCAGTTTTTTATTGTCAAAATTTTCAATGGACCACATAACATATTACCGCACTTTTCCTTAATTTCCTGTTCCACAAAGAGGAGATTCTGAGAAACACCTTTCTTCATTTGCAGAGGCTACCGATAGTAATTTAACAAAATAATATGAAAACACTTTAGAAAGTAAAAAGGACTACTGAAATCCAAAATATTTTCTTTCCATATAAAAAAATTTGAAGTAAAATGAAGTGGAAAGAAAATATTGCCTAAAACAAGACAAGATATCAGGGTGAAGAACTAAGAAAGCCAACAGTACGCAATTACCAACTGGCTTGGCTCCCTCTGGACAGCAGGAAAAGTACAGTAATGGTACAAGGGTATTGTGGGGAGTTCGTTTTTGCTAATTCCTGAGAATTTTGCTGTTTTTGAGCAATGTTCTCCTTGTTTCTTCATGTGTTTGTCTTTTTACCACAGAAAATTATTCCATTACTTTTTCATATTGCTGTATTTGTTAGGTATTACAGTTGGTGATATTTAAGGAACTACAACATGCCTCATTTATTCAAGTGTTCATTCATTTAACAAATGTTTGTTGTGTACCTACTAAGCACTAAGCAGTTGTCTAGGTGCTGGGCATTTACTGGTACACAAGTCAGACACCTTGCTTTCATGGAACTAACCCCTTAGATCTTATTTCCTGTGGATATTACTACATTTGTATAAACACATATACAGCCATCCATGCAGACATGTCTGATGACACCAATAAAAGCACATCAGTGAGCAATGGGTGAGAAGGTAGTATGTTTACCTTTTCTTTCCTCAAACCATCCATTGTAGAGCCTTGAGATGGACTCTAAAAAACCTTCAGAAAAACACAAACCTTAAACAAAAACCTTTACAACAGTCAACAAGAAAGTAAATTAATAAGTGGAAAATGCAAATCAAACAGGCGTTTTACTACAGAAACAAGTTTGTCTCAGATGCTTGTAGGCATAGCAAGACGATCTGCTCCTGTGGCCGTTGTTATTTTGAGATGAAGACAGGGGAAGGAGTTTGAGGAGGCCCCTGTGTGGCAGTCCATCTTTTCTGAACCACATAGGTCTTCTGTGGATGCTGGATTTTTGTTGTTTGGATGAGGAGACCAGGGAGCATTGGCAAGAAAACAGGCAGTGGAGTCCAGCAAACCTGAATTGCAATGCTGCTTCTTCCACTCCATACGTGTGTGACCTTGAAAGGACTGGTCAGCCTTTCTCTGCTTCTGTTTCTATGAAAAATATAATTGTGCTACCAACCTCATAGAGCATTGTTGCATTGGGGTTAGTAAGACATGCAAAATACCCAATACACTATCATAAAAACACATATATCTGTGCATGTCTTAGAGATTATATTGTTGGCCTTCATTTAGGTAAGATTCCAAGGGTGTTTATTTCTTTCAAGAAGATTGTCATAAGAATATATTTCCTTTCTAAGATTTTATGCTGTGTAACACTGTACATTTAACAAAACCTTCTCTCAAATGTTGTCTGGAAGTATTGCTTAGTTGTTCATATTACTTTGTTAACATCTCTGGCTTCTATAACATTTTCCTTATGTTTCACATATTAAATGACATTAAATGACTAATATGCAAATATTTGGCCTACAAAGACAACAGCTTCACGTGGTTCAATTACACTGACTTTTATTTGTGGCTGACTTATTAGTAGTACAGTGTGCCCTACCTCCCAAAGCAATTGTTTGATTCATGTTTGATTCATGTTTCCATGTCCATACTTTGCATAAAATAGACCCTATGAAAATATCTGGTAAATTTCAAGTCAGTGTGAAAACTAATCAAGCAGCTGGAGTCACTCTAAAGCCGTATCTCTTCAATACTTGGGGAATCACAGACCCTTTGTGAATTCAATAACAGCGATAGCCTAGTGTTCTCCAATGTTAATTTTTTGTGTAAATCAGTATGAAATCTCCTGAAATGCAGATTCTGATTTAGCAGATCTTAGTTGAGGCCTAAGCTTATGCATTTCTAACCAACTCCTAGGAGATTCTGGGGCCACTCATCTCCCTTTGAAAAGCAAGGCTGTGGTCTACCCTCCTGGTAAAACAGACTTAGTCACATACTCACACAGACAAATTATATTTCTGAGCCCCCTGTGTATCATGGAACCCATTGAGAATGATTGAGTTATTCATTTTATAATAATCTCTTCTAAAATTACTCTAGTTTTATATTCAAGCAGAGATGGCATTATTTGTGTAGAGACAATATATGCTACTTTAAGAAATACAATGTATCTGTGTGTATATGAGTATTTGTTTGTATGTATGCACACTTGCCACTCAACACATACCTTCAGACTAAAGGACTCCGAAGGGCAAGTTCACTAGTATTAGATCCAGTGAACTCCAAAAATAGAAAATTACATATGAGTTATGAAGTCCTTTCTATAGATAAATATTGAAATAGAAAATGTGTTTTCCCAACATTTTGAATTCCACCTTGAGATAAATTTGTCTATGCCTTTCTTGCCCATTAACTCTTGACTCCATTCAGCAAAATTTCTCCTAAAAAATCCTTTTACAAAAATGGATCTTCTGGCACACAATATATTTGTGACTTACTAGGGATTGTTCAGGAGGAATTGAAACATTTTTACTGCTAATCTAATGAAAAATACTGTGAATACTGAAAATACATAGTGGGAAACTGAGTAGAATAGTGGGAAACTGAGTTCTAACTGGGTCACCATACAGTAATTTGGGTCTGTTAATCATTGCTCTTCTCATACTCTTGGAGACAGTTTAACTATAGTGGATTTCCTTTTTTTGGGGGGGGGTGGCGGGGGGAGGACAGGCAGAGTGGACAGAGAGAGAGAGAGAAAGGTCTTCCTTTTTGCCATTGGTTCACCCTCCAATGGCCGCCGCGGCTGGCGCGCTGCGGCCGGTGTACTGCGCTGATCCGAAGCCAGGAGCCAGGTGCTTCCTCCTGGTCTCCCAAGGGGTGCAGGGCCCAAGGACTTGGGCCATACTCCACTGCACTCCTGGGCCACAGCAGAGAGCTAGCCTGGAAGAGGGGCAACCAGGATAGAATCTGGTGCCCCGACTAGGACTAGAACCAGTGTGCCGGCACCACAAGGTGGAGGATTAGCCTATTGAGCCACGGCGCCAGCCAGTGGATTTCTTTAAATATTGTGTTGGCTGCTCCTCAGATGAGCAATACAAATTATAAAATCCATTGTAGTTGATAGACAAGACACACCTGAAATACTGGAAGGGGTTTGACTGGATATCATCAAGTCAGAAAAAGATACTGGTCTGAGACAGTTTAATCAAGAAAAGTGGCCAAGACAGCCTTAACATTGCCCTCAGCTCAACCACAATTTAGATAGGCTTCTTCCTGACACTGGACCTGACCTCCCTGTTCTTAGAGCACCTATTCTAGCAAACATTTAATTGGAAGTTGTAAATGTAATTGGAAGATGTAAATCTTTTTAAAGGGCAACTGGCTGGTTTTACAACCCAGGAATGCCTTTCTCAAGGGTCTGGAAGCACCTTCTTAAAGTGCAATCATCAAGGAAAACACGTCCCTACTTTCCCCATCTCTAAGACAGAATGGTAGCCTAACTTCTGTGGTCTTCTTGTTCTAAAGTTGTTTGTAAAACTACCTCCTGCCATGAAGACACAAGGAATTTTATTTTTTCTTTGAGTAAAGCCAGTTAGCAAATTAAGATCTCTCTCTCACCACAGCTCTTAAAAATCCTATTGCCTTTTGTTTCAGCACAGTCGTGATCCAGCTCAGTAAGGACTTCTCCTCCCACTATTTCAACAGCCTTGAGTGAAATCCTCCTTGCCAGTTTAAGTTTTCTCATTTCAATTTTTGCCTTGATCAGGGGAAACTAAAATATGTGATACAGCTGGTTTATTCTCCTGAATAAAACTTTCTCTTAGATACCCTGCACTCCCAAACATCACTGGAGTTCAACTCAGAAAATTTCAAATATTTTAAGGTTCTCACGCCTTTTAAAAGCAAAGGTTGGTGGAATGAGAAAGGACAGAGGCCATAGTCTTTTGTTTCCCCTTTTTAACAAGTGCCATCTTTTCTCTACATTTTTAGTGCCCTTGGCTATCAGATATCTGCTTGGTCCAATGTGCGAGAGGGAACAGACCCAACAGTACCAATTGCATCATCTTTGAAATCAACAAATTCTTGATTGGTCTGGAACTAGTGCAGGAGCGGCAGCTCCACTTGGAGACAAACATCTTGAAACTGGAGGATGACACGAACTGTTCCCTGTCCTCCATTGAGGAAGACTTTCTCACTGCCTCTGAGCACTTGGAGGAGGAGAGCGAGGTGGAAGAATACAGGAACGGTGAGAACTTCCCATTAAAACAAATCTGCATCCTGAAACTAGACACCATATACAAATGTCTGGGCAAGGTTTCTGAGAAGGGTCAAACCCCATTTCACTGACCCATTGAGGAAGTCAGGAAGGAGGGCGAGAGGACACTGGTGGAGAGGCAGGCAGATGTGCTCAGCAGACTTACTGGGTGGCTGATTGGACTCCCAGAAGAAGCCTTAGGGGCAAGAAATCTGTGTGTTTTAAAGGGAAATTGTCCTGCCTGCTAAGACTTGGAGGCTATCCCTGGGAGGAAAGTTAGCTTCCCAAGACTTCCATAAAAGCCATTTATTAGTTGGAGCCAGGTTGGACTGGCCTGGATTTGAATCCCAGCACGCTACTTTGAGTTTGTGAGATAGAGCCAGATACCAAATCATCCTGAGTGCTGAGTCCCAGTTTTCTCATTTGTAATTCCAGAATACATCATGCCTGAAGCTATAGATTGTTTTGAGGACACAAAGAGGTAGCCCAGGAAAGTACCCACCACACATTTATGCTGCTTTCTGTTGACTCCTGGGTAGAACTCAATGAACAATTGTTCCCATTCTACACTCTATCTTTAAATTTTTTTAATTATGTATTTGTATGCATTTTGTAAATACAACTTTAGGAACATAGTGATTCTTCCTACCATACTCACCCTCCCACCGACACTCCCACCCCTCTTCCTCATCACTTTCCTTTTCCCAGTCTTGATTTTTACTAAGATCTATTTCCATTTAACTTTATACACAGAAGATTAACTCTACTCCAGGTAAAAAGGAGCTCTACGGGTGAGACCACAGTGGAAAGAAGTGGTCGTCAAAGAAGGATATACTTTTCTCTGAAAGGGGGAGAGAACTTCTACTTTGTTTCATGGCCTTGTTGAAATACTGAAGGAGTTTGTGGACCTGTTCCACACTCTTAGCCACAGAGGAAGGCATATCCAAAAAGTCTGTCACTGCTGTCTCTGGGCCCAGTCCAAGGCAAATCTCAGAGCAAACCTTTGCAACAAGCTTCACCATGGAGGTTGCTCTAAGCAACCTCCTCCCTTTCTCTGTATCCATGAGGAAGCTCTACAGTGCAGTTTTCTGTGTTGCTGTCCTATGAAAAAAGGTGTCCAGCCCTCAGCTCCCAAACTCCTTCTACTCTAATGCTTGTATCTGTATCCTCATTGGAAGTCATATTGTTGGGTGCCCTCCAAGAATGAAACCCCAAAGCCCCTTTTCCAGGTCTACGCTTTTTGGAGAAACCATAATCATGCTCTAGTTGAAGAAAAAAGATAGTTGTGTGTTAAGACATCTTTAGGAATTCATTATTATTTTAGACCTGGGACAGCCTGCTATCCAAAAAGTAACAGTGTCCCCTCATTTTTCGCTTCCCTAGGCTATGAGCATATAAATGTCTCAGCCAATGTTTTGGAAAGTAAAAAGCCAAGAGAAGCCACCCAGGAAGAATGGAATTACAAGGAAAAGCTGCTGCACAAATTGGGAGACAAACACCTTAGCAAATATCATACCGCATTGGTCAAAACAGAAGGGTCCCTAGAAAACCGAGCAGACAATACAGCCTTATATGGTCTAGATCCCTCCACCAAGACACCACAGAGGAAAGGTGAAGTTGGAGGAAATGAGAGGCCAGCTACAAATTATTACCATACAGAAAAATTTAAAGTTCAAGTGGAAAAATCACAGGCACTTTATTTTCCTAGTGATGCTTACTCCTCCGTGATGGTTAAGAAAGATATCTCTTCCACATGTGACAGTGCCACTGAACAGGCCAGAAACCTGCACTCAGGAGAACACGAAGACACAAGAAACTCTCTTCCTCCTCTTCGTGATGGAGAAGCCACAACTGGCGAGTATGCAACAAATTTAGCAGAATCTGTACTGCAAGATGCATTTATTAGGTTATCTCAGTCTCAGCCCGTACTCCCCCAGGAATCTGCAGTCAGTGTTTCTGCAGGAAGTGCTCTGCTTCCCAGTGCTTGTTGCACGAGAGATATCATGGTCCCTCGGTCATGGAATGAGCTCCCCAAAATTGTCATTGTGCAGAGTCCAGACGGCAGTGATGCTGCCCCTGAGCCAGTTGTCTCCTTGGTGCCCGAGATGGAAGTCTCTGCTGACACCTCAGGCATCCTATCTGGAGAAAACTGCCGCAGACACCCTCAGAGCGCTCTGGAAGTAGCGCTGGCTTGTGCAGCCACTGTGATCGGAACCATTTCCAGTCCCCAGGCCACAGAAAAATTCACCATGGAACAAGAATCCCTGGTATCAAACTGTCCACAGGGAGGCAGTGGAGCAGCACAAATTCAAGCTTCCCAGGCAGTCAGGGAGCCTTCCCTCAGCGCATACTCCTTCCCATCTGCTCTGTGTGGCATGACTCAGGTAGCAAGTGCAGTTGCAGTCTGTGGCCTAGGAGAAAGAGAAGAAGTAACACGCCCTGTGGCTCCAGTAGGCCTCTTGCCTGCAGCTGAGGATTCTGGAGCAATCCCTGCATTTTGCACCTTAGCTTCAGGGAATAGTGTAGACCTAGCAAAGGAAGCCATTGCAGAGGCACTGCTCAAGGAAGCTGCTCTGGTTTTAACAAGGCCTGCTATCTACAGCAGCATGGGAGAGCTCATGGAATCCGTGAACAGACAAATCAGAGAAACAGCTTCAAAGTCTCAGACCCTATGCTCAAAAAATGTCCTCAGAAATGAACTGGCACAGACTCTGTCCAGTGTTATCCTAAAGCATTCCATTGATGAAGTTCACCAGAAAAGCACAATGAGCTCCCCCAGCGAGGGCAGGCGTGCCTCTGAAACTCTGGACACCTTACTGGAAAGCACGAATCAGCTGCTTCTAGACGTGATGTGCTGCACATTCAAGAGGATGAGCCACATCATACAGCTGGGTGAATGCCCCACTCTCCTTTCGAAGGAGATCATGGGATGGAGGGAGAGAGAATCACACTGCTTGCTACTCGATCAGGCTGCTGGCCAAGCATGCACAGAAGCCACAGACTACTCCAGCAGCCACTCACCCAGCAATCTGCACACCACTAGTCTTGTCATCCATGACCTCGGGGATAGCATGCATCCAAACCAAGACAAGAGTGGAGCAGTTCTATTCAAGAACCCTGCACTGCAATCTGAATTGTCACTGAGTCACAGAGTGCTGGAGTCTTCGACTGCTAAGACTTTCCCCAAGGAAACACATTTGAAAGGAATGGCCAGAGAGGATGCAAAAGCCCCTCATCAGTCACCCTGTCCCACCAACAGTGAACACAGGGCCTCTGCGGCAGCAGAAAGGGCACTGACAGGCGGCAGGTACAGAAGTGTTTCCCAGGATGCGGAGGACAGTATCAGTCTGAACACCCAAGAGAAGCACAATGATGCCACACCTCTAAACCATGAAGTTCAAGTTAACTTGTCCTTGTTAGGGGATGACATGCTGCTTCCTGCTCAGCCCATGCCACAGGCAAAACACACAGACATCTACTGCATTACAGATTTTGCAGAAGAATTAGCAGAGACCGTTGTCTCCATGGCAACTGAAATCGCTGCAATTTGCCTTGACAACTCCAATGGAAAACAACCCTGGTTTTGTGCATGGAAAAGAGGGACTGAATTTCTGGTGACACCGAATGTACCTTGCCGATCATTGAAGAGAAAGAAGGAGAGCCAGGGAAGTGGTGCCACCGTGAGGAAGCACAAGCCGCCCCGGCTCAGTGAGATCAAGAGGAAGACGGATGAGCACCCTGAACTTAAAGAGAAGCTGATGAACAGGGTTGTGGATGAGTCCGTGAACCTTGAGGACATCCCAGATTCTGTCAATATCTTTGCCAATGAAGTGGCAGCCAAGATCATGAACCTAACAGAGTTCTCCATGGTGGATGGGGTCTGGCAAGCCCAGGGCTATCCCCGGAATCGATTCCTGGGTGGCGACAGGTGGAACCGGCTGAAGGCCTCCAGCTGTGAAAGCATTCCGGAGGAGGACTCTGAGGCCAGGGCCTATGTCAACAGCCTGGGTTTAATGAGCACCTTAAGCCAGCCAGTCAGCAGAGCCAGCTCGGTCTCCAAACAGTCGAGCTGTGAGAGCATCACCGATGAGTTTTCCAGGTTCATGGTGAACCAGATGGAAAACGAAGGGAGAGGATTTGAGTTACTATTGGATTACTACGCTGGCAAGAACGCCAGCAGCATTCTGACCTCAGCAATGCAGCAGGCATGTCGAAAAAGCGATCACCTCAGCCTGAGGCCAAGCTGTCCCTCTAAGCAGTCGAGCACAGAGAGCATAACCGAGGAGTTCTACAGGTACATGCTGAGGGACATCGAAAGAGAAGGCAAAGACGGCAGCTCCTCCAGACACGGCAGCCAGGACTGGACGTCTGGCTTACTGTCTCCTTCTCTGCGATCCCCCTTGTGTTACAGACAGTCATCCATGCCGGACAGTAGATCCCCCTGTGCCAGGTTAACAGTCAATGTGCCAGTCAAGGCCAACTCCCTAGATGGCTTTGCCCAAAACTGCGCACAAGACTTCCTAAGTGTCCAGCCAGTCGGCAGTGTCTCCTCATCAGGTCTCTGCAAATCTGACTCCTGCTTGTATCTGAGAGGTGGGGCTGATCACATCACAAACATGTTAATTCATGAAACATGGGCGAGCTCAATCGAGGCCCTCATGCGAAAGAACAAAATTATCGTGGATGATGGTGAGACAGCGGATGCTGAGCCTGCTTCCGGTGGCTCTCCCGTGCACGTGGAGAAGTGTGCAAGCAGAGTAGCTACAAGCGGAGGGCACAGTGGGCCAATGCTGCTTGTGCAGGACTCTGTGATGGAAAGCAGACCCCCCGCCGTGTCATCTCCAAGCAAAACCGCTCCTCTTACAAAGCACAGCAGTTCCAAGTGTAAAAAGGAGACTCCCTCATGCCTGGACAGAGCCTCTCTCAAGCACCACAGGCGGTCCCTGTGCTCGAGGGAAGTACCTTTGATTCAGATCGAAACCGATCAGAGAGAGGAGTGTGTTGGAGAACCTCAACCCTTCCTTTACAAAAGCAGCCCCCTAGAAGAAGCAGATGGGCCTTTGAATGAGAAAAAGGTCCCAGAAGTGGCCAGGGCTGGAGACACAGCCATGAGCCAGGGCCAGCATCACAGGTGAGTGAATCATCTCTTACTCTAGCTGTGGTACGATGGCCTGGGGTTTGCAGCTTTATTGTGTTTATTCTAAATCTTAGACAGAAAGGGGCTTAATAATGCAAGAACTGAATTTATGCGACAAAAAATTATCTAATTTGGTTGATATGCATTTACAACAGAACTTTGGAAGTAATTTTTTTTTTTTAATTTCCCTAAACTAACAGAGCTCATTGTATAATAAAGGAAGTAAGGTATCATTCTTCCTAGTATAACCAATTTCCTCTGGCTTGCCATTTTTTGAAATTTTTTTCACTATTAATTTGAAGCACAAAATGATAAACCATACTGGTTCTTTTGAAAACAGTTAAATTTAAATAAATTTTAGTATTGGAATTTGACGTTAAATATTTTGGTGTTATCTTTTTCTAGTTTCTCCTTCCCAGTTTTTCTTTTTTTTTTTTCTTTTCGTTTTGTTCTAAAGATCTTTACAAGGACACTGCATCACACAACACTGGACCTTTTGATGCATGGTATAACTGTGGCAATATAAATACAAAGAAAAGCTGAAGTACTGCTATTTTAACAGTTGTTTTCCTGTAAAGTGTAATGTAGTTGAGAATGCATTTATAATTTGAGGCAGGTTCATCATTTCTTTTTGAGACTAAGAAATGTTTCTTTACAACTCTCATTTTCTGTAGAAAATTCTTAAGATTTTTGAATATGAGACAATTATAAAATTTCTTTATCTTTGGCTTGCAGATAAAGTTAGAACAGAAAACAAAACTAAAAATTAAGCTACAGATCTTGGAAAACATAAATTGAGGGTTTCAGCTTGCGTAGTCATTTCAAAGACATGCCTGTTGTTTATTACTTACAAAAAGTTCATGACTTTTAAATGTTTAGCTGCAATAAACAAATCAGAACACAACCTGTTCCCTCCTGAGCAACTTAGAGTGCTAACAACTTAACTTACCAATTGGATGAAGTCTTGGAAGAGCACAAGAGAAATAAAGGAGTGTAAAATAATAATTATTATTAACATTATTTATGTCAGCAACACCAGAAAGGAAGAAACATTTGGGGAAAGAGAAAACACAAAAACGTATTTATTAGAGACCATATGGTATGTCTATAGCACATGCACCTGGTTCCTCAAGTAACTCTACAACATCCTGTTGGAGGCTATTTCCATTATATCATTAAAGGTATTGAAATACAAGGATTTTATTTATCCTGTTCAAGAGCTTATAAGTCATAGGTTGAGAAACCAGATCTGAAACTATTATTAATAATGAGTCTCTAAAACTATCTGTTACAGTATTGAATAAAAAGATATGCATGTGAAATGGGAAAAAAGAAAACAAGTGTGTGTGTGTGTGTGTGTATTTCTCCAGCTACAGACAATAGAAGGCTTATAGCAGTACCATACCTTAAGCTAATATATTTACCACCTCCTGGGTATATGAAGGACTGCACATTTTTAAGTGATCAAATAGTTGAGGAAACAAAATGGCCGAAGTATAATTCTTTAGAATTTCTTTATCTTGACATAAATGAAAATTTAAAACCTCTTATTACTGTATACATGGTGCCTACTGAAACACAGAGATCATAGCTCGACTGAAATATTTAGTTAAAGATTATCTAGTTAGGGTACAGAAGAATCAACAAGATTCATATCCATAAACTAAAATCAAATAGTGATAGTCACTGAAGATGAGTACAGTTCATAATAAAATTTTGAATTAAATTTTCACTTATATCATACTTAGCTGCAACCTAGGGAATAGTTTCCAAAAATCTGGGGAAAATATGGGAATAAAGCCTCCAGCTGCAGTAGGTTTGTGCTCCATGTAATGAATGAGCCTGTGCAGAGCCTCCCAAATCATGATGTGCATTTCTGGTTCACTTTTCCACCAACAAAGCAAAAAGAATGTAGAATTGCCTGCCCTAGACATCCAAGAGCTCTAACTGCTTCCAAAACATAGGGACTCAGTAAAGAATAGAGTTTCTTTCTCTTTGTGGAGAAATATAAATTATTCCAGAATATGAACTCTGAACTCATAACTATGTCACCATAAACAAATTCTCTAATTTCATTGACTCTGTTCACTCACATTCAGGTAGGACTATTAATAAGTTACATCATAAGAAAAAAATTTAAGGCTTAGGTAAAGAAGAATACATAAAGCTTTAACTCATGGTAACGCCGTTGCAAGCACTTGATAAATATTTGCATCATTGTTGTTTTGAGTTAGGATATATTTTTGCCTTTATTCCATGAGAATTTTTCCAAAGAGGAATCTGTTACATGAAGTGTGAGAATTTAAAATAATAATAATAATAATAATAATAATAATTTCCAGGATTTGCAATGGGAAACTTAGTAGTATTCAGGTTGTATTTTCTGTTCAGAATTGTGAATCATGGGATTTGATTAGCCAAAATAGTTACATAAAGAACTGAATTCCCTATGAGACAGTTCTACCCACTTAGACACACCAGTGACACAGACACCTTTTAATGCTGTTTAATTCTGTGGAGAGATGTCACACCCTGAAGATATTTTAAGGTTACTCTCTGAGGCACTTTTTCATAATTCTTACTAAAATTTTTGTTAAAACTCAACACACAGAATAAAAATCACTTTTTTTTTTACTTTTTTACTTGATAAAATAATAATAACACTAGAATTCATTGTGGAACTCAAACAAAATAGCTGTTGTCTTTAAGGCATCATATTTTCCAGGAAACTTGAATTATTCTCCAACATCAAGGAGTTTAAATGACTTAGGGAGGCTCTATTATTAATTTCTAAGAAAATCATATCCTATTTATTAAAGCATTATGTTTTTTAAAAAGATTTATTTTATTTATTTGAAAGTTAGAGTTACACACAGAGAGAAGGAGGGGCAGAGAGAGAGAGAGAGGTCTTCCATCAGCAGGTTCACTCCCCAATTGGCTGCAACAGCCGGAGCTGTGCTGATCCGAAGCCAGGAGCCAGGGGCTTCTTCCAGGTCTCCCACATGAGTGCATGGGCCCAACGACTTGGGCCATCTTCTACTGTTTTCCCAGGCCACAGCAGAGAACTGGATCGGAAGTGGAGCAGCCTGGACTAGAACCAGCGCCCACATGGGATGCCAGCACTTCAGGCCAGGGCTTTAACCCGCTGTTCCATAGCACCAATCTCCAAAGCATTATGTTTTAAATCTGAGATTATTGAAGAGTATAATTTTTTTTTTTTTTTGACAGGCAGAGTGGACAGTGAGAGAGAGACAGAGAGAAAGGTCTTTCTTTTGCCGTTGGTTCACCCTCCAATGGCCGCCGCGGTAGGCGTGCTGCGGCCGGCGCACCGCGCCGATCCGATGGCAGGAGCCAGGTGCTTCTCCTGGTCTCCCATGGGGTGCAGGGCCCAAGCACTTGGGCCATCCTCCACTGCACTCCCGGGCCACATGAGAGAGCTGGCCTGGTAGAGGGGCAACCGGGACAGAATCTGGCACCCTGACCGGGACTAGAACCTGGTGTGCCGGCGCCGCAAGGCGGAGGATTAGCCCAGTGAGCCGCGGCGCCGGCCAAGAGTATAATTTTTTGACAATTCAAGACCACAAATTATAAATAACAAACAGAATTCAGAGCAGACACGTGTACTTACTGACAAAAATCTTACGTCTTAGAAACATATTTCTGTTGTATATTCATTTATCCTTGCTTCAATAAAAAATATTCATTCAATAAACCTTTGAGTGCCTACTCTGTGATACTCACCATGGTGGCACTGTAAATACAGAAGAAAATAGAGACTTGGTGCCTGCTCCCCTGGCTCTTACAAGGAGAGAGACCAGCAAAACACATGTGAAGATCTTTTTTAGAATGAAATGAAAGAAAAACAACAACAACAAAAAAAAGCAACAGTATGGTGAAGAACTGGCAGGGTGGTGGATACTTAAGGTAGGATGCTGACATTTGAGATGAGACTTAAAGGAAAAGATGGTGCCAACCATGAGAAGAACTTACTTGAAAGTAAGGCATTTGTGCCTGCCCTTGAGGCATTTATCCGTCTCAATAACCTACAAGTTCACACTCTGAAGGCCAGGGAAACCAGGAAAATAGACTGTGGGCCTGTGATTGGTGAAGACTTGGAACTGAGACCAGCCTCCGTATCCTGAAGAGTTACATCCTTGAGAAAGTATGAGCTAAGGAGCAAGTTCACCCACCAGAAATGGAATTGGTCAGAATACACATCACAAGGTTACAACTTTGGCTAAAACAGAAGAAAACTCCCTAAAAATGTGTAACCAGAGCTTTCCTTAATGCATGTATACAGATCTAATTGACACTACCCCTGTGATCCAGGAAAACTCCAAGCCAGAAACTTAACTTAAAGCAATTTCAGGTTAACAGCCGTTTAAGAGCTTTGCAGAGGCAAAAATAAATCTCTAGAGTGTTAAACTCAAGAATTCCAACAAATAAAGTCCCACTGCATATGAGTAATAACTTCAAGCTGCAAGACACACAAGGACTCCAAATACTATGAGCAAGACACAAACATCAAATGGAATAAGCCCTGCCAAAAATCTCAGATGTTGGAATTACAAAATGCAGAATGTAAAATATGCATATGTTAAATACTTTAACAAGGTTAAAAAAGAAACAAAGGATAAAGTACAATCAGAATACGATGAAGTAGATTTAAAAATCAAGCAAATACCACCAAAGATAAAAATATAACAACTGAAATTGAAAACCACCGGATATAGAAAGACCTGTGATCCTCAGTGTATGTCTGCAGAGAGAGCAATAGTGAAAGTCAAATGTACAGGGTTCTGTTTCAGCCCTACAATGGAGTGACTGAAAGTGAATTTGCATTCCATCAGTGAACTACTGGAAAAATGGACAAATTATGGAGCAAGTGTTTCACACGTTTTACGACAAGTTAGCATGTTGAATGAAGGGAGACAAACGTGGTCAGCCCTGTAGTTGCTCCAACTTTCCATGTAAATTCCCCTATCAGAGAGACTATGGTATAAGAAGGAAAATCTAAGCAGAGATCAGTGGTCACTCTTCACAAGCTCACACAGTAAGTTTAGTCACAATCAGCCAGAGCAGAGAACCCATGTTAAACATACAGACACCATATTTCGTGGACATCCTGTAAGAATCACACTAAAGATTTAGGGCAACAACAAGCCTTGAAAAGTTCAAGCTGAACTGAAAATAATTTAACCTAGATCAAAGTCCAACACTTTAAGAAAAACAACAAAATCCAGTGATTGGCAACGTCAACTCACAATGCACATCCAATCAAAAAACGTTGCATGTACAAAGAAGCAGAAAAATGTCACCCATGATCAGGAGTATAATTAATAGAAACAAACCCAGAAATTACAACAAACAAGAGCTTTAAATAGATATTATAAATATGCTCAAAAATTAGGAAGTACATGTGAACATGAAATTTGTTGAAAATTATAAACTTACAAATCAAAAAGTACAATGAACCATACACAGGATAAAAAAAAAAGAAAGTCACATAACAACCAAATCTATAAAAATCAATAGTTACAGAAAGAATCTTGGCCTGTGCCACGGCTCAATAGGCTAATCCTCCGCCTGCAGCGCCGGCACACCGGGTTCTAGTCCCAGTTGGAGTGCCAGATTCTGTCCCGGTTGCTCCTCTTCCAGTCCAGCTCTCTGCTATGGCCCGGGAGTGCAGTGGAGGATGGCCCAGGTCCTTGGGCCCTGCATCTGCATGAGAGACCTGGAGAAGCACCTGGCTCCTGGCTTTGGATCAGCGCAGTGCACCAGCCTTAGCGGCCATTGGGGAGTGAACCAACGGAAAAGGAAGACCTTTCTCTCTGTCTCTCTCTCTCTCTCTCTCTCTCTCTCACTGTCCGCTCTGCCTGTCAAGAAAAATAAAATAAAATAAAGTTACATGGAGAGGCAAAAGACCCAGATAGCATCACAATACTAAGAGACAAGAATCAATTCACAGAACAAGACTCTCTCACTTCAAAACTTACCACAAGACTATAATAATCAACACAACATGGTTTTGATAAGAGAATGAAAAAGTGGATCAAGGGAACAGAACAGAGGGCCCAACAATAGACCCACACAAAGATTGGCAACTGATATAATGCAGAAAGAATGATCTGTTTAACAAATGATACAGGAACAACTGAATATTTTCATGTTAAAAAAAAGAATCTAGACAGACTTTATACACTTTACAAAAAATAAAATGTACCACATGCTTAAGTGTAAAATATAAAAACAAGATAGGTATTTGAAGAAGAATATTATAAGGCAAATGATAAACTAAAATATACATTATTTATGACCAAAATGTGATGAGGGAGTACAAAAGTATACTGTCCTTCAATATTTGTGAATTTCTACCAGGGAGATTAAAAAAGTTTGAGGAAAATTAAATTAATGTAAGTTCATATTTGTGCAAAACATTTTGGAAATCTGTATTTAGTTTTTCTCTTTTTTTAAAATTTAATTTAATAAATATAAATTTCCAAAGTACAACTTTTGGATTGTAGTGGCTTTTTCCCCCTATAACCACCCTCCCACCTGCAACAATCCCATCTCCTACTCCCTCTCCCATCACATTCTTCATCAAGGTTCATTTTCAATTATCTTTATCTACAGAAGATCAATTTAGTATATACTAAGTAAAGATTTCAACAGTTTGCACCCACACAGAAACACAAAGTATAAAGTACTGTTTGAGTACTAGTTATACCATTAATTCACATAGTAAAACACATTAAGGACAGAGATCCTACATGAAGAGTAAGTGCACAGTGACTCCTGTTGTTAATTTAACAATTGACACTCTTATTTATGACATCAGTAATCACCCGAGGCTCTTCTCATGAGCTGCCAATGCTATGGAAGCATAGCATATACTCTAGGGATTCCTGAGTTGCTAATTTCCAGCTTCATTCCACTGTGGTCTGAGAAGATGCATGGTATGATTTCAATTCTTTTGCATTTGCTGAGACTTGCTTTATGGCCTAGTATGTGGTCAATCCTAGAGTAGGTTCCATGTGCTGCTGAGAAGAATGTAAGTTCTTTAGATGTAGGATTGAAAATTCTGTAGATAACTGTTAGATCCATTTGGGCTATAGTGTCGATTAAATCTACTGCTTCCTTGTTGATCTTCTGTCTGGTTGATTTGTCTATTGCTGTAAGTGGAGCATTGAAGTCCCCCAATACTATTGTATTGGAGTCTAAGTCTCCCTTTAAGTTCCTTAACATATCTTTTAAATAACCCAGTGCAGTGTAATTAGGTGCATATACGTTTATAATAGTTACATCTTCCTGTTGAATTGATTCCTTAATCATTATATAGTGCCCCTCTTTGTCTCTCTTAACAGTTTTTGTGTTAAAGTTTATTTTGTCTGATATTAAGATGATACACCAACTCTGTTTTGGTTCTGTTGGTATGGAATATCTTTTTCCAACCTTTCACTTTCAGTCTGCATGCATCTTTGTTGGAAATATATGTTTCTTGTAAGCAGCAAATAGATGGGTTTTGGTTTTTAATCCATTCAGCCAGTCTGTGCCTTTTAACTGGAGAGTTGAGGCCATTTACATTCAATGTGACTATTGAAAAGTAGTGAGTTTGCCCTGCCATTTTTCCAAAGATATTTCTAATATATGATTTTAACTTCCTGTGATCTTTTACTGGGAATTTTTCTTCCTTTACCTTCTTTCATATTGATGATTGTGTTTCTGTGTTTCTGTGTGTAACACATCTTTAAGCATCTTTTGCAGGGCTGGATGAGTGGTGACAAATTCTTTCAATTTCTGTTTGCTGTGAAAGGTCTTTATTTCACCTTTATTCACAAATGAGAGCTTTGCAGGATATAATATTCTGGGCTGACAGTTTTTCTCTCTTAGTACCTGGGCTATGTCTCGCCATTCCCTTCTAGCTTGTAGGGTTTCTGATGAGAAGTCTGCTGTGAGTCTAATTGGAGATCCTCTAAGAGTAATCTGACGTTTCTCTCTTGAACATTTTGGAAGCTTTTCTTTATGTTTCACTGTGGTGAGTTTAATTACAACGTGTCGTGGTGAGGATCTCTTTTGGTCATATTTATTGGAGGTTCTATGTGCTTCCTGTACTTTTATCTCCTTCTCCAGACCCGGGAAGTTCTCTGCAAGTATCTCACTAAAAAGGCCTTCTAATCCTTTCTCTCTTTCCATGCCTTCAGGAAATTCTAGAACCCTATTATTGGTTTTTTTAATAGTGTCCTGTAGATTCCCAACAATATTTTTTAGATTTCTAATTTCCTCTTAATTTCTTTGGTTTGACTGTATACTTTCCTGTGTTCTATCTTCTAAGCCCGACATTCTTTCTTCTTCACTGATTATGTTTTAAGGCTCTCAAATGTGTTTTTTATTTGTTCTATTTAATTCTTCATTTCATTTTTGTTTCTCTTCAATAGCTCAATTTCATGTTCTCCTAAATTCCTCATTTCATTTTGATTCCTCCTTAAGATTTCATTTTCATGAGAGAGAGATTTTCTGCCCTGTCCTGTATGGACTTCTGTCATTCATGCATTTGTTTTTGATAACTTCTAAATGTTCTTATCATAAATTTTTTGAAATCTGTATCTTGCATTTCTTCTATCTTATCATCTTCATAATCTTGTATTGGAGTGTCATGTTCATTTGGGAGCATCATGATGTCTTCCTTATTCTTGTTTCCTCGGTTTCTACGTTTGTTGCTTGGCATTGTGGAGATATTATTTGGTTTCTTCTTTGTCTTCTTTTTTTTCTCACTGTGGTAACTTTTCTCGTTATACTATGACTCTAGATAAAGTGAACTGTCTGCTTTTGGTGAATCTCTAGAGGCTTGTGATGGGTGTGACCAGAGAGCTCTATTCAGTTCTTCAGGGTTAAGGGTATGCCAAAGGTGGCACACCAAGGTTTGGTGTGGCACATTTTCTCTCCCTCTTTTTTTTTTTAATTCAGAAGGGAAGTAATTCCACTTGGTTGAGCTCTTCTCATTGATGGCAATCAGTGCCTGAGCACTAGCCCCAGTGGGTATAATATTTCTCTGCTCTGTTCCAAGGACCACACAAAGGATCTGTGCAGTCCTCAGTGTAAGCTCAGATTCCCTGGCAATGTCTCTCATTTGGTTGCCAAGGTTATCGAGTTTGAGGCATCTCCCACTGAGACTACTCATGTCTCAGCCACACCGTGAGTTCTCCCACACACCCTTAATTTTTTTTATTTTTTTATCACAGTCCTGGTTCATAAGCTCCACACATTCACAAGGTCTTGGTCTCCTGTTATTACTCCCAACCAGTGTCAAGTTTTTCTGTTTGGCTGAGGGTGGGTGCAGCCCAAAGTTGGCGCAGCTGTTATCTGTTTCCAAAATGGTACCTGCTCTGTTGTCTCATACACCTTTGTAAGGTGAGTGGAGAGAGAATCATTTCCGTACATCCCTTTTGTTTTTTTCTCTATTCTAGTTAGGATGGTGTACTTTCCTCCATGGGGCTTCATGCCTCGTTCCCTCTAGGCTCTTCCTGCCACTTTTCTGCCAGTGTCTTGGGCTACTGTGGTTTCACCTCACCTCTGTTTCCAGTGCTGGTGGGGAGAAGATTCTCGACAGCTGGGCTCTCGAGCTGTGGGCACCTGTGTCCTCCACGTAGATCCACCATGTCCCTCTAATTCTGGAAGAGTTCCCTCTGCAGTTTTTTCCCTAACTCTTCCCTGAGACTTCACTATCTCCACTTTTATTAAACTATCTTTTCCTGGACTATCAGTGAGCTCCCTCCATATTCCGCCATCTTGGAGCCCACCTGTATGTCGTTTTTCACAACATGTATATTCCTATTAATTTTTTGAAAACAATTGTATGCATGGATTTCAAAATCTTCACCAAAATAATCTTATAATTTAATTCTATTTCCACAAACTTTTTGAAATACCTTCATGTAATGTAATCTTAAATTGTGTGAAGTTGAGGATGTATGTCATAATTTCTGATGTAGCTACTAACAAGAAGAAGCAAAAAATGATATTAATGTGTTAATAGTGGAGATAAAATGCAGTGCAAGAATTATCCAGAGTAGTCTGGGAATACAGAGGAAAGGGAACAAAAAATAGATGGGAGAAATAGAAAATAATTACTAACATAATATATTTAAAGCCAACCACACTGATAATTGCATTATTTATTAATGGTCTAAACACACACATTAAAAGGCAGAGATTTTCAGATGGAATGAAAAAGCCAAATGCCAGAATAAACTGTCTACAGGAAGTGTACCTCAAATAGTAGCAGCAAATAAAATATCATAAGAGCGATGTAGTAGACATCAGGACAAGGAATATTGTCAGAGATAAAGAGGGACATTTTTATGATAAAGAGGCCAAGTCATAAAGAGACATAATAATTTTAAATATGTAGTATCTAATTAGCAGATTCTCAAACTACAAGCTGGAAATAGAAGTAGACAAACCAACAATCATAGCTGAAAATTTCATACTCAAAACTCAGCAATTTATAGAATAGTAGGCAGAAACTCAGTATGAATATACAAGGTTTGAACAACATTCAAAGTCCACTTGTCCTAATTGATAATAATAAAACATACCACCCAACACAGCACAATATATATTTTGTATGTACAGTTAAAATCTTTACCAAGATCTGACAAGGCCACAAAACCAGTCTTAATAAATTTGCTGATGATGGAATTAAACTAAAAATTGATAACAGAAAGACGGTTAGAAAATCCTTGAAAATATTTGGCAATTAACAATATGAGTATAAAGTAAACTGGAAGTAGATCATTGCAAAAAATAAGAAAGGAAGAGGAGGAAGGGTGGGAGTGTGGATGGGAGGGAAGGTAGAGTGGGAAATATCATTATGTTCCTAAATCTGTACATATGAAATACATGTAATCTGTTTACTTTATTTTTTATCATGAAAATGAGAAAGTGTCATTTATTTTATCAATAAATTTTTCCATATTTTTTGCCATAATCCTATGCCTTTAGATAGTTGGTCTTTATATTTTGCCCATATTTTATTACTGTTGTCTGTGGAACAATTTGCTCAATAGGAGGTACTCTATCATTACCAGAATTGGGCTGGGGCAAGTGTTTGGCCCATTAATTAAGATGCCAATTGGTACACTCCTATCACATATTGGAGTGTCTGGGTTCAAGTCCTGGCTCTGCTTGTGATTCTAGCATTCTTGCTATTGTAGACCCTGGGAGGGACAGAAATGGCTCAAGTTTCTGCCATCCATGTAGGAGGTCTGGACTGAGCTCTAGGCTCCTAGCTTCAACCTTGTCTAGCCTTGGCTGTTGCAAGCATTTGGTGTAAGCTAGTGGTTGGAAGATTTCTTTTTTATTATTATTAAACTTTTATTTAATGAATATAAATTTCCAAACTACAGCCCATGGGTTACAATGGCTTCCCCCTCCCAAAACTTCCCTCCCACCCGCAACCCTCCCCTTTCCCGCTCCCTCTCCCCTTCCAATCACATCATGATTCATTTTCAATTCTCTTTATATACAGAAGATCAGTTTAGTATATATTAGGTAACGATTTCAACAGTTTGCCCCCATATAGCAACACAAAGTGAAAAAAAATACTGTTGGAGTACTAGTTATAGCATTAAATAAGAGTGTACGGCACATTAAAGACAGAGATCCTACATAATATTTTTAAAAAATTTTTTTAAAAATATTATGTAATCTGTTTACTTTAAATAATTTATTTTAAAATATCTTTTTAAAAAATATCTATTTTGTTCATCTGAAAGGCAGAGTGACAGAGAGAGAAAGAACAAGAAAGGAAAAAAATCTTCCAGCCCAATTCACTCCCCAAATGGCCACAATGGCTGGGCTGGACTAGGCAGAAACCAGAGCCTGGAACTCTATCCAGGTCTACCACATGGAATGCAGGGCCACAGGTACTTGGCCCATTTTCTATTGCTTCTCCAGGCACATTGGTAGGGAGCTAGATTGGAAGTGGAACACCTAGGACTCGAACCAGCGCTCTGATATAGGATACCACCTGTTATGCCAAAATGCTGTCCCTCAACAATGCCTTTTAGTTATCTTTTGGTCAAAACATGTCACAAGGGAAATTGTGACAAATGTTGAACTGAATGAAAATGAGAATGCAACACAGCAAAATGTGGCAGATGTAGCTAAGGCAATCCGTAGAAAAGAAATTTATGTCTTCAAATGCTTCTACTCAAAAAAAGAGTCATCTAATATTAATGATCTAAACTTCCATCATAACAAGCTAACAAAAGGATGACCAAATTAAATCTAAAATAAAATAAAGATGAAAATAATAAAAATAGGAGGAAAAATCAATAAATATAAAAATAAAAAGAATAGAAAAAGTTGAGAAGCCAATAGCCCTTGGATCTAAAGACTGGAAAATGTGCACATATTTACACATGCTTAATTTTCATGATTTCTCTCTTCAATGAACTTTTTTACAGTGAGTGAACAACTATATGGCCCATTGGAAAGAGGACTTTTATTACAGTTACATATTCAATTCATTTTTTACTGTTACTTTCTACCTACAGCGACTTATTTCTGTTTTCTATTGATGGAATGATTTAAAATTTTACTTTTAACTAGAATATAAAGTAAATTAAATTAAGGAAATTTGATTACTATAGTAATGCAAGTAAAATACAGATACAACAAAAATCATAAAATGGGTTTGCCAGCAAGTGAAGTTGGGAAAACACTGTCCAAGATTATCTCTGAGGCTGCTGTTGCTTCAGAGAGTCTGCAGTTGAATTCGATGTGGCATATGGTCCTCTAAAATTCTGTGTCTGAACTCTGAGATCGTAAAAAGGAAAAGCCTTCTGCTGTAAATTTATCTCAAAAGAAAAATAAAAACTAGCATTTTAGATAATCATTATTCATTTGAATTCATGGCCATGTGGCATAGAGCATGAGATTTACTATAAATAGAGCATGAAATTGAGATAAAATGAAATACACTGACATCCTCAGTTTTTAACCTGGTTGTTCAACGTCAGTCACTGAAATAAATCCCTTTAGCAAGAAATATCCTGGAATGAATTTCTGCAATAATAGAATATCCCATTTAGGGCAGGAATTAGTCCAGAAAATTATTTTTAGCTAGCTAAATAAATGGTATTGGAGCCCTTTCTTTTGTGTCCAGCAATTGGCTTATTTATACTTTTTTTGGTAATATGTATAATATTTCCATTTATCATCAATAAACTTTTCTTTCATTTTAATTTAAATATATACAATCACTTTCATTGCATTCATTCTCCCTTTCCTCTCCATTCAATTTAGAAAGATCTCAAAACTTTGAACAGGGAATCCACGATTGTTAAGAACCTTCTTTCACCAGTGTCTGTAGCAGGGTATGCCACAACCACCCTCAACACTCAACCCAGCCAGAGAGCCATCAGAAAAAATGTTAAGGACAAGATATAAAGCCTTTGAAAAATTTCCTTAGGTGACAAAGTTCATCTTTCAAAATGGAGGTTTTTTTTTTTTTTTATCCTACCACAAACTCATGCATTTGAAACTACTCTCTATTCTAGAACTAATGTTAAAAATTATTTAAAGCACAATTATTACCAGATAAAGGATAGTAGTACTTCTGCACTACTTCTAAGACTGAAGAAAACTAGATATGCCTTTCTGTAACTAATATGCTATTTAAATTTATTTATTTACTAACTAGGTGACCAGAGAAAGAGACAGAAAAGCAGACAGATAGAATTCCCGTCTACTGGTTCACCCTTCAAATGTCTGCAACAGCTGGAGTTGAAACTGGGACCTGGGAAGCTAATCTAGTTTTCCCAGGGGCACAGCATCAATCCAATCACTAAAGCCATCACCTATTGCCCTCAAAAGTGTGCATTAGCAGGAAGTTAGATGCAACAGTGGAGCCATTTTCAAACTCAGACACTCCAACTCAAGATGCAGGTCCCTTATCCATTAAACCAAATGTCTGTCCCCAGTATGCTATTTTAAATGAGAGTAGGTGTCATAGGTGGTGTCATAGGTGGTGTTCCCTGGCAGTAGACTCAGAGGGGAAAATTGCAGGCAGATAATTTGAGAATGAGTGTTTGCAGAGATAAGTGGACAATGTGTTATCTGTATAAGGAGGTGTGAAAGGCAAGACTGAGCAGAGGGAGAAGCTGCCTCCAAGTGTATTTGCAACTGAGGTGTCAGAACATCCTCTGGGAAACCCAAGGCTGGGATGATCTCTCAGGTTTGCTGCAAAATGAGGCAAGGAACGGGCTTTGAAATCTGTACGTTGGCCAGTCATAAAGACACTCACTGGGTAAGGGTTTAAACTTGGCAAGGTAATTCCCTGTCCAGCTGTGGACACAGTTAGCCACCAATATTCTCAACAAGCTGTGTGCAAGGACCTAGGGAAATGCATTCCAGCATTCTTAATACCAAAGTACTGTATGTTTCATTGTCAGATGAGAAACACATCCTGCTTTTTGCTGGTATTCTCCTCTGTGCAGCTAGTTTCCGATGATCTTGAAAGAAGTGTCAGGGGACAGAGTTCTTGAACATGTTCACATTTCTCCACTCCCAGGTTTCTCAGCTGACAGTGAGACAATTTCTCAGCAGAGAGCACTGGCATAAATGAGACAGTCATTAAATACTGATTCTCAAGATAGAGACTTCCAAATAATACAAGAGTCATATCCATGTAGCCGCTTTTTATATTTCAGGGTTGTAGAGACTATCTCCTCTTTGCAGAAGATTTAAATCAGATTCCTAACCTAGAATACTCACTGTGTGTGTGTGTGTGTAACTATATCAGGCAAATGAGTGGGAAGTCCCTGTTAGTACCTATTTCACCCAGTGTTAGCAGAACATGTCCCAAACTGCCTCACCTTATTGTTGCTATAACTAATCACCAAAGTTATTTAGAATGTTGTTAACTAGCAAATAGTGCAACATCTCAGACATTTCTGTTTCAGACCTAGCATGCAAAGCTATCAAAATTGAAAGAGTAGGTCTAATCTAAATATTCGATAAATGGACAATAGTCTATTTATCTAAAGAGTATATGATCTGTCCACTGCTCTTTGCCTAATATATCAAAATGCATAAAATGTTTAGTAACATTTAGTGTGTGTATAAATGAAGCATTATGTATCACCAAAAAGAAAGAAAAACATGAATTATTTTAATCATTCAAGAGAAAGAGATTACCCTAGTTGGAGAGATTAAGGAAGGCTTCAGGGAGATGAGAGCCTCTTGACTGGGTCTTGATGTGTGGTAAGAAAGAAAGAGCAAAAGACATTCGTATTAGACTTACGGTTTTTTAAAAACTTTATTATTTGAGAGACAAACAGTCAAAAAGACAAAGGCAGATAGAGCTCTCATCCACTGAGTCACTCTCCAAATGCCTCGAATGGCTATGGCTAAGCCAGGGTCTAAACCAGGAGACAGGAACTCAATTCAATTGTCCCATTGCCTGACAGGAATTGAACTCCTTGAGTCTACCACTACTTCTCTATTCGTATCAGCGAGAACCTAGAGTCAGGAGTGAGAGCCAGGAATCAAACCCAGGTCCTTCAGTCAAAGATGTGGCTGTCTAACCTGCTAAGCTGATCTCACCCCTAGACCTGCGATTCTTACTGATTTTTATAATTTACTAACAATGAATGATAATGAACACTTAGCTACTTTTGTGCCAGGCACTAAACTGATGGAACAGAGAGGTAAGCCTCAGCCATTCCAGCTCATTGCCTGAAAGATAGATAATGTCGGAATGCATCCCTTGTCCCTGAATCTCAATCAGCTCTCACACCCTGTTGGCTTTATACCCCAGCCCCACAGCCTTCCCCAGGCTCCGAAGCAGCCAGTTGAAAGACCTGTATGGAGGAATTCACCTCTGTCTGCTGCCCTCTCCCCCATCCTCACCCCTAGCCCTCCTGAGATATAACAAGGCCCAGACTGCTGGGCTCTGAGCCCTCTGCCACGCGTTCCTTTGGCCTTTGTACATTCTGGCAGGTGGGCGACCTCTGCAATTTTTTTCTCTTAATAAATTTTGTCTGGACCGGGACGGTAGGGTCCTTCCTGACCCTGCGGTGGGCTCCGCGTTCCGGAAAGATGAGAATCCGCGCTGAGTTTTAAGGGTTCCCCGGCGACTGGGAGGGCGAGTGGCCGGAGTTAGGGAACCTGAGACCCTACGGGTTTCCGGGTCGGGAGCCTATGCGGGGCGCGGATGTACTCGTCGCAGAATGGCCGCGTGGCCTTGCCTGGGCTGCAGGGGCCCAGCGCGGCAGCGGGAGGCCGATCCCGGGAGGGAGGCTTTGCCCTGGGCTTGTCCGAGCTCCTTGTGGCTTCGTTTAGATGGCTCCCGCGAAGAAAGGCGGCGAGAAGAAGAAGGGCCGTTCTGCCATCAACGAGGTGGTGACCCGCGAGTACACCATCAACATCCACAAGCGCGTCCATGGCATGGGCTTCAAGGAGCGTGCCCCTCGGGCACCCAAAGAGATCCGGAAGTTTGCCATGAAGGAGATGGGGACTCCTGATGTGCGCGTTGATACCAGGCTCAACAAAGCCGTCTGGGCCAAAGGAATAAGGAATGTCCCATACCGCATCCGCGTGAGGTTGTCCAGAAAACGTAATGAGGATGAAGATTCCCCAAACAAGCTCTACACCTTGGTTACCTACGTACCTGTCACCACTTTCAAAAACCTACAGACAGTCAATGTGGATGAGAACTGATTAAAGTTGTAAAACTGCAAAAAAAATAAATAAATAAATAAAATAAAAAATAAAATAAATTTTGTCTGGCTGCAAGTTCATACTCTGTCTCCTCTCTGTTCCATACCCCCTTTTCCCTTACATTTGGTGCCCTGCTTGAGGAGGCACCAATCTGCCCTCCTTTCCTTACATTAAACAGTGCAACTAAATGACTTTTATTTTCTAATTTATTTCTTACAAATTCATTGAGGTAGGAATTCTTTTTCTTTTTAAGATTTATGTTGTTTATCTAAAAGTCAGAGTTACAGAGAGAGAGAGAGAGACAGAGAGAGAGACAGAGAGAGAGAGAGAGAGATCTGATTCAAAGAGATCAAATTTATTGAGGCTGTAGATTCACTCCCCAAATGGCTACAATGGGCAGGGCTGGGCCAGGCTGGAGCCAGGAGCTTCTTCTGGTCTCTCACATGAGCGCAGAGGCCCAAGGACTTGGGCCATCTTCTTCTGCTTTCCAGAACACCTTATCAGGGAGCTAGATTGGAAGTAAAGCAGCCAGGACTCAAACCGGAATCCATTTGGGATGCCAGCTTAATCCACTACACCACAACGCCAGCCCCAGAAATTAGTCTTTCTTATAAAGGACCATTAGCTAGTTGGACAGGTGGGAGGTAGTGGAACAGGAATCAATAGAAGTTAGACAGTGAAGACAGTACTTAAAGCACCCTGTTCTCCAGCATTTGGTCAGAAGGAAAGAATCTGGCTCCTTTGAGGATCAACAGATAGCTTTGTTAGCTAAATAGTGAGAGGGTAGAGACAGAAAAAGCTGTAGGCATGGGAAGGCCATGAAGGAGTTGGCTTCAGGAAGTTCCTGAAGGTTTTTGACAAGAGTGATGGATGATGTGTTTTAGAACTGGCAGCAGATTGAGGGAGGTTTTGAAAGTGGAGGAATGGTTGGGATGCAACTGTTAGGAGGCTGAAGTAATACAATTCAAGCAAGGAATTGTAGTGAAATATCCAAAAGTCTTAAAACTTGAGGTTTAATGTCTAGTACCAAACTTATTGAGGCTCTAGATTAATGATTTCACCTCACTGGACTCTGAAGAGAAAATCAATGGAGTCTCTTCCAATACTACAATTCTAACAATTTAGAAAGACCTAAATTAACATGATTTCATGAGCACAGAGACAGGCATGAGTATGTGAGAGATAGGATGGAGATGGAACACAAAAGGCAGAGAAACTGAAAATAAAGATAAGGAGAAGAAGTCAGAAAACTGCAAGACTTTGAGCCCAGGGTCTCAGAAAGATGAACAGACATGAGAAACACAGAATGGTATGGGAGGATAGTAAGGATTTTTCTTAGATGTCCTGATTTTGAGATCTCAATGGGACAGACTGAAAGGCAGACTGAAAGGAGCTCTCAAATCCAGACCAGGGATCCTGCAGGAGGGGTTTCAGGACCCAGGGCAGTCTTGTCCAAGACCTAAGTCTGCAGAAGAGCTACTTGATCTAAAAATGCACCAATCCAGAAGGTGGTGCTGATGTAAATCAGGGCTTTTAGAGGGAGGGGATGGCATAAAAGGTAGCTGAAACTGCCAAGTATGTGTGAGGCATTTGCATATAAAATGATTTATTTAGTAAAGCAGCAGAACTGTGATGGGTATTTTTCTATCATCCTGGTCCATGTAACACTTGCATTAGAATCCCCAGGGGTGGTTAGTTAAAATGTAGATGTCTGGACCTTCCTCCAGAACCCCTGATTCATAACTTCTTGGGAGGATGCCTTTGTATCTTCATTTTAAACACTATTGGCTTTCAATAATTCTTATGTATATAGGCCAAGGTGCTTCAACTTGTTTTAAAATTAACACTCAGGAGAAAAAGTGAATTGAAGACATGGGAAAGCTGATAGGGAGCAATCCTGAAAAGGCAAAATCGGAAGGGTCATTCTAAAGACCCCACCCATATCTGTCAACATCCTACTCACTACAGCAGAGAGCCAGACTCAACACAGCAGCCAGCGTGGTCTCCAGGAAGAGTTCAGCTTTGCACTTCCTCTCTTGATAATAACATCTTGCCATCTACAGCAACAGTCTTGACTCCAGAGATGGACCAGAGGCTGAAATTTCACCAGAAGCCAGAGCTCCTGATGAGGCCCCCAACCCTCCCAGCAGCAGTGAGGAGAGCACTGGAAGCTGGTCCCAGCTGGCCAATGAGGAAGACAACCCAGACGACACGAGTAGCTTCCTGCAGCTCAGTGAGCGGTCCATGAGGTACCTTCTCTTCATTTGACTTCTTAGAAAAATCCGTCTCAACCCAGATTCCAAAAAAAAAATTCATTTTGATGATTCAATGCAGAAAGGAGGGATTCTATTGGGTCCTGATTCCTGCCTGTCATGATTTGTGCTGAAAAGTATCTTAACATGGAGTTATGGGCTAAATTACCTTGATGCAGGTTGACAGATGGTAATATTCCCTCCCCTAGAAAACCCCAGCTAGTGCATTCCTTGATGAGGATAACCATGGCTATTTTAATGAACACTGCAATGACATCTGGTGTGTTGCTTGGTATTTTCTTGCTGGTGTATTTGTGTTCCAGATGCAACACAGGCAAGTTGAATAAGTGGCAAGTGTTTCTGCATTATGCTGTATTGTTTGGAATGGTTTGTCCCCTTCTTTATCACTCTTGCTCTCTGGAGAAGCTAGAGAAATGCTTAGGAGAAATCAGATCTGGAAGGACTCAGGCCAATCTGGAGAGAAAAGCTAAAATCTATTAAAATCTACTCCTCTGTGAGATAGAAGCTCTAAAAGAATCTCAGTGTTTCTGCCCACAGTCTTATTTGATACTTGATCAACAAGTCCACAAAGTTTCCAGGGAGGTCCATTGGAAAATACGATTCAGAAACATCTGGGTGTATTTATGCCTTTTTGAAAGTTTTATCTCTGGCAATCAGTCTGTGTAGACTTAGGAACATTTCACAGTGCCAAACATATGGTCTAAAATCCCCAAATCTGATGGAAAATGTGACAAAATAGAGACAGAAAACAAAGAGAATTTGAATCTTTGAACTTAAGAGCAAAAGCTCATAAATACAGTCATTGGGGTTCAATGTATGAATATAGTCATGAAAACCCCACCTGAAACCTAGGACAAGAAATTAAAATTAGGGGTAGGGGTGTCTTGCTGGTACTCATGGTATCCCTAAGGGAAGACTGTCCCATTCCAGGGCATAAGCACTCACCCTTTGAAAACTTTGCTTGGAAGAGACATCGTTAGGAAATAGAGAAGGTGTAAGGAGACTCTGAGTGTTCAGTAAAATTGAATACATTTCATCTCACAAATACAGGCAGAGTCTAAAACATGGCTCAGTTCTGCTACATTTCAATGTGTAAGTTACAATCTTGTAACTGGACCAAGTATTGATTGTGCAACCTATGAAAATAATGCAATAGGTGTTCCTCTTTCTTTGTGATATATAAGGTATCAGATGTTGCTCCTTCTTGAAGTTTGCAAGACAAAGGAGTGATAAACTTCAGCATTCCTAGACTTTGTAAATTCTGCAGTAAGATTGAAAAGTGATGAGCTATGTATACATTCTATAAAATCCTGTGAAATGGCCCTGAGAAAAATCCCCAGAATGACAAAGGGAAAACAGAAGCCCATTCATTTCCATTAAAATCCAACAAACAGGGAGATAATTACTCTGGTCTCTCCCCTAGCCAACATTTTCAGAAGTATTTTCATCTCTGCAGATGCACCCAGCAGGAGGAAGCGTCTTGCTGATATATAAATATCCTCACTGTAGTTTGAATGAGAAGGAAAGGATCCATGCTGATTTTTAGCCCCTAGATGTGTTCCACCAAGTGTGATACTACTTCAGAAATTATAAATTATTATTTTTTATTGTTGGCTTTAGCCTGTTTGCCTTATGCCTGTGTTTTTCTCTTATTTTGGTCAGAAATAAATACCAATTTAGGCATCCTAGAGACAATTCTTCTGGGGATGAAAGGAAGAATCTTTCACAACAATGGAATATCAGTGTGGGCAGTGTGACCAGATGGGAGAGATGGGCATTAATATGTAAACTTTTGCTTTGTCAGCAATGGCAACAGTAGTGCCACTAGCAGTCTTGGCATTATGGACCTGGACATTTATCAGGAAAGCATGCCATCTTCTGCCATGATTAAGTAAGTAGCCACCGAGATGCAGTGATTGTAAGACCACCACTCCAATTCCATTTGGCAATCCATGTTGATCACTCAGGTTGTATGCAGCCACGGATTTCATCATGTCTGTACCGCCCTGGTTGCCTTTCACTGGAGTAAGAATTCAGTGTTACTCCCTGCCCAATCTTTGGGAGCTTCCCTTCTTACGTGAATTGCAAGGGAGTGGGGAGTCCATCCTTTTGAGCTTCCAGTTTACTGTAAAACAAGTTAGGCTTCATAGCCTTTGATGGCTCTTTTGTTTTATTATGAACAAGCTGGACAGGGTAAATAAGATTACAAATCAGGTCTTCTGATGGGTATGTCTCTACCTTGTACTGATTGACAGTTTTGTTGTTGTTGTTGTTTTCTTCAGAATCGTGCTTTAAAAAACTTCAGTGCACTCAGCCCCTTTGGGTTTTCCCTCTTCTGGAACCACCTCCAGGCCACTCTGGCTGGAGGTCTCTTACTTAAATAAATCTTGCTTTTAAATGCAAAAAAAAAAAAAAAAAGTAGAACTTAGAATAGAACTCACCCAACTCACCAAACCACCACCTGCTTTTCAGATTTCAAATCTGCTCCAAATGCAATAATCATTTCAGATAAAGCTTATCTGTATTACCAGAAATGTCTGTGATTTTACCTACTTGTATACATGGAAGCAAAAATTCATGGAAATTGTACTATGCACCAAAGGAGACTGTTCAATAGTCTTCACAATTGATTATACTTGCTTCAAAAGAATGAAATTTGAATGGTTTTTCCTTGACTTGTAGAAACCTGGATTAGCACTACTCAATGTGTCTACTACAAAACAATTACCACGATGGGGATGTGTCATTCCCACTCATGACTGTGCTCCTCACAGTGTGGGAAAAGTCCAACAGATGAAAGCACTTAGAGAAACACAATATGTGCTCCATAAAATGTGACACAGAAAAGGAGGACAAAAGGAGGTCAAGAACATATTAAAATTGTAATTCTTCTGGAAAATCAAGTGAATTTAGACCCATTTTTGACCATTATACATTGGTTTCTTATTTAAATATTTCTACAACTTGAGAAAGATGCAAAATATAGAACTAAAGTTGCTCCCTGAGCTATTATTTCAGTCACTATCTGGAACTAAGATATTTATTATTTCAGTTTTTAATCAAGTGCATTCCTTAGTGATTAAAGATTACAAGCATTCTTTGTTGGTTCACACAGCCATGAGTCAAAATACAGAAGAGAACACACATTTTTTAAAGAAGTCAAAAAACAAAATGAGCAAACTAACAGCACACTGGAGTAAATGTATTTTTCTACCTCAGGTTTAGCTGCCTCTAGAGTATGAGCCTGTGACCCCAGGGAAATCTTGAATTCAGAGAAATCATACTCAGGATCCAGCAGCTCCCTAATTACAGAGACCGTACCTCTTCCCATATGTCACCCAATAGAGGGGGAGCAGAAAATCTAGACACTGGGGAAAGTGGCGTTTCTACGTGTAATCAGATATGCATGAGAGAATGACTAGACTCTATCTCTTAACATCAAGAGTACAGTGGAATCTATCAGCCAGATCTTAGCAATTACGAAGAATCTGACTATCATCAAAAGACACCTTTTAAAGAGCCCCTTACCAAGGACAGGTAGGGTAACTGATCTCAGATCCTATGGGTAATGGAATATATCTGAAGCATTTGTTCCTTTGTTTTCATTTACAGCATCACAAGTCAAATTATAGTGCCACTGCCTGCACTAAAGTATCATAGTTTAATTTCTTCCCATTACTCCTGACTCCCACTCCTACCTGCATACATCATCATAAGCAAAACTGCTAGGTCAATTAAAAAAAAAATGTATCTTGCTCAATAATGTCACAAATATGCACCTAATATTTCTTGGATTCAGTATTTTTGTTGTGTGAAATATGTAACAAAATTCCAATATAACTCCTCAAAAAAGAAAAAGAAAAAGAACTCCTCTACTCTAGTTTCTAGATTGTATAAAAATATAAGACAACCATGGTTTTCCAGGATGGTCACTTCCTCTCAGCTATTGGGCCATATGCTCTCATTTGGAAGCATTTACTGAGTCCTCTCACAAAGTACAAAGCTCTGTAATAAGTATTGACCATATGAAAACATCTCCAATATTAAACATCACCATAGCTAATGAAATACATCAATTGTGAACTCCTTACTACACCCCCAGACTATAAAAAGAAAGAAGAAAATTTAAAATAAGCAGAAATATTTTGTTGCACAACTTAACTTCTGCAGTTTGTTATTTTTTCATTTATTTTAGATCAAAGAATCATATACCTGTAGACAAATATTTTCCTAGATTAAAATCAAGCTTATGTTGTTACCATGCTTTAAAAAAATTACTATGACAATATATGGTCATTTAAGGACAAGTAAAATACAGGAGAAAGATAAACTTACATGTCAGAATTAGTTACCTAGAAAATCTTTCCTGGACTGTCCAAAGTTGTGACAATTTATAGAAGGGAGATTGAAAAGAAGAGAAAATGCATTTCTTGGAGCTAATGCACCAATCTTCCCAATTAAAAGCATCCAGGTTATCTGGCCTTCTTATTGGCTAATGGTGATTTTTCCGCAGACTTAGTAATCCTATATAATAGCCAAATGGACATTTCCTCAGCATTCCATTGTTCAAAATCAGTGAACCTAAAATAACCTTTGGAAGCTGTTCAATCAATAAGACCCATCACCTCATCTTCCATTTACAGTGTACTCTTCCTAAACATTACCAATCATATACTGTTGTTTTTTCCCAAAGTGAATTAGTAGAAGAAAAGGAGATTCCTAAACAACAGTCAGAAAACATTAAGGGTAAGCGACATTCCCATGATTTTGACACACAATTGTCTGGGATCTCCCTTGGGAAAGCAAAGTAAGGCTGTGGTTGTGTCTGTGTTCAGAATGTGACACTGGACCACCAGTGGGAACATCCAGCCACCAGAGGAGCCTGCTGGTGATCAACTTTGACCTGGAACCCGAGTGCCCTGATGCCGAACTGCGAGCAACTCTACAGTGGATAGCTGCCTCCGAACTTGGGATTCCCACAATCTACTTCAAGAAATCTCAGGAAAACAGAATAGAAAAGGTACTGAACTCCATGTCTGAGTAGAAATCAATGAATCTGTGTTTATGTCAATGCTGAAAACCCACTAAATATGTTGGAATCATAAGAGTTCAATCTTGACTTGCTCTGATCTCAACATTACAGCTAAAACTTTGAAAATTTCCTTCCCTCGTTTAAATATAATCATGATTACTGCTTCTTTGACGTTCAGTTTGTCTTAACTAGTTGGTGACAATGTGGAAAATAGAGACTACAGGAACTTTCTCAAAAAAATCATTAATTTTTGCTGTTTCCTTGTGTTGGGGTCAATCTCTTCATAATAATTATTTAAAATAAAAGTAAGAGGAAAGGAGCTGATATATAATAGAAACTAAAGTGAGGCACACTGACACTTAAAACAGGCTGTGGTATAGTGTCAAAAAGGAGGCATTTTTTTGTTATTTCTTTTGTTTGTTTTGTTTGAGAGGCAGAGAGAGAAAGAGCTGCCATCTGTTAGTTCACTCACCAATTGCACACATCAGCCTGGGTTGAGTTAGGCTAAAGTCAAGAGCTGGGAACACCATCTAATTTCCCACATGAAGAGCAGAGAAACATCACTGCTGCCTCCCAAGGTCTGCATTAGGAGGAAGCTGGAGTTAGGTATCAAACCCAGGCATTCAGGTTGGCATGTGGGTATCTTGACTGTTAATGCTTGATGTCTACTTGAGAAGTCATTAACTCTTAACATTAGAATTCTTTTAAAGTTTATTTATTTATTTGAAGGCTCTAGAGTTACAGAGAGACAGGAAGAGACAGAGGGAAAAACAAAGAGATTTTCTATCCCCTGGTTCATTCATACCAAAATGCACACAATAGTAGGGACTGAGCCAGGCCAAAGCCAGAAGCCAGGAACTTCATCCAGGTCTACTACATGGGGGGCAAGTATCATCTGCCTTCCAAATGAATTAGCAGAAACCTGGATCAGAACAGAGGTGATTACAGAACAGTGGCTGGTTTAACCTGTTGTGCCACAATGCCCACCCCTACTTGAGAAGACATTTTAATTCCTTATGAAATGTTTGCATTAGAATTTTCTCATATCATTTCCCATGCACCAGAAACATAAAACTGGGGAATAGAGCCTTTACCAACCTCAAAATTAATAACAGCTCTCACTCTAATTCCATATCTCTAAGATCAACTATAGTAGGATCTCAGCTATTAAGATTAAAGTATGGAAATGTCTTCAAGCTCAATTTTCCAAAATCTAAAAATATTTTCCTTAAGCAAAAATTTAATTAATTTCAAGTTAATAATGCTGTATTTGCTTTCTATTGCTTCTTAACAAACTGCCACAATTTTATCAGCTTAAAACAATACCGAGTTAAGTCAGAAGTCCAGGTGAATTCATCTGTGATCTGTGCTCAGGACTTAGGAGCCAGAATTCAAGCAGACTGGATGTGCTATCACGAAGAGCTCCCAGAGAAGAAAAGTGTGCAAGCTCATCTGGGTTGCCTTAATCCAGTTCCTTGGAGTTGTACATCTGAAGTTCCCATTTCTCTACTGCCTATTAGCTAAGAGCTACACTCAATTTGTAGAGGCTGCTCACCTTCCTGTCACTTCCTTGGCCACTCCTATTTCCATGCTGTCAATCTCTGACATCTTCCACCAGCCAGCATTCCTTGCTTAGATTAGGTTCGCTTGATTATCTCTCTTATTAACTTCTAACCAAGTTATCTGAAGAATCCCTTTGACCATATAAGGTAGTATATTAAAAACATGATATGTCTTCCTATCCATGGCCTGAGATATTAAGGCTGAAAACCTTGGATTATATTTTCAAACCCTGACTGTTGCAAAACCATGGTCTATTTTTATGTCTTGCTATCATTAGTATCTCCATGTGCCTCCTATACTGTTTCTGGGAGAAGTGAACAATGTGCTTTTTATCTCTTTTACTAATGAGAAAATTGGGAATCAGAGAAGCTGGCACCTGAGAGATTTCTCAGGAATGATAGCATAGCCTCATCCCTGAACTCTCTTTTCTCTACAAAATACTGCCTGCTTTTATTTAAAAGCATCTCTTTCAGGATAAATGACCTTGGAGTTAGAATTTTGAATCTTTTGAATGTGCAATTGTGCTTTAATTCTCAGTGCCCAAATTTAGCAGCCTGAATGGAAATGCCCTTTAACTTCTTGCCCTTACACATGGGAGTTAGAGCAGCTTATCATTTCTGTATCACCAGCCCAGGGTACTGGTTACTGGAACAACCAGGAAGGGGACAGAATTCATTTCCCAAGCCTTCTCCCACTTCAAACTCTCTCCGAGCAGTAATGTACGGTAGCACCTCCATTCATGGTTTCACTTTCTGTTTTTAGTTACTTATCATCAATCACAGTCCAAAATACTTGATGAAAAGTAACCATTCCAAAAGTTTTAAACTGCATGTTTCTCTGAGTAGCACAGTGAAATCCTGCGTGTTCCACGCTGACCCACCTGGGACGTAAATCATCTCCGTGGTCATGTTTCAAGCCTCTGTGTTTCCTACTTGTTAACTGCTCAGTAACCATCACAGTTATCAGACCCACCGTCATGATGTTATAGCGCTTGTGTTTAAGTAACCCCTTTTTTCAATTCATAATGTCCCCCAAAGCACAAAAGTAGTGATAATGGCAAACAAATATTCTAAAAAGAAGCCATGAAGTTCTCCCTGTAGGTTGAGAAAATCAAGTCTATCTTAGATATGCATGTGTAGGAAAAAAAATTCATGGTTCATTACTCTGCTTAGCTTCAGGCAGCCACTGCTGGTCTCAGAACGTCTCCCTCTGTAAGAAAGGGCCTGCTGAGCATCCTTTTTCATGCCTGGACTTGCCCACTGTTCCATCCCAACCAGATCTGGGGATCCAGCTATACTTGTCATACCTTTATTTGCAAAGAGCTGGGAGGTTCACTATTTGATAAACTCTACTCCAACCTTATCACCCAGCCCTCCCCCCAACTCCAGTACAAAAGGCAGAATGAAAGAGAATCATTACACTGACAGTTCCCCAGTGCCAAGGGCCCCCTGCCATGAGCTGAGGAAAAAGAACATTCTCCGGAGCACACTCCCAGGTTCATGGGAAAATGAAACCAGGTTGGTTTCCAACTTGCTCTCCAACTATTCCCTTATTTCATGCTGCTTTTCAAATTGTATCTTAATGGAATATATTTTTATACAATCCACCTTTTTGAAGAAGCAATACTTTTTTGTAAATATATATCTATAAAACTCCATTTGGTGCAAGAGAAATGGGTGTTTCCATAATGCCTTAATTATATACATCACGCTCTGACTTGATATTTGTCTATCCTTGACCCATTTTCAACTCTAAAAGAATAGCTGCCTTTGCTCACTATTTTTTTAAAAAAATAAATGTTACACTAGGATTATCAAGAAAACACTAGATGCTACATTATTCATTCAATTTGCATCAGCTAATTTAAAATTTAATTTTAAATAACATAATTTCAGACACTAAATATTGTAACTTTTTTTCAGAATCAATTAAGGTTCTACATACATGGCAGCTTTTCCATAAATGGGCACCATCATTTGTTGTCTGTGACTGAACTGGTTACATAAAGAAAATCCTTAAGCAACATTCAGACATCCTTTCTATTATCAATATTGCTTTTAAATACTTAATTAAGTGGCCATTTTCAAGTAGAGTAGAAGACAGAATGTTTTCCCATGGAGCCTGTGTTATCACAAGAGCAACAGTTTCTCACTGGTTTCTGATTTGCTTTGAGAAAGTTAAGGTTGGTAAACAAAAGAGCTACCTGTACCTCCAGGTTTATTGCAGCTCAATTCACAATAGGTAAGACATGGAATGAACCTAAATGCCCATCAACCAAAGACTGGATAAATAAATTATGGGATATGTACACTATGGAATACTACACATCAGTTTAAAAAAATGAAATCCGGTCATTTGCAACAAAATGGACCAATCTAGAAAACTTCATACTTAGTGAAATAAGCCAATCCCAAAGGGACAAATACTATAAAATACTATATGTTCTCCCTGATCTGTGAGAACTAACAGCACACCTAAAATGAAGGCTGTAGAAGTGAATTGACACTTTGAGAAGCAATGATTTGAACAGCCCTCATCTTGACTGTCGAGGAACAGTTTTTCAGTTTATTTAATTATTTTTTATTTTCTATTTTGTCTTCTTCATACTATATGTTGAACTCTACTTAACAGAGTTAATCATATATATATATATGTATATATATATATATAAAGTCAATTGAAAATAGATCTCAATAAAAAATAAGGAGGAGAATAATAGAGGGAGGAGGAAGTTTGTAACTGTAAAGCTGTAAAATGTCATCTTAATTGTTAAAGTGATCATATTAAGTGTTGAAGTAAACATATAAATAGGATTAAGTGTTAAAGAGACCATATAAATGGCATCAACTGCCTGGTAATAATAATAGACAGAATTTAAAAGGAGGGAATCTCTAACATGGAAAGCAATCCACACAGCAGACTCATAGAATGGCAATTGCTTTAAATAACACTCTGACCTCAGAATCAGCTCTTAAAGCTATTTGGATGTGGCTGAAAAGCCCACGAGAACAATTCAGACATGGAAACCCAAGACATTGCTGCAAAAAATATCCTACATGAAGAATCTCTGTGAATGAGACCCCAGTGGAAAGAAGGGGCCATCAAAGAAGGATGTAATTTTCTCTGAAGGGAGGAGAGAACTTCCACTTTGCTTATAGCCTTGTCTAAATACTGACAGAGTTTGTGGTTACAAAACTCTTCCATAGCCTTGGCAGTTCCTGGCAAGAGCCTTGGGTGATTACTTACATCATAAATAAGAGTGTTAATTGTTAAATCAAGAAGAGAAATTACTGTGCAATTACTCTCCATGTAGGACCTCTGCCCTTAATGAGTTGTATCATGATAATTAACTGCAAAACTTGTTCGCAAACAGTACTTTCTATGTTGTGTATGTGTATGTGTGCAAACTGTTGAAATCTTTACTTAGTATAGAGTTGGTCTTCTGTATCTAAAGTAAATTAAAAATTAATCTTAATGAAGAATGGGATGGGAGAGGGAGTAGGTAGTAGGATGAGAGTAATAATGGGAAGGAGAGTATGGGGGGAAAATCACTATATTCCTAACTTTTACCTATGAAAATTGTATTCATTAAATAAAAATATAAAAAGGAAAGTTAAGGAGAAGTCTCTGTTGAGAAAAGGCCTTCTGCCCATTGTCACTGTTGAACATCATTCACAGGTGAATGCCCTGAGTCCCTATTTATGTGAATCTTGAAGTGGTTTTAAACAAATTAATGTAACTATTATGCTCCTCTTTATGCTGTTCCCTGCTTATTTTCCCCACTGCCTTATGAAATTAGAGCATGGGCTAACAGGGAAGAAAATGTGAGTAAATATTGAAGCAGCTCGTATTTTGCACACCTACCTGTGAAATTGGCCGTGAAGTTAGAAAGCACTTAAAGAAAACTTACAATTAATTCCAGTTTTGGATCAACTCAAAGGACAAATTCCGAATACTTGGGCTGCCCAATGCATTGTCATTCCTCTAACACATGGCTCCTTCATTTTCAAGCTTTACTTTTCATTTGCTTATGTCTAATCCATATATTTATTAACAACAAACCAACCTCCTCTGGAGATACAAGGAAAAGAGACAAAATTTCCCTACCTCTTGAGTTTATATGTTGGTTCAAGAGGAAGCTAGAGAAAAGAGAACATAAACCAAGAGAGGTTTGGGTAGTAACAGCAACTATGAGATGTGTTGGGAGCTTCTCCTGAACTAGTTTAAGAAAGACACAGAAAACTGCATTTCTCAAACTATGCCCATGAGACACATGCACACAAAGCAGAATCACCTGGGACTTTATTCACAATTCATATTCCCTTCCTGGTGCATTGAGACCTTATTCCGTAAGAAATATCCTGAAGGAGTGGGAGAATTTGATATAGCCTTAAAACATGCTATACAACAGGAGAAAAATGGCTCAAAATCCTTACGCTTGATCATCTAAAACAGTGTTTAATTTAATTAACAAAGACCTTGAAATCAGTTAAATTTACCTAATCACTTCAAAATACACAAAAATTTATGAGTTCAGTTGTTCAAAAAGAAAAAGTCAACCACACAGTTGACTGTGATGGTTATGGGACCCAAAAATCACTACTCTTCATCTCTTATTCTTCTGTTTAAATTCCTTGAGTGTCTTTAAACTAGGACAGCCTGGTAACAGGTCTCCCAGTAAACCCTGTGCTTTCTTCATCTTTAAACTGACATTGTGAATTACTTTGTTTACTTAGAGTGAGCAATGGAAAGCAGTATGCTGAGAAGGGAAACAGATGCTTATCACTTAAAAAATTGGGAGTCAGAAGAAAAGCAGCCTTATTTCCAAGTTCTTAACCCATTCCACAAGCAAAGTGGTGGGGAAAGAATAAGAGAGATGTTGATAATATTGACTGTTAAATTTTTTAAAAAAGAATTACAGTTAAAGTATAAATTCTATAAAAACACATCTCAAAAGAAGGAATAACTCTTCATTTTAAACTTAAACTTTTCATTTTAAACATGGAAGTTGTTTTCAACACAATCCTTTAGTCAAGATTCTCAACCATAATTAGTTTTTAGAGTTACCTGGGAAATTTATACAGACCCTAATTAGTTCAAGGGTTTTGATCAGTTAGTTCAGAATCTCCTCTGGGGAGGGGTAAGATCCAGGCATCAGGGTTTTTTAAATGTCTCTGGGATTACAGAAAGCAGACAGAATTACACCTGGGAGATTATAATTGCCAGGAGCAATATAGGGACCACCTCAGTTCTACATAATGAAATCTAATTCTGCCATGGAGCTTTCAGCAATCAAAGTTGAATGTTCTCAAAAAATTGCACAGCTTGCAATAACTCCCACAGAGTCTGCCATACAATTTCATAAACAATTAATTTATTAAATGTACCCAAGAATATAAAAATCATCTGTCATGGGATGTTTTTCCTTAAAAGATTTTACTGACTTAAAACCATTTTAGAAGATAAATTCTTCTTATTTCCTAAGACAAAATATTTGCCCAAAGAAATGATAACTGTGATCTATAGGAAGGAATCCTAGTTATTGATCGTTAAATGAAAAAAAAAATGAACTTTAAATTTGTTTTATTTTTCAGTGCAGAGGAAAGAAAACTCCAGATCCTTGATGTGATAAAGCTGATTATGAAGCTACCAAGGCAGTAGTGTGAACAGGCATGATGAAACTTAAGGGTCAGACCCTCAATAGAATATGATTGTATAAGGCCTATAGAAATAAGCTGGAAATATACTTTGCTAGCTTCTTTACAATCTAGTTTCATATTGATCTAGACATTTTTTAAATGAAGAATGAAAAGAAGGCAGGAGACCTCCTGCTCCTCAGCTCCACAGATGTTTCAAGGTCTCCCTGTCAGAGATTAAGTCATCACAACCTTTAGAACATGCTATATTTAGTGGAGCCAGATCACATAGATTCAACTTTCTAAGACATGTTAAGGGACGGGAGGCAACCTCAGGGGATGACTTAGGTCAAAGGTCATTGGTGATCCCTCGGTGAAATCTCGAGAGAAGTCAGTGACCCATGAGGCTCTATCAATGAGACCACAGAAACTTGATGTGCAAGCCTTCTCTACCAGGAACATCTACTTCCTGGATGTCCATTAACAGCTGGAAAAAGAATGATTAATTGAATCATGCCAGGACATCTTAGCCTCCCCACCTTAACCTCTTTAGGGATCACTATTCTAAAACTTCTCGTTTTCACCTCTTTAATCAAAAATATGACTTGGAGTTTCCCTATACACTGAGATATAAGTAACAGCTCATTTGTATTTGTATTTGTACTATAACACATATATGTATGTATTACATAATATTATGAAAAATTGCTGATAACTGTCTGGAATATCATCCTTCTTGAGAGTATTTACTTAACGAGCAAAACAGTTTTAACTGATTTCCTAAAATGTCAACTAGGCGGGATGGTGAAGGCTTCCAAGCAATGAATAGTTTCACTGAACTTCTAACGTTAAGATTAATGGAGTTGAAGGAGGTGACCCTCCACTCCTACTGCAGTAAGCAGAAAAAACAAAACAAAATAAAATAAATAACAGAGAGAGGGGGGTGGGGTATCTCATGTCCACGGTGTACATGCCAAATCTCAGTCACCATGTGGTAAGAATCAGACCTCACAGAAAGCTTTTACTTTGTTCCTTGTCCACTACCATGGTCCCATCCCAAGCTCTGTGCTGCCTATTCCTGGATCTATGACTTCCTGCTATGGTTGTAGGGCATCCTCTCAGTAGAAAACTATTGAGCAAGCAGTCCCAATATATGTTTGTTCATTTTAAAATGACAGATTTGAAATAGATTGTCTAAAATTCAAGAATGCTTATCAGAGGATCACACTCAAAAAATACTAGATGTCCATCTTTCTTTTTAGTTTTATTACTTATTTTTATTTTATTTGAAAGGCAGGAGATAGAGAAAGACAGACAGAGTAATCTTCCATCTACCAGTTCACTCCAAAAATCTCTGCAATTGCAGGATTAGGCCAGACCAAAGCCTGGAACAACCAGGAATGTCAGTTAGGGCTCCCACATCGTGATGGGGAAGCAAGTACTTGAGTCATCATTCACTGCCACCCAGGTGCATTAACAGGAAGCTGCATGATAATCAGAGGGGCTGGAACTTGAACCAGGCACTCAGATATAGAATGCTAGTGTCCCAGGAAGTGACTTAAACATTGCTCCAACTGCCCACCTGCATCTATATTTCACATAGTCTTCTTGAGAAGTTTTTTTTTTAACTTTTATTTAGCAAATATAAATTTCCAAAGTACAGCTTATGGATTACAATGGCTTTTTCTCCCCCATAACTTCCCTCCCACCTGCAACCCTCCCAACTCCTGCTCCCTCCCCCATTCCATTCACGAGAAGTTTGAATATGTTTGCTGCAAACCTGGTCATCCATTCCTTCTGTCTTTTCAGCAAGTATTCATTGAACACCTCCAAGTGCAGTCACAATATATAAGAAGGTAGCTAAGATGTTGTCCTTCCCCTGAAAGATTTCTATCTATAATATAGTGGCCATCTACCTCCCATCTGTCTCTGTTTTCACAACATCCTGAAACTTTTAATACAATGTTTATGCTTCAAGATATCAAAAGTTAACTTTCATTTTCTAGCCTAGAAAATAGTTTTATTTTGATTTAGACCGTATAAGACAAGCAAGGATAATAAAGCACCAATAAATTCAATAGTTATTGTCATCACTGCTGAGAGAAAAAAAATGTAATTTAATAGGGGCTCTCTATGAGACAACTTATAAGTAATTGAAATAAAGTAGCAAACTGAAGCTGGATATAATTAACATTCCAGTTTTTGATTGGTCTCTAATGTCTGAGTAAACACAGAAAAAGGTAAATAAGACAATCCTAAAAGGAGTGAGAATTTGGAGTAACTAGGCATTGCTTGGTATACTCACATCCTATATCAGAATGCCTAGGTTTAAGCCCTGACTCAACTCCTAATTCTAACTTCCTAATAATTGAAGACAGTAGGTGATGGCTCAAGTATTTGAATCTTTACCTTGCCACCAATGTGGGAGACCACATTGAGCTCTGGTTTCCTGGCTTGTTTTGGGTTATCCTGGGATTTTGTGGGTATTTCGAAGGTGAACCAGTGGGTGAAAGCTCTCTCTCTCTCTCTCTCTCTCTCTCTCACACACACACACACACACTTCCAAATAAATAAAATGACTCCCCCAAAAAACCTGAAAGGAACCATTGAAGGACTAGTAACTGAACCACAATTCTCGTCTTTCCAACAAATATGACTTTCCTTCTCATAAAATGTACCAGGTACTCATTCTATCTTTCTCCTAATGCTCCAAATAGATATCAGCTCTGTATTCTCCTGCCACCAACATACAGAAGGAAGTTGTCATAAAAAGAACATTGGACTGACATGTTAAAGACCATAATCCTATGGCCAACTTTTCACCTCTCAAACCCACCATTATTTCACCTGTAAATGCTTACTTCCCATGATGACAGAAGTGAGTGAAGTTACATATAGTTAAGTACTTCCTACAATTTCTGGTCATGCTACTTGTTACTTTCCTCAAAAAGTGGCCAAGTAGTTTGGGAGGTCTTCACCCTGTGTTTTATCACACCTGTGTTTTTCATGGAGAAAAGAACCTGCAATAATTTCCCCATCTTTTATCTCCCCAAGCCCACAATTCAGAGCTTACCGTCTGGGGCACGGCCAGTTGAAGCTGATGCTAAAAATCAGGTGACCATCCAGGCATTTCCTCCATATTTTCCATGTTTGGCCTTTCCTTTTCCTGTTGCTCTGCAAAGCCATCCTCTCTTGAGGCTTTAGCTTAGCACCCAGGGTGAAGGGCTGCTCTTCAAGTTGGAATGGGGAAGGAGTAGATGGCCCTATCTGAATATTCAGCACCAGAATTATTTTGCCTGAATATACAAATCCAATGAGAACCTTTTTTCTGTAGACAGAGGAATTGGAAGACAGATGTACAGTTCTGTTACTGAAAGGCCCACCCAGAGAAAAACAGACCTGAGGAGACTCTAAATATTGAGTAGATTGACTCTTTGATCAGTCAACCTGATTCCATTTACTCCCCTCTTATCAATAAATAGCAACTGCTGGGAGGAAACTCCCAATTCAGTTGAAGGGATTTTTTTTTTTAACATATGGCGTTTAATTAAGAGGAAATGAAAATTTATTTAAATCAACTTATTTAATTCATATCCAAGAAGAAACATTCAACTTCAGGATAAGAAATAACAGTTGAAATAGCCTACTTGTTTTGGATAAGGAGCGGGTCATACAAGACTGATCAAGAGTCATACCTTTGTGTAAAAGTTACCACTTAACCTCTATTTATTCAAGCATATATCACTCATATTTGGCGTATACAGTATTTTTCCAATTCTAGCGAAGGCGGAATAATTTGAGTAGATCTCCTTCACTTTCACCATGGTTCTCAAGTCTGGAAGTTTATATTTGACTATAACCACAGAAAAAGTGATTATCTTTATTTCCTGCAAATGGAAGTAATTTTTTTTAAAAAAAGATTTATTTGAAAGGCAGACTTACAGAGAGAGGGAGAGATAGAAAAAGAGAGATCTTACGTCTGCTGGTTCATTCCCCAATGGCTGCAATGGCTAGGGCTAGGCCAGGCCAAAACCAGAAGCCTGGGACTCCATCCAGGTCTCCCAGGTGAGTGGCGGGGGGCCTATGAACTTGGCTGGAGCAGCAGGGACTTGAACCAGCACCCATATGGGATGCCAGCATTGCAGGTGGTGCCTAACCTGCTGTGCCACAACACTACCCCAAATAGAAGCCATTTTTAAGGTAAGTTAGGCAAGCATCAATTTTACACAGACCCTGTGAAGTACAGGAAGAAATGGCAATTGTTCATTAGTTATAGAATTTACACCATTAATTCAAATTGTAGTTTTTCTCTGTCATCAAATAAAGCCAAGAGAGAGAGCCCGTTACAGAGACACAAGTAAATGTGATAACGCAGGGTCTGCGGAAGGGGATATTCTGAAAACCTATCATCACATTAGTACTTTGGCTGTATGGCAATTATTTCCAAGTGTACTCTAATGGTCACTTCTCACCAAAGGATTAACTTTCAGGAAGTCAAGTGACAGGAATAAGGATATCAAAAAGCTTGTGGCAAAGTGAAATGAAGAGAGAAAAATAAAGAATGCACATTTTATTTCTCAACATAAGCTACATCAAGTTCAAGATATGTGTAAGCGACGATACTAGCTATTTATCCTATGCTTAAAGAACAAAGGGTCTTGGGAATTAAACCTCATCAATGTAGTCTTTCACACACTAGTGACTGAAGAAAAATGGGTTCCCTTTAAAGATTTAAGAAACATAAAGGAGAGAGGCCAAAATACTTCTGGAAGGTGGGTACCTAATGATTTCTCATCAAAACTCTCAGGAAATCGCCCATGTTGGAAGAGAGGAAGGAGCAGGAACAGTGTTGTGGTAGAGAAAGACTCTGTTAAGCTTTCTTGGAGTTTTTCTGCTAAAGTGTTGGCTAACTTTCTCAAAGCACTCTCCTCATAAGCAGATATCACTGTTTTTTGGCCTTCCAGAAAACCAACAAGCTAAATACCTTGAATAGTCCCACGAAGCTACTTCCATATTCAATTTTTAGATAAATTCTGAAGAGGAAACAGACTATCCTAGAAAACAGTCCCCTGACATGATTCAGAAGTGAGCTGTTAGCTTAGGAAGGGTGGTCGAATGAAACGGTTTCGCAGACCCTCTGACACATGCACCCTAACTCTGTGTTTTATTTCAGTTCCTAGATGTCGTGCGGCTGGTTCATCAGAAGTCCTGGAAAGTGGGGGATATCTTCCACGCAGTTGTCCAGTACTGCAAAATGCACGAGGAGCAGAGGGATGGAGCCCCAAGTCTCTTCGATTGGCTGTTAGAACTGGGATCAGGCAGCTTTTCCCGTTAGAGCCTTCCTTTACTGTATCTCAACTTAGATTATTATGATTTGCTCTGAATGCTCTAAACTTTCTCAAAACATTACATCACATTAGCAGAGCTTTAAAAATCTGCTACTCAAGTCCACTGCACAGACTAAATCTGAGCAAAAGACAAATGTAGGTCTGTACCAATCAATTCAATCTGTGGGTGAATTCAAAAGAGCTTGCATTTGAATGGCTGGAAAAGGAGAAACTTGAATTGGGCCCAAATCAGAAAATATTTAATTAGGTCCTAACTCCAGGAAAAACTAGATGCACATATGTTTGATAATGTAAAATGGTGTGTAATATCTCTAATTATGTGAATCAACTGGAAAAAAAATCATCGCTCAAAATAATTTTATAAACTATGCTATAACATTTATTTTACTTTTCTGAGCACATGAAGGAAAAAGTAAGTTCCCAGCCCAGTCAAGCATTTAAGATATAAATAAAAATTTCTAAACCTTTATAGAAAAGATTCCCACTTTCAAAATAATATTGGTGACTATTGTTGAAATGCAAAAGTGTATCAATGTTCTCTACTGAGGTTGATTTCATTTACTTACTGTGAACCACTAATAAATGCCCCATTTTCCCCCAACAATATATGGGTTTCTAATTAATCAGAAAGTTCAACTGAGGGAGGGGAATCCTGAAGATTTCTTTGTTTCCATCACTATATTACTTGGGCACATAATTACAGAAATCTTACCTTTAGAGAAAACTTCCTTACTAAGAAGTGTTTTGAGATAAACTCCACTTGAATATTGAATTATACAAAATATAAACTTTCATTTTATTTTTATTATAAAGTATGGAGAGATTAGTATCTTAAGTAATATATCAAGTCATCATAGAGGTTTATAAAATATGAAGAGATTGTGGTCTAAACTCATATATGTACACTGAGCTTTTGTGGTTGATTTTTACTCTGATTATGACCTTCATACCCACATGTAGCAGACATGCTACTTCAAGGACATTCAAAATGATGTACACAGAGTACTAGCCTACATTTAACACAATCAGTAAGGATGATACATTTTTCCTGGTTCAAAGATATTTGCATTGAGTTTAGGAAAGAGAATACCTTATCATATTTTAAGTATTTTCATAATGCACACTTTCTTTTGAATAATAGAGGTATCTAATATTTCCCTAATAAGTTTTCTTTTCTTCCAACTAAGTGAGCTACATTAACTTTTATTTTCTTCATCAAAGAGGTGTTTGTAAAATATTTTCTGAAATGCTATACTTTTATTCTAAAGATTCTAAAGACTTCAAAGTAATTTATATGTGAACAAAGCCCAGTGTCACCAGTACTGGCCAACTGACCTATTATCCCATCTCGTGAAAAAGCAAGAAAGTTTCATTGTAAGCCATACTTCCCTCTCCACCCATATACCCCAGGAACCATTCCCAGTACATTGGGTATTTGATATATACATAATTCAAATTCAGGCTATATGTTTAATTTTACACATTAACCAATGTCAAATTTTAAAATATACCCATTATATCAAACTGAAATGTGCTTCTTTGTGCTACTAAATGGAAAATGATATATTTATTTTTTAAAAAATTTAAGAATATTATGTGTAGAATTTTGTTGTGCTTGAATAAATGTTTACTTATCCTACAAAGCACAAATATTGAATTGTAATCATGTGATGAAGTTATATATGTTGTACCTAACATTGCAAACTAATCAATAAATTTCTGTTGCCAAATTTTTTATCACTTTTTTCTCCAAGAGTTTTAAGAACCTCATTTAAAAAATCCCAGTATGATTGAATGAAGATATATTTTTCCACAAGTTTTTCTATCTTATTTTCAGTTTTTTAATAAGTAAATATTCTTTGATTAAATTTGTTACACTTGAGTATTCATCTAAATCACTGTTTCTTGACCTTTGCAGTGTTTATGCTTGAAACCTGATTGTTCTTTATTGTGAAGGGCTTTCTTCTAGAAGGTAGAATGTTGAGCTGTACCTTTGGCCTCTGCCTATTAGATGCCAGTAACTGCCTCCCCCCAGTTTTAACAATTGTCTCCTGATATTGACAAATGTTTCCTTGATGGCAGAGGGTAGAAAGGGATCTCACTGGCATAGACATTGCCTTGATGGGGCATGGTCTGAGGCTCTATGAGGTGTTAGTAAAGGAGGAGGAACCTGGAGCCTCCAGTCTAGGAAATTCTAGTAGGAGCTTGAAACAAGCACCCTCCTACCCAAGGCCTATGGGGTATAAGCTTTACAATAAGTTTAGGAGAGTACAAGACCAACAAGAAGTCTATAGGCCTGGAGATACACTGAGCAAGACTCATGTTATCTCATCAGGGCTAAAGATTATACATCAATGCTCTTTGAATTCAGGTAACAAATTCAGAAAGTATGAAAATAAAGAATTGAGAATCATTTGGCATTTATTTATCACTAAAAAAAATACACTGTGAGTCTGAGGTCCCCAAGGTCAACTCCAGTCTCAATGATATGCCAAAAGTATTCTAATAGTAAAATTCAATTAGTAAAGCAAACAGGGCAAAGTTCAAAAGAAATTAGTTGAAGCTTGTAGGGATCCTCTCCCAGTAGAGTTGCACAGGAAGCACTTAATTCTCCAGCAATGGAATGTAACAACACCAGCAAAATGTTATCCACAAGAAAGCTCATCCCAGCCTGGTCAGACTTGTAGGCAAGCAGAGCCCAATGTCTCTGAACTCGCTTGCTTACTCCAGCCTCCTTCCAAATGCAAAATGGGTCTTCAGGACATATTACTTCATTAACGTGAGTTATTTTGGCAGATTATGGCAACATACCCCCAGGCCTCAAGTGTACAAAACATTCTCATCAAACAGAACATTTCAAGGACTTGGCTTAGGTTCTACAAGCCAGACAAGAGCCAGTATTCAAAATATGTGTCTCTGCTGAATGTGTATGGTTGGAGCTACCCATTCCTCCAGAGTTAACTCTTTGCTGCACAATCACTTATCAACACTGGCCTTTTAGCATGGTGAGCTGAAAACCTTTGTCTCTATCACCGATGGTAAGTTCCTCTAAGTTGGAAGCACATGTTACTCATCTGTGGACTCTGCTATACTCCCTAGCACAATGTCTTCTCCATTGAATTGAACTAGAAAATCAACATACCTTGGGAGAACTGAGCTCTTTGTTTATTTCTGATAATGTTCAACCATTAATTCTAGAAACACTTTTATTTTGAAATTTATGTTAGTTTGTTATCAGAGGCTACAATCTACAATACACACACACACCCATATATAAGGCTAGATGCAAACTAATGTAACTTTCTATATTTATTTTTGTATTTTATTTGCATAATAAAATTTGATCTAACATTTTAAATACCACCAAAGAATCAAGATTTTAGTGGAATTGGGATGAATCTCAGTGATATTCAGGGCTTTATCTATAGGACTTGAAGGCCAGTTGAGTACAGAAAGCATGGATTCAATTGCACAGGGAAGCAAAATCATCTGTGCCTCCCTCCCTAGTAGCAAAATTTCTTTGTGAACAAACAAATGAAATGTTAATCCATTTTCATTATTGCAGAGATTCTTGGGCCCTTAGCATTACTCCTAAATGTTCCCTTCAAAAATGACCCTCTTTAAAATTCTACTATACCCTATCTCATATTCTTCTCAACATTCACAGCTCTTTCCTGAGAATGAGGAGGGGAAGGCACTCTTCTGTTCTTTGGAGGAATCTCACTAAATGTTCATCAACGTTTCTAAACCTGTCCTTCGAAAAATTTTCACTGAAGTGTTGAATTCTATCCCTTGTATTACTCTTCTCTTCCTGTTCCTGGCCCGGGATGTGGCAAGAACTATCGATTCTCCTGTGACATACTAAGCACACAAAATTCATGTGCACTGATTATTTTAAGGCAATTTGTGTTGTCCTTAGGATGACTATCTGGACCAAATCTCTATGTGGACACAATATATCTCTGTCACCTCATGTCACAAATAATAGCTTGCAACACAGATAAAGTAAGACCAACAATTTCTCTTCCTACAGAACATAGCAGAATGAATCCTTAATTGTTTGAACTAGGATGAAGGTGGGTGAAACCAAGATGGTCTGTAGTTTTAAGTGCCCTGGATTCTTCTGCATGCCAGTGTGTCATTTGTGAAGGGTATTCTCATATACTATTTCAAGCAACAGCACAATCATTTTAAACCTAACAGCATTTTTAGTAATAAGGGCAGTAGACCACTTGCTGATGTTTTATGAAACCCAAGGAAATGTCAACAAAAACCTCAGTAAATTAGATCGGTTATTTCCTTCTTCCTTTACTTTTGATAGTACGATATTATTTTTAAATTTGAGTGTAAAGATATAGTAAGAAAACTAATAACTTACAGTCCTGGCTGTGTGGACCCTTCAGCATATTAATAAATATTTCAGAAACTTTTTAAAAAATAAAACAAATCCAGTGCATGAACAGAATGACCTGCTAGGTAATTTTCAGCTATCATTTTATAAATTCCTTTGTGGCAGAGCAGAGACTCACGATAAGACCAAAGTGGGAAGCAAAGCAATTGCATGGATTTTGGTGTCTTAGGAAAGTAAGGTTTACAAGAAGCTTCTTATTAAATATAGAGCACCTTGTTTCTCTGTCTCATAAATGTGCTGAGGCAAAATGCAGAAAAATCAAATTTTGAACATTCCTGGCTGAAGAAAAATTTGAGAACTGTGAGACAAAGAAAAATGTAGCTGTAGGGGCTGGTGCTGTGGCTTAGAGGGTAAAGCCGTGGCCTGCAGTACTTTATCATATGGGCGCTATATGGGCGCTAATTCAAGTCCTGCCTGCTCCACTTCCAATCCAGCTCTCTGCTATAGCATGGGAAAATAGTGGAAGATGGCCCAAGTCTTTGGGCCCCTGTACCTGCATGGGAGATCTGGAAGAAGTTCCTGGCTCCTGGTTTCAGATGGGTGCAGCTCCAGCCTTTGCCGCCATCTAGGGAGTGAACCAATGGATGGAAGACTTTCTCTCTCTCTCTCTCTCTCTCTCTCTCTCTCCCCCTCTGCCTCTCTGTAACTCTACCTTCAAATAAATAAATAAATCTTTGGGGGCCGGCGCTGAGGCGCAGCAGGTTAACACCCAGGCCTGAAGCATGCATCCCATATGAGCACCGGTTCTGGTCCCGGCTGCATCTTTTCCAATCCAGCTCTCTGCTATGGCCTGGGAAAGCAGTGGAAGATGGCCCAAGTCCTTGGGCCCCTGCACCCACGTGGGAGACCTGGAAGAAGCTCCTGGCTCCTGGCTCCTGGCTCCTGGCTCCTGGCTCCTGGCTCCTGGCACCTGGCTTCGGATCGGCGCAGCTCCGGCCATTGTGGCCATCTGGGGAGTGAACCAACAGAGGGAAGACCTCTCTCTCTGTCTCTACCTCTCTCTGTAACTCTGTCTTTCAAAAAAATAAAATAAATCTTTTAAAAAATTATTAAATCTTTAAAATAAAGAAAAGAAAAATGTAGCTGTAATTCCTAATGCATCTGTGGAATAGGCTCTTTCAAAAACCTGAGGAAAGCTAGCTGCACATATACAAACAAAAGGAACCCTGTGGGGTCTCATGTATATAAACAATGCATGTTGAAAGTTCAGATTCTAACCAAAAGGAATGTGATTTTAAAGGTATTTTGGTTGGCCGGCGCCACTGCACAATAGGCTAATCCTACCCGGCACACGGGGTTCTAGTCCCAGTCGGAACACTGGAGTCTGTCTCAGTTGCTCCTCTTCCAGTCCAGCTCTCTGCTCTGGCCCGGGAGTGCAGTGGAGGATGGCCCAGGTGCTTGGGCCCTGCACCCGCTCGGGAGACCAGGGGAAGCACCTCGCTCCTGGCTTCGGATTGCCACAGCACGCCGGCCACAGCGGCCATTGGGGGGGGGGGGGGAGTGAACCAATGGAAAAAAAGGAAGACCTTTCTCTCTGTCTCTCTCTCTCACTGTCCACTCTGCCTGTCAAAAAAAATTTAAAAATTAAAAAAGAAAAAAAAAGTATTTTTGTACAGAATATGTCCTCATAAAAGTAGAGAGAAACACACAGAGAAAAGAGCACAGGAGATTAGGAAGTGCAGAAATGGTGAGAGGAGACCTGTTATCCTCTATTAAATACCCTACTTTTTTTCAACTTTTATTTAATAAGTATAAATTACCAAAGTACAACTTTTGGATTATAGTGGCTTTTCCCCCCATGACCTCCCTGCCACCTGCAACCATCTCATTTCCCACTCCCTCTCCCATCCCATTCTCCATCAAGATTCATTTTCAACTATCTTTATATACAGATCAACTCTAAGCTAAGTAAAGATTTCAACAGTTTGCACCCACACAGACACACAAAGTATAAAGTACTGTTTGAATAGTAGTTTTACCGTTAAGTTGCATAGCACAACACAATAAGGACAGAGATCCTACATGGGGAGTAGGTGCACAGTGACTTCCGTTGTTGATTTAACAATTGACACTCTTATTTATGAGGTGAGTAATCACCCGAGGCTCTTGTAATGAGCTGCCAAGACTATGGAAGCCTCTTGAGTTCACAAACTCTGATCTTACTAGACAATTCTATCCTCCCTTCAGAGAAAGGTACCTCTTTCTTTGATGTCCCGTTCTTTCCACTGGTATCTCACTCACAGACATCTTTCATTTAGGTCATTTTTTTTTTTTGCCACAGTGTCTTGGCTTTCCATGCCTGAGAAACTCTCATGGGCTTTTTAGCCAGATCTGAATGTCCTAAGGGCTGATTCTGAGGCCAGAGTGCTGTTTAGGGCATTTGCCATTCTATGAATCTGCTGTGTATCCTGCTTCCCATGTAGGATCATTCTCTCCTTTTTAATTATATCAATTATAATTTGCAGACACTGGTGTTATTTATGTAATACCTTTGACACTTAATCCTATCTTTTTGAACAATTATGAACTTAAACTGATCATTTTAACTAGTAAGGTGGCATTGGTAAATGCCACCTTGATGGGATTGAATTGGAATCCCCTGGCACATTTCTAGCTCTAGCATTAGAGGTAAGTCCAAGTGAGCATGTGCCGAACTGTACATCTCTTCCCTCTCTTATTCCCACTCATATACATAACAGGGATCACTTTTCAGTTAAATTTAAACACCTAAGAATAATTGTGTGTTAATTAAAGAGTTCAACCCATGGCATTACATAGAACAAAAAAATACTAAAAGGAATAAAATAGTAATTTGTTCCTCAACAGTCAGGACAAGGGCTGATCAAGTCACTGTTTCTCATAGTGTCTATTTCACTTCAACAGGTTTCCTTTTAGGTGCTCAGTTAGTTGTTACTGATCAGGGAGAACATATGATAATTGTTTCTGTGACTGGCTTATTTCACTCAGGATGATATTTTCCAGATTCCTCCATTTTTTTGCAAATGACTGGATTTCGGTGTTTTTTTTTTTTGTTTGTTTGTTTTTTGTTTTGTTTTGTTTTGTTTTTTTTTTACTGCTATACCGTGTTCTATAGAGTACATATTCCATAATTTCTTTATCCAATCTTCTGTTGATGAGAATTTAGGTTGATTCCATGTCTTAGCTATTGTGAATTGAGCTGTAATAAACTATAAACATTGAGGTGCAGAAAGCTCTTTTATTTGCCAATTTAATTTCCTTTGGATAAATTCCAAGGAGTGGGATGGCTAGGTCATGTGGTAGGGCTATATTCAGGTTTCTGAGGTATCTCCAGACTGTTGTCCATAGTGGCTTTATCAGTTTGCATTCCCACCAACAGTGGGTAAGTGTCCCTTTTCCCCACATCCTCCTCAGCATCTGTTGTTAGTTGATTTCTGTATGTGAGCCATTCTAACCAGGGTGAGGTGAAACCTCATTGTGGTTTTGATTTGCATTTCCCTGATGGCTAGTGATCCTGAACATTTTTTCATGTGTCTGTTGGCCAATAAATATCCACTTTTAAAGTAAAGTCTATATCTAGAGAAAGTGCAGAATTTAGTTTATATATATGTTATGACTAATCCATGGCAAGATAAAATATTTATATTGACCACTTCACACTTTCAGCCAAGCACTGGGCTCCATTAATGTTTCCTTAAGAGGTTTCCATTAAGTGGCAAGAAATTCTCATTCTCTCAATCACTGTGGTATGACATTCTGATGCTAACTCCCCATGAAGCCATGTGGATTTATTCTTTCTCCATTTAAGTTTGTTGGACAGAGAGGTAACTATTAAATTACCAACCACTCAAAGCTGATGTAATGTATTACTATCAAATTTTTTATTTATAAAAAGGAAACAAATTTCATGTATTCCATATGCACAGTTTTAAGACCAAAATGATACTCCTCATCCCTTGCTCCCACCTTCTTATTTTTCTTTTAATTTTTACAATGGCATATTTTCAATTTGCATTATAATCACAATTCTACCAGTTATAACAGATATTTCATGAAGAAATGTGTAGCTGTAACATATACCCTTAACATCCTGTTAATGTCTGGCTAAGCATTCCTTGACATTGTACTGCAGACCTTGGTGAGCTCAGTATCCAATTCACAGAGAAGAGAAGAGTGCCAAGAAAATGAACTCAGCAGAAGGCCTGGCACTCAGGCATTTATGTTTACTCATTCCACAAATACTTATTCAGCACTGCACATGCTGTGCACTATTCCAAATGACCTAAGAAAATCCATTCTATTGCTAGATATACCTGATGAGTCACAGTAAAGGGAAAAAAAGTACCTTTTTCATCATGAACCATCCTGGGAAAACAATTAAAAGGCAGGGTGAGTGTTAAAGAGTGATGGAAAGTGTGAATTTAGATCATATCTAAACTCAATGGTTTTAAACACTTCTCTGGATAAATTTAAACTTTTTGAAGAAATCAAAAGGTACCGCTTTAAATGGCTCCTGAGAGCTTATTCATTAGTTAATCAAAACACTGGAGTTTTAGTTTCAAGAGGCAAGTAATACAGTCAGCTATGGCCTGCACTTCAGCAACTGAGAGAATTCAGGCTTGCTTCTTGCAGCTGCCGGATTGACAAATGCCCCTGCAAACAACGGCGTGAATAGGGATCAAAGAACACCCTACAGGTCAAAAAACAGAAGTGTGCAAGGAAACAAAGTGTTCCACACTTCGGGCAGCTTCTCCTCTCCCCCACCATCTCCTGGGCTGGATAATTTTTCTCTCAGATAAGAACCTCATACATTCCCTCAGGACATGTTCTGAACTCTCTCTAGCTCTGGCTGCCCCCGCGTGCTGCATCCAGCTGCCTGCGTAGGCACACGCCTTGGTGACACATAAGCTCATTGTTTCCTGAGTCCTGGGGTCTCATCCTGCAGAATGTCAAGGGCAGTGCTGTCATCATTGGAACTCCTATGACTGATGAATAAATAACACTTGAAACTAAGTGAACTCAATTTGGGAAGAGAATACAATTTGCTGACTCAGCATAAAGGTTCTAGCAAGTCTTTCAGCTGGAAGAAAGTGACATGGTCCGCTAAGGAGCACTGGACAGAATCCTGAGTATGGTCAACTGTTAATGACCCTGGAAATGTACCACAGCCTTTGTACAATTCTCCCTCACACTAATTAGCAACACTTGATCAATGATTTCTTCCTTTGTATTCCTTGTTTATGTCCATATAGTTCATTGAATTTGAGTAGAAACTAGGAAACTAGCTTAGAGAAATTAAGATTCAGATCTGTCAGGGAACCTTAGCAAGGCAGGAGAGATAATAATCAACATTTATCTGAGCACTTACTTGGTGCACCAGAGACTACTTTAAGTGTTTTTCATGTAGTGATTTATTCAACCTACATAGGAGGACTGTGAAGCAAGTACTACTTTCTCACTTCGTTATTTTTAAAATATCTATTTATTTATTTGAAAGACAGAGTTACGGAGAGAGAGTGAGAGATCTTTCATCTTCTGGTTCACTCCCCAAATGCCCATAATAGCCAGGGCCTGGCCAAGCTAAAACCAAGAGCCAGGAGCTTCATCTGGGTCACCTATATGGGTTGCGGGGATCCAAACACTTGGGCCATCTCCCTATGCCTTCCCAGAATTATTGTTTGAGAGCTGGATCAGAAGTGGAATAGCCAATACTCGAACCAGTCCTCATATAGGATTCCAGCATGGCAGGCAGCATCCTAATCTGCTGTGCCACACACTGGCCCCATCACTTCGTTATTGAAGGACTTGGAACTTACCTGTGGTCACAGAGCCAGAAACAACCAGAGTGGAGTTTACCTTGGGCAGAGTAACTCCGGAGCCTGCACTTTTAATTCATTTTGCAATATTTTATGTTGTCATAAGTCGGAGGCAAGAAGAAGCCAGAGAGATAAAACAGCAGAAAACACTAAATGTCAAAGAAGCAGAGTTGCAAATTATAAATCATCCTATATCATCAACCCAATCATGTATTCTCTCAGCTAATGTGGCTCTCCCAAAGTAAGCAGAAAGAATGATGAACAAAACTCTGTGTTACTTATTTGACATTGAGAGCAAGTAAGGCTGGGAAAATGGAGTTGATGACTATTTGTAAGGCTGCATTAACAGTTTGAGAGAGTACTCCCCTGGAAAGAGACAATACTTCTAGATCATTCCCATAAGCTACTTCCAGGCAAATGCCACATCTGACATGTAACATCTAAAAATTTCCTCTGGAGTTGTGGATCTGTGGGTTAAGCCATTGCCTAAAACACCAGCATTCCATATGGGCAGTAGCTAACTAGTAGTAAGTAGTAGTAGTAGTAGCTAACTAGTAGCTAAGTAGTAGTAGTAACTTCTGATTCAGCTCCTTCCTAATGTGCCTGGGAAAGCATTAGAGGATGGCCCCTTGCCACGCACTTGGGAGTCCAGATTGGAGTTCCAGACTCCTGGCTTCCTTATGGCCCAGCCCTGGCCTTATGATCATTTGAGGAGTGAACAAGCTAATGGAAACTCTCTCTCTCCTCTCTCTCTCTCTCTCTCTCTCTGTGTGTGTGTGTGAGCACATCCTTCTTCGTTTATAATTCTGCCTTTCAAATAAATAAATCTGTTTTTAAAAAAGTCATCAATCTGGAAGAACACCAAAGAATATTTTCCAAAACTCTAAATTTATAATAAAGATTCCCTTCGAATCATCACAAAATGTACTTTAAATTACAGTTGACTGCTTTCACAAAGCATTTAGAAGCATTTTTAAATGTTATATCATATGTAACTTCTAAAATATTATATTACCCTGATTTGATCAGCATACATTCAATACATAGGTGTATTCAAATTTTGCACTGCAGCACAACCATATGTATAATTATTGTTAATAAGGTGTAAAATGTTGCACTAAATAATCTGAAACAATAATCATGTGCCATTCACCTGTTCAAAATGAGAGATTAATCATAAACTAAAGGAATTGTTCAACGGACTGCAAAGGAAGTGTGCCCCTGCCAAATTTTCAAAATGGGAAGATTGAACAAATCATGAACACACTGGGAGATGATGTTAATTTCTGTTTTTAGAATTTGACTCCAGGAGGCAGCACATAAAAAAAAAAAGAAAAAGAAAATTAACAGGAAGTTGTTCTGAAAGCAACAAATGCCAAGGTTGGCTAATTATAGGTCTGAATGAGGAACCCTCCCTCAGGGTAGGCTCATAGAGAGTGAACAGAGATGATGAAGTGACCACACCACACCAATCACATCCCAGGAATGGCATTGTCTTATCCAAATCTGGTCATGGATGCTGCCTGTGAGTTACAGAGCTCTTTGGCATGCAGTACCCCAAAGGAAGCTGGTCAACACTGCTCAGGGCCACATGTGTCATTGCCAAGAGAGAAACAGATGACTGTCACATATGTTCAGCCCTGTGTAGTGAAGAGATTCAGTACCCTCCTTAGCAGTGCTTTCTCCCTCTCCTGTTTACTCAAGTGTCTGCGAGAATCCATGCCCTCAACATAACCTATAAGATCCTACAGAAAATGACTCCTTTCCAGTTCCTGGAGTAGATACAAGCTGAGGATTAGCATTTGAGTCAATAAACTGAATAAAGAAATCCCTGCCCTAATTAATGTGGGTGGGCATCACCCAATCCATTGAAAGCTAGAGTAAACCAAAAAGGTAGAGGAAAACTACATTCTCTCGCGCGCTCTCTCTTCTTGAGATGAGACACCTGTTTCTTTTCCCAGACATCAGAGCTCCCAGTACACAGGCTTTGGACCTCCAGAAGTTACCCAGTGCCTCACTCACACCTATGATTTGCGGGTCATCACCCTTGAACTAGGAAGTAAACGTTTGGCTCTCTTGGCTCTCAGGGATCATCTTAAATATTAGACCAAGTGCTCATTTGTTTTTGCTTCTGTGTGTTTTGTCTTTATTGATAATATAATTGTCATTATTGATAATAAATTTTTTAAAAGAAAACTTTTACTTAATAAATATAAGTTTCGAAAGTACAACTTTTGGATTATACCAGTTCTTCCCCTCATAACCACCCTCCCACCTGCAAGCCAACCCATCTCTTATTCCCTCTCACACCCCATTCTTCATTAAGATTCATTTTCAATTATCTTTATATACAGAAGATCAACTCTATACTAAGTAAAGATTTCAACAGTTTGCACCCACACAGACACACAAAGTATAAAGTACTATTTGAAGATTAGCTTTAATTCTTGTAGTATAACACATTAAGGAGAGAGGTCCTACATGGGGAGCAAGTGCACAGTGACTCCTGTTGTTGAATTAATAATTGACACTCTTATTTATGACGTCAGTAATCACCCAAGGCGTTTCTCATGAGCTACCAAAGCTATGGAAGCCTCTTGAGTTTGCCAACTCCAATCTTATTTAGACAAGGCCATAGTCAAAGTGGAAATTCTCCCTTCAGAGAAACATACCTCCTTCTTTGGTGGTCCCTTCTTTCCACCGGGATCTCACTCACAGAGATCTTTCATTTAGGCCATTTTTGCCACAATGCCTTGGCTTTCCATGCCAGAAATACTCTCATGGGCTTTTTAGCCAGATCCAAATGCCTGAAGGGCTCATTCAGAGGCCAGAATGCTTTTTAGGGCATTTGTCATTATGAGTCTGCTTTGTATCCCACTTCCCATATTGGACCGTTCTCTCCTTTTTAATTCTATGAATTATCATTAGCAGACACTAGTCTTGTTTATGTGATCCCTTTGACACTTAATCTTATCTTTATGATCAGTTAGTGTGTGATGAACTGTATATCTCCTTCCTCTCTTATTCCCACTCTTATTGTTAACAAGGATCAATTTTCAATTAAATATAAACACCTAAGAATAATTGTGTGTTAATTAAAGAGTTCAACCAATGGTATTAAGTAGAAAAAGAAAATACTAAAAGGAATAAAATAGTAAGTTGTTCCTCTACAGTCAGGACAACAGCTGATCAAGACATTGTTTCTCATAGTGTCAGTTTCACTTCAACAGGTTTCCTTTTAGGTGCTCAGTTAGTTGTCACAGATTAGGAGAACATATGATATGTGTCCCTTTGTGACTGGCTTATTTCACTCAGCATGATATTTTCCAGATTCCTCCATTTTTTTTTTTTTGCAAATGACTGGATTTCATTTTTTTTAACTGCTGTGCAGTATTCTATATCCCATAATTTCTTTATCCAGTCTCCTGTTGATGGGCATTTAGGTTGATTCCAGGTCTTAGTTATTGTGAATTGAACTGCAATAAACATTGAGGTGCAGAAAGCTCTTTTATTTGCCAATTTAATTTTCCTTGAGTAAATTCTTTTTTTTTTAACAGACAGAGTGGACAGTGAGAGAGAGACAGAGATAAAGGTCTTCCTTTTCCGTTGGTTCACCCCCCAATGGCTGCTGCTGCCAGCGCGCTGAGGTCAGCACACAGCGCTGATCCAAAGCCAGAGCCAGGTGCTACTCCTGGTCTCCCATGCGGGTGCAGGGCCCAAGGACTTGGGCCATCCACTGCATTTCCAGGCCATAGCAGAGAGCTGGACAGGAAGAGGAGCAACCAGGACAGAATCAGGCGCCCCAACCGGAATTAGAACACGGTGTGCCAGCGCCACAGGCGGAGGATTAGCCTATTGAGCCGCGGCACCAGCCCCTTGAGTAAATTCTGAGGAGTGGGATGGCTGGGTCGTGTGTTAAGGCTATATTCAGATTTCTGAGGTATCTCTAAACTGTCTTCCATCGTGGCTTTACCAGTTTGCATTCCTACCAACAGTGGATTAGTGTGCTTTTTCCCCACATCCTCACCAGCATCTGTTGTTAGTTGATTTCTATATGTAAGCCATTCTAACTGGGGTGAGGTGAAAACTCATTGTGGTTTTGATTTGCATTTCCCTGATGGCTAGTGATCCTGAACATTTTTTCATGTGTCTGTTGGCCATTTGGATTTCCTCTTTTGAAAAATGTCTGTTTAGGTCCTTGGCCCATCTCCTAAGTGGGTTGTTTGTTTTGTTGTTGTGGAGTTTCTTGATCTCTTTGTAGATTCTGGTTATTAATCCTTTATTGGTTTCATAGTTTGCAAATAATTTCTCCCTTTCTGTCAGTTGCCTCTTCACTTTCCTGACAATTTCTTTTGCAGTAAAGAAACTTCTCAATTTGATGTTATCCCAGTTGTTAATTTTGGCTTTGACTGCCTGTGCTTCTGAGGTCTTTTCCAAGAAGTCTTTGCCGGTACCTATAATTTGCAGAGTTTCTCCAATGTTCTCTAATAATTTGATAGTGTCGGGCCATAGATTTAGATCTTTAATCCATGTTGAGTGGAATTTTGTGTAAGGTAAGAGTCTTGCGTCATGCTTCTGCATGTGGAAATCCAGTTTTCCCAGTACCATTTGTTGAATAGACTGTCCTTACTCCAGGAATTGGTTTTAGATCCTTGATCAAATTTAAGTTGGCTGTAGATGTTTGGGTTGATTTCTAGTGTTTCTATTTTCTCCCATTGGTCTATCCATCTGTTTCTGTACCAATACCATGCTGTTTTGATAACAACTGCCCTGTAGTATGTCCTGAAATCTGGTATTGTGATGCCTCCAGCTTTGTTTTTGTTGTACAAGATTGCTTTAGCTATTCGAGGTTTTCTGTGCCTCCGTATGAATTTTAGCATCATTTTTTTCCAGATCTGAGAAGAATGTCTTTGGTATCTTGATTGGTATTGCATTGAATCTATAAATTGCTTTTGAAAGAAAGGACATTTTGATGATATTGATTCTTCCAGTCCATGAGCATGGAAGATTTTTCCATTTTTTGGTATCTTTTATTTCTTTTTTTAAAGTTTTGTGTTCTCATTGTAGAAATCTTTGATATCCTTGGTTAAGTTTATTCCAAGATATTTGATTGTTTTTGTGTCTATTGTGAATAGGATTGAGCTTAGAAGTTCTTTCTCAGCCATGGCATTGCCTGTGTATACAAAGGCTGTTAATTTTTGTGCATTGATTTTATATCCTGCTACTTTGCCAAACTCTTCTATGAGTTCCAATAGTCTCTTAGTGGAGTTGTTTGGAACCCCTAAAGAATAATTTCATCTGCAAAGATGGATAGTTTGAGTTCTTCCTTCCCAATTTGTATCCCTTTAGTTTCTTTTTCTAGCCAAAACTTCCAGTACTATATTGAATAGCAATGCTGGGAGTGGTCATCCCAGTCTGGTACCAGTTCTCAGTGGGAATGCTTCCAACTTTTCCCCATTCAATAGGATGTTGGCTGTGGGTTTGTCATAAATTGCCTTGATTGTGTTTAGGAATGTTCCTTTTATACCCAATTTGCTTAGAGTTTTCATCATGAAAGGGTGTTGTATTTTACCAAATGCTTTCTCTGCATCTATTGAGATAATCGTATGGTTTTTCTTCTGCAATTTGTTAATGTGGTGTATCACGTTGATTAATTTGCAAATATTGAACGATCCCTGTATTTCAGGGATAAATCCCATTTGGTCTGGGTGGAAGATCTTTCTGATGTGTTGTTGCATTCTATTGGCCAGAATTTTATTGAGGATTTTTGCATCTTTGTTCACAAGGGAAATTGGTCTGTAATTCTCTATCTCTGCTGCATTTTTTCAGGTTTAGGAATTAAGGTTATGCTGGCTTCATAAAAAGAATTTGGGAGGATTCCCTCTTTTTTTGATTGTTCTGAATAGTTTGAGAAGAATTGGAGTTAGTTCTTTAAATGTCTGGTAGAATTCAGCAATGAATCCATCGGTCCTGGGATTTTCTTCATTGGGAGGGTCTTTGATAATAAAATGTTGACTTGAAAATTCCAATGAAAATAGGTCATGTACGTTTTCTATTATCCCCTTTTTCTCCTTCTTATTTTAGTTCATTTAAGGTAAACAAATTTCATGTGTCCATATATACAGATTTAGGAATGTAGTGATACTTCCCACCTTACCCATCCTCATGCCCAAGCTCTCACACATCTTCCTCCTTCCTCGCTATTTCCTTCTCTTAATTTTTTACAATGATCTAATTTGGATCTTTTTTATAAAAAGATTTATTTATTTATCTGAAAGGCAGAGTTACAGAGAGGAAGAGGCAGTGAGAGAGAGACAGAAAGAGAGAGGTCTTCCATCCACTGGTACACTCCACAGATGGCCACAATGACTAGAGCTGAGCCGATCTGAAGCCAGGAGCCAGGATCTTCTTCCAGGTCTCCTACATGGGTACAGGGGCCCAAGGAGTTTAACCATCTTCTGCTTTTCCAGGCCATAGCAGAGAGCCAGATAGGGAGTGGAGCAGCCAGGACTTGAACCAGTCCCCATATGGGATGCCAGCACTATAGGTGGCGGCTTTACCCACTACACCACAGCACCAGTCCTGTTTTGTTTTTAAACACATAATATTAACCCTACAATAAGTAAACAGTTCAACAAGTAGTAGGAAGAAAAAACCATAATAGAGACAAGGACTGTGAACAATCACTGAATCTCAAAATGTCAATTTTACTCCTATACATGACATTCTTGGTATTTTATTAGTTACCACAGATCAGAGAAAACATATGATATTTGTCTTTTGGATACTGGCTTATTTCACTAAGTATAATGGTTTCCAGTTTCATCCATTTTCTTGCAAAAAACATGGCTTCATTTTTTATAGCCTAGTAGTATCCCTACTATATATATAGAGTGTATATATATATATATATATATATATATATAGTAGTATCTATACTATATATACATGTGCATATATATACATACACACAACATAATTTCTTTATCTAATCATCAGTTGATGGACATCTAGGTTGATGCCATATCTTAGCTACTGAGAATAGAGTTGCAATAAACATGAGAGTACGGATAACTGGATAACTCTTTCATATGCTGATTACTTTTTGTTTGTTAAATTACAGGAGTGAGGCCAGTGCTACGGCTCACTTGGCTAATCTTCCACCTGTGGCGCCAGCACCCTGGGTTCTAGTAGTCCTGGTTGGGGCGCCGGATTCTGTCCCAGTTGCCCCTCTTCTAGGCCAGCTCTCTGCTGTGGCCCGGGAGTACAGTGGAGGATGGCCCAAGTGCTTGGCCCCTGCACCCGCATGGGAGACCAGGAGGAAGCACCTGGCTCCTGGCTTCGGATTGGCACAGCACACCTGCCATAGTGGCCATTTTGGGGGGGGGGGTGAATCAACAGAAGGAAGACTTTTCTCTCTGTCTCTCTCTCTCTCACTGTCTAACTCTGCCTATCAAAAAAATAAAATAAAATAAATTAAATTTAAAAAAAATTACAGGAGTGGGATGGCTGGGTGTTGTGGTAGGTCTATATTCTGATTTTTGAGCTATCTCCATACTGTCTTTTTTTTAAATATATTTTTTTAATTTATTTGACAGGTAGCGTTACAGACAGTGAAAGGAAGAGAGAGAGAGAGAGAGAGAGAGAGAGAGAGAGAAAGGAAAGGTCTTCCTTCCGTTGGTTCACTCCCCAAATGGCTGCTATGGCTGGCACACTGCGCCGATCCGAAGCCAGGAGCCAGTGCTTCCTCCTGGTCTCCCAGGCGGGTGCAGGGGCCCAAGCACTTGAGCCATCCTCCACTGCCTTCCCAGGCCACAGCAGAGAGCTGGATTGGAAGAGGAGCAACCGGGACAGAATCCGGCGCCCATATGGGATGCTTGAGCCGCAGGTGGAGTATTAACCAAGTGAGCCAGAGCGCCAGCACCCTCCATACTGTCTTACACAGTGACTGCACCAGTTTCCATTCCCATCAACAGTAATGAGGGTACCTTTTCACCCACATCCTCACCAGCATTTGTTGTTTGTTGATTTCTATATGAGGGCCATTCTAAACTGGAGTGAGGTAAAAACTCATTCTGCTTTTGATTTGCATTTCCATGATGGTTACTGATCCTAAGCATTTTTTAAAGTATCTGTTGGCCAGTTGGATTTCCTGTCTTGAAGAATGCCTGTTCCCAGTATTGTAGGAAGAATTACTGTGGTCCTAATGTTGGATTGATGAGGTATATACAAATAATAATAAAAAAAGAACAAAAAGTGCCTGTTCAAGTCCTTGGTCCATTTCTCATAGTGTCCATTTCACTTCAACAGGTTTCCCCTTTGGTGCTCAGTTAGTTGTCGCCAATCAGGGAGACCATATGATATTTGTCCCTTTGGGACTGGCTTAATTCACTCAGCATAATGTTTTCCAGATTCCTCCATCTTGTTGCAAATGACTGGGTTTCATTGTTTTTGACTGCTGCATAGTATTCTATGGAGTACATGTCCCATAATTTCTTTATCCAGTCTCCTGTTGATGGGCATTTGGGTTGGTTCCAGGTCTTAGCTATTGTGAATTGAGCTGCAATAAACATTAATGTGCAGACAGCTTATTTGTTTGCCAATTTAATTTCCTTTGGGTAAATTGCAAGGAGTGGTGGGATGGCTGGGTTGTATGGTAGGGTTATATTCAGGTTTCTGAGGAATCTCCAGAGTGACTTCCATAGTGGCTTAACCAGTTTGCATTCCCAACAACAGTGGGTTAGTGTCCCTTTTCCCCCACTCCTCTTCAGCATCTATTTTTGGTGGATTTCTGAATGTGAGCCATTCTAACCAGGGTGAGGTGAAGTTTCTTGCCAGTCCTCTAATTGATTGGAATCTATGTACCTTGTTTTTGAATCTGGATGGGGACCTGACTTGCTCACACAAAGTGTTGGTGGAGGTGATGCTACAGGATACCCATGGCTAGGTCATCAAATGCCATAAAGCTTCTGTCAATGATGTTGGATATTTGAGAGAATACAGCTGCCTTACCAAAAAAAAAAAAAAAAAATCAAATAGCAGGCATTTTGGCACAGTAGGTTAAGCCACTGCTTGTGGTGCCTGCATCCTATATTAAGTTCTTGGTTCAAGTCCCAATTAATCCACTTCTGGTCCAGTTTCCTGTTAATGCACACTCTGGAACATTGCAGATGATAATTCTGGTACTTGAGTCCCTGCCCACCATTTAGAAAACCTGGACAGAGCTTCAGGTTCCTGGCTTTGTCCTGGCTCAACTCCAAAAGCTGAAAGAACTTTTTTTGTGTGTGTATTTGTGTGTATGTGTGTATTTGTGTGTATGTGTGTATGTATGTGTCTAGGAATACTTTTAAAATAAATATACATAAATAAATAAACATTCAAATGATCAGACTAACCTGAGACTACCATTATGGAGTCATCAAGTATAGGCATTTCTGTTTCCAATCCTAGTGAGCCTGACCTTCAACTCATCCAGCCCAGGTACCACACAGATTGAGCAAACAAACCATTTCCGCTGTGTCTTATTTAACCCGCAGAAATTGTTAGCATAAGAAAATTGTTATTTTGTTAAGCTAAATTTCAAAGGTTTGTTATGCAGCAAAGTAACAGAATGAATTGGGTTTTTCCTCAATGAAAGATTTTTCTTTCATAGTCTTCAACTATTGGGTGTCTAGGAATATGTTTCATTTTATTATGTTTAGTATTTTAAAAACTTCTTGAATCTTTAATTTATGTCTTGAACAATTCTAGAAAACTCAGCGACTTTCATTTCAGCACCTCCCCCCTTATCTCTATAGGTCTACAATTAAACATGTTAAATATTTTCAATGTGACTTATCCATTCTTACTATGTTTCTTCATACTATGTAATTTCTTCAGACCATCATCCAATTTACATGTTTTTTCTTCAACTTAGTATTCTGTTAAATCAATCAATTGTGTTTAAATTTCAATTGCTATTTTTTGATTGCAAGAGTTTTGTTTGATTCCTTTAAAAATCTTTTTTTTTAACTTTTATTTAATAAAAGATGACATTGGTACAGGCCACCTTGATGGGATTGTATTGGAATCCCCTGGCACGTTTCTAACTCCACCATTTGGGGCAAGTCTGATTGAGCATGTCCCAAATTGTGAATGTCCTCCCTCTCTTATTCCAGCTCTTATATTTAACAGGGATCACTTTTCAGTTAAATATAAACACCTAAGAATAATTGTGTGTTAATTAAAGAGTTCAACCAATAGTATTAAGTAGAACAAAAAAATACTGAAAGGGATAAAGTATTAAGTTGTTCATCAACAGTCAGGACAAGGGCTGATCAAGTCACTGTTTCTCATAGTGTCTATTTCACTTCAACAGGTTTCATTTTTGGTGCTCGGTTAGTTGTCGCCGATCAGGGAGAACATATGATATTTGTCCCTTTGGGGCTGGCTTATTTCTCAGCATGATGTTTTCCAGATTCCTCCATTTTGTTGCAAATAACTGGATTTCATTATTTTTACTGCTGTATAGTATTCTATAGAGTACATGTCCCATAATTTCCTTATCCAGTCTACTGTTGATGGGAATTTAGGTTGATTCCATGTCTTAGCTATTATGAATTGAGCTGCAATAAACATTGAGGTGCAGACAGCTTTTTTGTTTGCCAATTTAATTTCCTTTGGGTAAATACCATCCCACTCCTTGGAATTTACCTAAAAAATTTTTTAAAAGTCACTTTTTATAGCTTTCTATTCACCATAGATATTTCCAAGTTTAGATATCTTAAATATTTTTTCAAACATAATAAGCACACTTGTTTTATGGTTTATGTCTACTAATTTTTTCATCTGAAATTATAGCAGTTCCATGATTGTGGCATGTTATTCTGCTGGGTCTCCTTCAAACCATAGTTGTTCCATGCACATCTAGTATTTTTGATAACATGTTGAATTTTTTTTGGAGAAACTATTTGCATAAACAATGTTTGGCCATTGTTCATGAAACTTTTACCTAGGTAAAGCTTTTGTTTGCTTCTCCAAGATAGATAACTGAAAAATCTTTTAATCTGAAATTTTAGTAAGTATATCTGGTATTTTATTTAGTTTTTGAAAACATTTCATTTGAAATTTGGTGCAAATTACCTAGAACATTATTATCTAAAAGATAAATTCAAGGTCAGGCAGACTAACAGAGACCAGCATTCCCGCAACTTTAAGATACATAAAATTCACTTTTATGTGAAATGGTGGTATTGGTGACAGAAACTCATATTCTAGCTCAAAGACAGGGAATAAGAACCAAATTTCCACATTTTTAGAAAGCTTCTAGATGAAGGCAATGCTAAACTTTTAATCTGAGTTGTAAAGCTGGATAGGACTATTGAGTAGGACTTGGGACAATTAAAATTCATGATAGAATACATGCCAAGTTGAGTCAGCACTGTGGCATAGTTAGTAAAGCTACCGCCTGCAGTACTGGCACCCCATATGGGTGCCAGTTCATGCCCCTGTTGCTCCTCTTCTGATCCAGCTCTCTGCTCCTGGGAAAGCAGTAGAAGGTGGCCCAAGTGCTTGGGTCTCTGCATCCATGTGGGAGACCCAGAGAGAGCTCCTGGCTCCTAGCTTTGGATAGGCCCAGCTCTGGCCATTGCGGCCATTTGGGGAGTTCACCAGGGAAGGGAAGACTTCTCTCTCTCTCACTCTCTGCCTCTGCCTCTCTGTAACTCTCCTTTCAAATAAACAAATCTTTAAAAAAAAAGAATACATGCCAAGTGAATCCAAGTTAATTTTTTAAACTATATGCTACCCCAAGTCAAACTTGATTGAACTTTGTCTTTATAATAGATTAGGTATTTTAGTATCTACATTGTACTTACCAGGTGCAATACATTAGGCACCTATAATTTCTCTAGATAACTAGGCAGCTAGACAGTGAAGCATGTCTAAGAGTACCTGGTGCAATGGTGAAGTTTTAATACAGATGGTTTGCAAGGGTGAGGAGTTCATAAATGGACTGAGAGAGACAAAGGAGAGAATAACATTGTACTTACCACTTATTCTAAACCTCACAAACTGGCGTCTAGGCTATTTGGAGGGTGAATCTGAAGACATACTTAAAGCAATGAGGTTCGTGTTTCATGAGATGGAGGAGAATTGGGATATTCGTTATCATCAGACCTTGCTGCATTGGAATCTCAGAGATACCAACACTTAATGCTTTCCCAGTAACTACTATCTCCAATGGGCACCAAGTGGGCATTCAGCTGAATGAGTAACTTACACAGTAGGATGTTTTCCACAGGTTCAGTCTCAGGACATGTTTAAGGCAGTCCAGAACAAAATGCTATAAGTAAACTCATGCAGACATGAAACACTTCCAGAGACTCCTGGAAATAAATTGGAGACATTGTAAACAGGGATCCTTCACGATGCAAATGAAGAAATGAGTTCAGTGGGATTTGAGCAATGATTTACCTCATCTTGACTTAGAAGATGAAAAAGCCTGAGAATTAGTAATAAATTTTAGGTAATTAGTATATCAGATATCAAGGCACTGCTCATGATTATAGTAACCATGTATATAGCAGATAGCACAAAACACTGCTCTTACCCTCAAGAAATTGTCATATGAATAAGAAAATAGTTAAACAAAATTTACAGATTCTGATATACAGATATAGCTATAGAACAAACATAGATACATGGATAGATGTAGATAGCTCACTTTTTGACATCTGAAGACTTACAATTAATGAGAAAAGGCATTAAAACGAAAAATGTATAGGTACAGATACAGACACAGACATAGCTATAAATACAAAAAAACATAGATACAGATATATGGAGAAAGATATATGTTCCCCTTTTTGACATCAAAAATCATATACATTAAATTCTAAAATGAATTCTTAATTAATGGAGGTAGTTTGGAATATTGGAAAGCATGCAAGATTTTTAAGCATACATTTAAGTTTTAAACTATTCTCTGTCACAGCAGCCATTGTGAGACAATGCATTAAGTCTCCACTTGGAATACCTATGTCACATATTGGATTGTTGTGTTGAGTCACAGCAACTCCACTTCCATCTAACTCCCTACTAATGCACCTGGGAAGAAGCAATTGATGGTCCAAGTTTCTGCCAGCTATTTGGGATATGCAAATTGAGTCCCTGGCTCCTGGTTTCTGGGTTTTCCAACCCAAGCTGTTCAATCATTTGGAGGAATGAACAGTGCATAGAAAATCTCTCTCTTCCTCTCTCTCTCTCTCCCTCTCTCTCTCTCTCTCTGTTTCTCTCTCAAATAAATACTTAAAAAAAAATCTGTTCTCAATTATTATTAGCTGTGTCACTTCGTAAGTCTTAAACTCCAGAATTTTGAAGTTTAAAAGTGATGGCATTTAAAATTTCTTGCCACGTATTAGACATTTAATGATAAATGTAAATCTTAATTTCTTTCTTTCTTCAGCATCAACAACTTAAAAATATGTTTAAACTATAACTTAAAGTTTTATCCAGTTATAATTGTGATGACAAAATATCTGGATTTTATGGAAAAGAGATGCTTTGAACATCAACCTCACCATTGAATAAAAATTAAAAGCAATTGAAATGTAAGTCTGCTTACTTCTCATTTCACTTTTAGAAAACTGATGCTCCAGGCCAGGAACAATGAATTATCTTATCAGACCATTCCAAAGTCGAGTCAGATTTAGTATAATTAACTAATAAATTTTATTCTTATTTAATAACCTAAGGAATTCTTCCATATCCTCAAAGTAGGTCATTTGCTGATTCTTTTTAATACAATGTGGTAAGCATAATCAATAAAGAAGTTTTATTGTTTAGAGAAGACACAAAAGCCAAAATATAAATTTAATTTCCCCCATATTCCTACTCTGACAAATTCAGACATATTTATTAACAATTACTTATGAAAATACACTCCACAAGCAGATCTTCCCAGAGCAATAGCACATTTGTTCATCCCAGCAGGACCACACGCTGGTACTCAGCCTCCGTGTTGTAAGTTTAAAATCAGAATCTGTTTTAAATACTGAAAAGTGTGCTTTCTAATTAGCCTCTAAAAATGTTCTCAATTAGCTATACTCTGAACTCAATGAAGAATGATCTTTCTAGATATAGAAATTGCTAATGTGGGTGTTGGGGGAGATATATTTTATAACGGTATATTTTATACTCAGTTGTGTGTGCTCACAATGTCAACTCCAGAATTTCCATAGAGTAAGAACAGCTTAGTAGAGACATAGATTATCTGGATATAAAATAACTGACTTCATGAATCTTTCATGTTTATTTGAAGCAGCTTTAGTCTCCTCCTGGTCCAGGTCCCTTAGCACTACTGGTTGACAAATGGGTTTTCTTTCATGGAACACAGTGTGCCTCTATAATACCTATGTAGTATCTAGTCTTGCTACTCTTTAGTCGCTGTTTAATCTCTCGTAAATTATTTCTGTCAAGGAGAGAAATATGATAGAGCTGAAGCCTGTCATTTGATGATTCTTTTTCTAGCAACACAAGAGATAAATTTTGATTGGTTTGTTTGTGCCTCTTCTTCAGATCTCAATATGAAGAGAGAAAAAAACCTAAAGACAGTTCCAGCCAAAAGAATAACAGAAGCGCTAACTTTGACAACCTCAAGCATAATGTCCTTTAAAGATGCTGTGAGAAGAGCTTAATGCCTGAAATATGAATTTGGTTGTCTGATTGAGATTTAGCTTGAATGCAACTTTAACTGTTAAACACTTAAGAAGCATTGCTCTACCCACACATTCTGGGAATGACAAAACTATAGACAAGGTTCCTGCTCCCTAAGAAATCATTATTTCAAGCAAATAACTGTAATACCATTCATGACAAATGGCTCATATGTTAGGTAATATAGTTTTTTCTAACTTTCTTTGTCTGATAACACTTTCAATTTTACAAGTGCACATTTGTATGTGTGTATGTGCATGTGTATGTGTGTGAAAGCTTGATGTTTAACGTTTCCTATGAAGAAGTTCTAACTTTCTATACCAAAAAAAAGGTGCATGTAGAATTGTGGCAGAAACACAAATAATAGTGCATGAATCCATTGCTTCAAATTAAAAGCTGTCATCAGGAGCCATAAGCATAAAGAACAGCTTTCTAAACAGGGCTGTATCAAAGCTCGTTGATCAAAACTCATGTGAACAAAGTCATAAGTTAGTGATACTAAAAGCACAGGAACAATCCAGTAACAATGGTTAGAGGTGGGAACTGGCGAGAAGTCTCAGGACATTGGAGGCTTGCTGTAAGAAGACAGCTATCATGAGATGGCTGGACGTAAAAGACTAAGTTGGAGCCAACTGCTCTCCACTTCCTGATTCCCCATGTGATCTGATTCCCCAAGCACTCCCTTTGCTCACCTCTAGCCTCACCGGATGATTGAATCAATGGGACCAGCTTGATCTTGGGCATTTTTAGAAAATGCTATTAATTTCCCTCATCTTGACTACTGCCATAATTTGGCTACAGAGTTACTGCTACCAGTGCATCTGACTGCATTATGCAGAATGACATCTACTCTATCTATGCTGTCCAATATGGTGACCATCTACCTAGAGCTTTGAGTATTTATAATGCAACTTGATTGAGAAATAAAGTTTTAATTATATTTATCAAGCTGATATTAATATAACATGGTTGAAACAAGAATTAATAACTATACATAACTTGAACAAATATAGCTTTGAAACAGATGTTTTGGCTTCAAAGCCAAATCAATTCTTCTAAAAAAGATATGGCAGGCCTGTCTATGTAAGCACAACTATTAAAGGAAAATGATTATTTAGTTATTATATATAACTCACTTTAGCTATTGAACAGCTTTCAAATGTGGTTGGAACCATTTAATATCTGAATCTTTTTAGGAGATCTGCCATTCTTGAGTCTGCTGTGTATCCCGCTTCCCATGATGGATCCTTCTCTCCCTTTTTGATTCTATCAGTTAGTATTCGCAGACACTAGTCTTGTTTGTGTGATCGCTTTGACTCTTAGACCTATCGTGTGATCAATTGTGAACTGAAACTGATCACTTGGACTAGTGAGATGGCATTGGTACATGCCACCTTGATGGGATTGTTTTGGAATCCCCTGGCATGTTTCTAACTCCACCATTTGGGGCAAGTCCGATAGAGCATGTCCCAAATTGTACATCTCCTCCCTCTCTTTTTCCCACTCTTATATTTAACAGGGATCACTTTTCAGTTAAAATTTAAATACCTAAGAATAATTGTGTGTTAATTACAGAGTTCAACCAATAGTACTAGAACAAAAAAAAAAATACTAAAAGGGATAAAGTATTAAGTTGTTCATCAACAGTCAGGACAAGAGCTGATCAAGTCACTATTTCTCATAGTGTCTATTTCACTTCAACAGGTTTCCCCTTTGGTGCTCAGTTAGTTGTTGCCGATCAGGGAGAACATATGATATTTGTCCCTTTGGGACTGGCTTAATTCACTCAGCATAATGTTTTCCAGATTCCTCCATCTTGTTGCAAATGACTGGATTTCATTGTGTTTGACTGCTGCATAGTATTCTATGGAGTACATGTCCCATAATTTCTTTATCCAGTCTCCTGTTGATGGGCATTTGGGTTGGTTCCAGGTCTTAGCTATTGTGAATTGAGCTGCAATAAACATTAATGTGCAGACAGCTTATTTGTTTGCCAATTTAATTTCCTTTGGGTAAATTGCAAGGAGTGGTGGGATGGCTGGGTTGTATGGTAGGGTTATATTCAGGTTTCTGAGGAATCTCCAGAGTGACTTCCATAGTGGCTTAACCAGTTTGCATTCCCACCAACAGTGGGTTAGTGTCCCTTTTTCCCACATCCTCTCCAGCATCTATTGTTGGTAGATTTCTGAATGTGAGCCATTCTAACCGGGGTGAGGTGAAACCTCATTGTGGTTTTGATTTGCATTTCCATGATTGCTAGTGATCCTAAATAGCACTCTGGCCTCATAATCAGCCCTTAAGGTATTTGGATCCAACTGATAAGCCCATGAGAGTATTTTAGGCATGGAAAGCCAAGACACTCTGGCAAAAAAAAAAAAAAAAAAAAAAAACCCTAAATGAACGATCTCTATGAGTGAGATCCCAGTGGAAAGAAGAGAGCCATCAAAACAGGAGGTACCTTTCTCTGAAGGGAGGAGAGCACTTCCACTTTGACTACGACCCTGTCTGAATAAGATCAAAGTCGGCGAACTTTAAAGGCTTCCATAGCCTTGGCAACTCATGACTAGAGCCTAGGGAGATTACTGACGCCATAAACAAGAGTGTCAAATTGTTAAATCAACAACAGGAGTCACTGTGTACTTACGTCTCATGTGGGATCTGTCCTTAATGTGTTGCCCAATGTGAAGTAATGCTATAACTAGTACTGAAACAGTATTTTACACTTTGTGTTTCTGTGTGGGTGCAAACTGATGTAATCTTTACTTAATATATACTAAATCGATCTTCTGTATATAAAGATAATTGAAAATGAATCTTGATGTGAATGGAATGGGAGAGGGAGCGGGAGATGAGGGATGTGAGTGGGAGGCAAATTATGGGGGGTGGGGGAAGCCATTGTAATCCATAAACTGTACTTTGGAAATTTATATTTATGAAATAAAAAAAAGAAAAAAATCTGAATCTAATTTTGTAACTGGAAACTTATTGAAATCCTAATACAAATCAAGTACTAGGGTATTTCAAAAAGTTTAGGGAAAATTGAACTAAGTTTGTCTTGGTGCAAAAAAACCTTTGACATCCATATATATGAGGGGTATGCAAAATGTTCATGAAAAATAAGTATTACAAAAAAACTGTAGGTGGATGTCGAAATTTGCAATTTGATTTTTTCCTGAACATTTTGAAATGCCCTCATATTTATAGATGAGGCTGCCCTCATTGCCACTGCACTATAAAAATGTTCTCATTAACATTTGCTTCTGGAGAGAGGATTCACAGAGAGTTCATTCTATGGAAATCTCTGCCAGATGAACTGTCTTTATGAGGTAGTGACACCACACAGCTGTGGCTGGAAAAGGCAGAAGCCTGGAAGATCATTGGTTAGATTCTTGCGAGGCCTTGACCTCAGACAACCTGTTTTCCCTTCCCCAGTTAAGCACAAATGATCAGAACCAGGCAGATCTGGAACACAGTGACCATAGGAGCAATCATTGATGTGAAGTGGCACGAGAGCCATCCACACAGGACAGTTGTCTTGAAGGGCTGCCTAGACCTATAGCAGGGTTTGCATAAGTGAGAAATAAATTTGTTTTGCTAACATTTTGAGTCTTGAGAGATTATTTGTTTTTAAACCATAATTTTACATATTCCAATTGATTATTAAGTTACAAATGATACTTGGTTTGCCTGTGCCTACCAGAAAGATAACTTAAAGTCTGTCAGTGACTTTCATAATACCCATGTTTTGACTAAAATAATTAGTTATTTTCAATTTATATAGGCAATCACTCACTTCCAGGGATGATGTATAAAATTATAAAATTGGATATGTATAAAATTGGACAGTTAACAACTTCAAATTGATTTAGAGTAATTGTTTTTAACTGTGCCACATATTTGAATAACTTGAGGAATTTTTTTAAAGATTTATTTATTTAAAAGAGTTACAGAGAGATGGAGAAAGGATGAGACAGAGAGAGAGAGAGAGAGAGGGAGAGAGAATCTTCCATCCACTGGTTCATTCCCAATATGGCCACAACAGCAATCAGGTCAAAGCCAGGAGCTGGAAGCCAGGAATTCCATCCTGGTCTTCCACATAGGTACAGGGCCATGCACTTAGGCCAATTACCACTGCTTTTCCCATGCCATTAGCAGGAAGCTGGATCAGAAGTAGAGCATCTGGGACAAGAACCAGCCCCCATATGGAATGCCGGCATTGCAAGTGGCGGCTTAACCAGCTAAACCACAACCTCAGCCCTGAGGAACATTTTCAAGATGTCAGTGCCAGAGCCTTACACTCCACCAGATACTGACTTGTTTGGTCTAGAGTAGGACCTAGACATTGGTATTTTTCAAAGATCCCTAGTTTCAGCCTCAATGGATTTGAGAGTTGCATTAAGCTACTGGGAAAAGTTAAGTCTTGAAATTAAACATAACATTCATTCTAAGCTGACAGCTAACCAAAGAAAAATAGAAACAATTTTCTCCTTCCTAAAACTTGTCATAATATTTTAAATCTTTACTTAGTATATACTGAATTGATCTCCTGTATATAAAGATAATTGAAAATGAAAAAAAAAAAAACTTGGTATTAAATTGGAAATTACATAGAAAATTAATCAATTTTTTTAAAAAATATCATGCAGGATCTCTCATTAATGTGCTGTACACTGTTATTTAATGTTATAACTAGTACTCCAACAGTATTTTTTTTCACTTTGTGTTGCAATGGGAGGGCAAACTGTTGAAATCTTTATATATACTAAACTGATTTTCTGTATATAAAGATAATTGAAAATGAATCTTGATGTGAATGGAAGGGGAGAGCGAGTGGGAAAGGGGAAGGCTGAGGGTGGGAGGGAAGTTATGGTGGGGGGAAGCCATTGTAATCCATAAGCTGTACTTTGGAAATTTATAGTCATTAAATAAAAGATAAAAAAACTTATCATAATATTTTGACATGACTTCTTCAGTTACTCCTTGTGATGATCAGTTGGGTATATACCTGGCTAGGTTTCATTTCAGTTATTGCATTACACACTAATCAAAGTGTATTTGTAAAGGCATTTTGTAGATGTGATTAAAGCCGATAGCCAACTGACTTTAACAGATTATCTTCTGTAATCTGGGCTTTATTCGATCAGTTACAGAACCTTAAGAGCAGAGCTCAGATTCCTCAGAGGAATGAGAAACTTCACCTCTGGACAGTGGCTTCAGCTCATGCCTGTTCTCCTGATGGCCTGCCCTAAGGATTTCAGATTGGTCTAGTCAGCTCCTGCAAATGCATAAACTAATTCTTTACAATAATCTTTCTATATCTTCCCTTTATTCTGCTTTGCTTGTTGGACCTTGACAGTTATACTTTCCCACCCTTATTAAATTTTAAGTCATGAGGCTGAATTGTCAGTATTCATTAAAATGTAGTACCCAGAAATACGTTCCCCTATAATAGGCACCCAATGAACACATATAGAATGAATGAATGAATGATCTGGTTTGAAAGGTAAAGCAAGGGAGTAGCATTGTGGCAGGGTGGGTTAACCCTCTGCCTGAGACACCAGCATCTCTTATGGGTGCCAGTTGGAATCCAGGCTGCTCCACTTCCAATCCAACTTCCTGCTAATGTACCTAGGAAAGCAATGGGAGAGGCCCAGGTGCTTTGGCCTCTGAACCATGTAGGAGATACAGTTGAAGCTACTGACTCCTTGCTTCTCCCTAGATCTTCCCTGGCCATTGTGGCCATTTGGGAAATGAACTAGAAACCAGCAGATAGATCTCTCTCTCTCTCTCTCTCTCTCTCTCTCCATAAATCTGTCTTTCAAATAAAAACAATTCATTTAAAAAAAAAAAAAAGAAAGGTAAACCAGGTAGCATAAAGTACAGCCATGAAACACAATAAATGCTATTGGAATTTAGCTTGAAAGATAAACACACCCAGCTGTGAAGATAGGGAAATATTTTTGTTATAAACTAGAGTTGAAGGATAGAGTTTCAGGAGGAAAATGTAGACATTAGAAATGTCATAACTAGACAAATTATTTTCCAGACTAGACAAAGTACTCACATCAATCAGTAGAGGAAAACAAGTTGGAGGAATAGGCCATCACAGGATTTTGCATAATAAAATACAGAACTTTTTCACTGATTTTTTTTCTCCATCCCCTCCCTCCCCCACCCCACTTCCACCACCCCAACCATTCTTCCTTTCTCTTTTTCTTCACATGCATTTTACTTGGAGGCTAAACATTCATTTTTTAAAAAATGTTTCCTCTGATTAAAGTAAGGTATGGAAGACAGGGTTCCATGTGCCCATCCTCTCACTCACTCGGCTTTAAAGAACAGCTGATGTTGCAAAAACATAGCTTGAAAATCTATGTTTAGATAATTAGGCATATCAGTATTCATTAAATCACTCATTTAGTTAATTAATCAATCAGTTATTAACTACTTATAGTTCTCTTGATGCTGGGAGTGAAAAGACATGTCTCCTGAGAGGTGATGATTACTCTCCCAAACTTGCAGGTTTTTCTGAACACAATCAAGGTCTTGAGGCACCTTCTAAGAGCTTTAAAACTTATCTCAAAGACAGTGAGTCCCTGATAGAGGTGGTAGACTTTTGTAAAAAATAAAACAAAAATAAAAATAAACTGTGTCTGCAGACCAGCCAGATTTTTCTGTAACCTCATCTCTCCTGCATGAACTTGTGCCAGAGCCCTGGGGAGAGAAAGCAAAAATAAAAGTGCTCCATCATAAAAATCTCCGTGAAACAATAGGGCAACAGTAAAGCTGCTTTATAGCTCATGCAGCAAACTGCAAACAGAAGCAGTGCCACAAGGCACTTGAGGTAAAATGGATTCTAAAAATGGAAACTGACAGGAAGTCATCTATCAGAAGAAAAGGTGGGGGTCATGGTGACTAGAGGCAGGAGCACTAGTCACCTTGCCTGCATATAGAATGTAAGAAGCAGAATGTCTGACAACTCCAAAACAGACCAAGTAAAATCCAAAGTCTACTTGCTTGGTCCACTGTGTGAGACAGACCCTACATTTCCCCCCACTCCCCAATCTTATTCCCAATGTCCTAGAATCTTTCTATCCAAAGATCTCTTCAACAGCCAAAAGAGTTTCTCTTCAGTAAGCTAGAAGACTTTCAATCTGCTCTTTACCGTTGGTCCCTGCATATTCTCTCCTTATTCAATGAATTGCCGATTCCTTACAGTGAACCAACAAAACCATTCCCACTGTTGCCATCAACTATGAATCACTGCTCTTTTATCTTGGTGTCTCTATAAACAGCCAGGTCAAGGCCAGTGTTAGAACGTGCCTTCTCCACACATGTGTTGAACATCCAAATGCCATGGCAGAATATCACACAACTATAATGCTGATGGATGAAATAAATCCATAGTCCCTAGCCTTAGCTGTCCCTTTGATATTGCCCATCTCTTTGGTGACTATCTAAAACCCTTTCCAGTGTCCATCTCCATCCTTAAGCACCTCACTGTTGGCAGATGACAGCTTGAAGTTCATCAAGCATTAATCAGCTGGGTCTTGGTGTTACAACTAGACTGAAACTCAGACTCAGGCCCTAGTGTTCTCTGTTGAACATGACTTCTCAGAACATAACCACAAACAAGATTATTCTGTGATCATGAGGGATAAAGACTAAAAATAAAATCTCTGTATAGTCACATCTGAACACAGACAAGCATTGTCTAAGCCACAAAAATCACTAAGCACACTCTCTCCTGTCAGCTGAGATATTTTACCAAGTACTTTATCCTTGTTCTAATCTGCTTTCTTTACAGATAAAATTTATGAAGATGTTTAATAATAAAGTTATCCTCACTTCCTGACAACATCCAATCCAGAGCAAGGAGTGAAGTCCCCAAACACTCTCCAAAACAATCCAATGTAAACCAAAACCTTTCCAACCTTCTCTCTTTGAGATGCCCTCTAGTTCCTCATGGGGGTGCATTTGCTGCCCAAGAAGCAATCAGCCCAGTTTATTGAGCTACAGACAGATTCCTAGTCATCTTGGTCCAAGACAAAACTGGTAAGAACTATTGCTATTATCACTTTGTTAAGTTCCGTACTAAGGCTTTGATGTTTGTCATCCATGTAATACTTTGATGAAAGAGCCAATTTGTACTGATTAAAGATTTGGAAACACTGAGACTGAATGAGATAAAATCCATCCAAGTCATAGATCCACAAAATGGGTGGAGAGATTCAGGAGTCTGGCTCTGGAGCTCATGCTCTTAATGAGTTTAGAGATGGCCAACTATAAATTTAGGAAGAACATTCTCTTCCTAATATTTTTCCCTATAGTCTCAGAACATGAGTTGCTTCTTCTTTTAATGGCAACCTTCCCCTCTGTTCTTTAGTCACCTCCTCTGTGTCCTTGAGAGCATGGTTCTGGTAGATATCATTTTCTCCTAATTTCTCAACATTTTTTGTCCACTAGGACCATATCAGCATAAAATCAGGGATAAACTTCTTTCATTCTAAAAATAAACCACAATTATCTCCAATGATCCCTATTCCCTTCACTTTTTGCATTTCCAGTCCAAGTTCTAGAAACCATAATTTACATTGGCAAGAAGAGCATGATTGACAAGAATGCATGAACAGAACTTTGGAAGGCTACCTTTTTTCAGTTTGGAGGGGTGTGAGAGACTTGAAAAAATCTTCAAGAAAACAAATTGAAAAGATCTGGGTGGAGGATGGGGAGAATTGTAAAGGAATTTCAGCATAGATACATAAAGGTAAAATTATAAGCAGAGGAAATCATGGCACATTTTTGAGACCCATGGAATAGTCTACTTTATGCTGTATTAGTTTGTTAGGATTGCAATAACAAAATATTATAGACTTGGTGGCTTCAACAACAGAAACATTTTCTCATGGTTTTGAGGCTGGAAGTTCTGATCAAGATGCCCACAGGTTTCACTTCTTCTAAGGCCTCTCTCCTTGGCTTGCATATAGACTTCTCACTGTGTACTCACATGGTCTTTTTCTCTGTATGTATATATACATGCCTGGTGTCTCTTCTGCCATCTTTGTTAAAAAGATTTTATTTACTTATTTGAGAGGCAGAGTTACAGATAGAGAGAGGGAGAGAGAGAGAGAGGTCTTCCATCTGCTGGTTCACTCCACAAATAGCCACATTTGCTGAAGCTGAGCCAACCCAAAGACAGGAGCCAGATGCTTCTTGGCAGGTTTCCCACGTGGGTACAGGGACCCAAGCACTTGGGCCATCTGTCACTGCTTTCCCAGGCCATAAGCAGAGAGCTGGATCGGAAGAGAAGCAGTCAGGACATGGAACCAGCACCCACATAGGAGGCCAGCGCTGCAGGTGGAGGCTTAGTCTGCTATGCCACAGTGCTGGCCCTTTGGTATCTCTTCTAAGAACCCCACTCATACTGGAAAATAGCCCATCATTTTAACTTTACCTCGTTAATGCCCTTGGATACTTTTTTGATGATATTTCAAAGTACTGATTGTTTGGACTTCAACTTGTGGATCCTAGGAAAGAAAATTCAATCATAGCATCTGGGATATGGTGGAGCAGGGAAGAGCAGGCCAGAAACATAGATTAGCAGCAGCTCACAGTAGACTTGGGACATAGAATTGAATATTTGAATCTTTAGATGGTGGATTCTATGAATATTTAACATATCTTACCTCATTGGACTAATTAAAATTGAAGATTAAATCTAACATAATTTACAGTACATTATCTATGTATGTTATATTGTATATTTTGCAGCAACCAAGACATCTCCTAAAGAGACTTACTTTCAGATAAACATATTCACAGTGTTCTGTTTCTGTCCTTTTGCTTCAAGTCAGATCTAAAAGGAAGATTCTACAGCTATTTAATATATTGTCTGAAACAAAATTTTTAGATAAAGCCAAGGTTAAAAGAGGTTTTAATTCTTTTAAGCTTTAGCTCAAATGCTTTAGAAAGCAGCTGCTGCTATTCCAAAGATAGACCACCTGCTTTTCTCAAGGGAGTCAGAAAAACCTGAGTGAGTGACTCAGAGAAGCACACAGGAGGAGGGAAGACTCTGCACTGCCCTGTTGGCACAGGGCCTTAGAAAAGCAAGGATTCTGTGTGCGTGTGTGTGTGTGTGTTTGTAACTGCATTTCAAATAAAATAAATCTTTAAAGAAAACACACAGGGCAAGGAGCTTCCCTTACCCTCTTCCAGAAGTTCAGTTCACCTTTCTTATCACACAAGTGAGCACTGATCCATCCCTGGAATGCATGTTCTCAATGGAGAAAGAGAAGGTCAAGGACACTTACTGTCAACTCAACCACAGGCGTTGAACTAGTGTTTTGTCAAGTGTGTTAACTCATTTCATTCTATTATTAGGTCTTCATTTTTTAGAAGAGGAAGTAAACTCAGAAAGGTCAAGTGAATTTCTCATAAACAATAGCTCAGAGAAGTGAACGCTGCCTTCTTCCAAAGCCCACATTCTTCTCCACACACCATGTGAAGTGGGTTTTCTTTCCCAGGATAATGTACGTTAAGATAGCATCAGCCTTGGTTTTATTCTGCCTTCTGCAGATGGACACCAGACTGCAGCAATGGGTGAGAGCCACTACCGCTTAGGACAACCCTGGGCAGAAAATCTTTCACCTTGCACAGAAAGAGCAATATTTAGGGTTGAGCTGAATGCAAATATTTTATATATCAGAAATTAAAATTACATATATAATTTTTACATATCAGAGAATATTTTAAATATCAGATAATTTTATATATATCAGAAATTTAACCTAATTATTTATTCATGGTAATAATCCCAAAGCACTATAACTGCTAGAGAACCACTTCCTGTTGGAGATTCTCTGACCTAAGAAATATTGTATATATCCTTTTGCCTCAGGCACACCTAGAAAACAAGTTTCTTCTTGCCTAGGGAAATAGGCCCAGCATCATGCTCTATTCCAGCAATGTGCACTCCTCTGGGAAAACAAGGGAAAATCATATCTAAACCGAGCAGAAATTCAGGCATTCCCCCAGGAATTCCTATTTCCATAATTAAAGACAAGAGTGGTGTGTCCTAGGAATAACTGCAATAAATAAGTGTGTAGATGAAGAATAGGATACTAAACTGAGAACCAAAATACCTACAAAAGATTCCAAGGGGATCTTCCTGTGTTTGGCCAAAGCCATCATCCAAAACCCTGGGGTACTGTTGAGGTGGATTTGTTCTGAGAGGAGGAGTGCGGTGGGGACAAGAGGCGCAGAGTCACCACACAGACACTGGGAGTCACGTGAAAGCGGGCTAGAGGCGAGCAGCTCACAGACTTGTTTATTGCAGTTGGTACAGCAGCTTATATAGCCGAGGCAGCCAATCCTGTCAAGGGGTGGTTTATGCCCTGCCTGTTGCCAGGCAGGCTCTTTTGCCAAATGGTTTCTGAAGCCATTCCTGAGTAACTGATGTTCACTTGCCAGTGGCCATCTTGGCATGGTCTTCTCATTCCACCACGTTTCCCCCTTTTCAACGGGAGGCATGATCTTTGGTCATACCATTGTTGACCCCGTTTCCATGTGGTCTCCGTAGCTGCTGTGCCTGTCTTAGGTTGTCCCCCAGGGGATCTTACCCGTCATTGGCTAACCAACCCTCAAAAAGGGAGACCACAGGAGTGCCTGCTCAGATGGGGGTAGGAATGAGGAACAATGGTAATCAGGAATGGCGTGACCGCACAAAGGCTGCGGGCCATTTGAGTGGCTGACCAGAGCTAGTGGGGTATAAAACCGTAGTGGATGTGGCTGTGGGCATTTCCTCAGGGTAGGATGATAGGGCAGCAGCTTGACAATCGGTAGCAGGTGCATCCACTAACAAGGCGGACTCTCAGTCTTGTTCAGCTGGTTCTGGTTGACTGTCAGTTGCAGGCTTGATGTTTCTGGCTGGTACCCAAATGGGCTGTCCCACATTCTCTGGAAAGACACAAGCATATCCTTGGCCCTTGGAATCCAGGGCCTGAATTTTGCACCCACTTCTACATTAACAGCAAACATGCAAGTGGGATGGGGTCTAGCAGCTGCCCTGAGAGCCTGGAGTGTCCGGGGACTGCCACAAACATGAGGATCCTCACTGGGTGCAGATGGGATGACCTTGCATGGGTTATTGCCTCAAGGTCATCTAAGTTCATCCCATGGGTATTTGGGGGGTGGCTGACAAGGCATTGCTGTGTTGTCTGCTGTCATGTCATTTTCACTGTCAGAGCTCTCTCTCCCCAAGTTGTCAACTGTTGCCTGTGAGGCAGTGGCCTGGAGTGACAGGCTTTTGTCACTCATAGATTCATTATGTTTGGTAATTTGCGTGGGATTCTGAGAGGGAGGTATCTTTCCCATGTTTGAGCACTTAAGAGCAGTATGCCACACCAGCTCTAGCCAAAGGAAAGACACGCACAGCACTGTTGCCATAACAAAGCAAATTTCTAGCACCTCAGCGGCTGATAGCATTCTGCAGGGGTTCCCTACGTTAGATGAACAGACAGGGGTGTATCAGATCGTATGTATGTCCTGTGCTTAGTGGGGAACTTCCTTGATTCGTTAGGTCAAGGCCATATGCCCACACGGTGTCTCTGGAGCGTCACCTCTCTCAAGTGAGGGAAGATGACTTGGTTCCGAATTTTGGGATGCTCAGTCCCTTATGTGAATTTGCTGGGTGAACCGAAAGTAAAAGGAGGAGCCGAGAAGCAGCGTTACGTTTCTGGGCAGTGTGTGCTAACCTGGGGTCACTTAGACCGAGGACAAGGACAAGGAAAGGGGCGTACGAGGGGATTCTGTGCTCACCCTCACAGAACTGAACAGCACACAAAACACCGAGGGGCCTACTTGCCGAAATCAAGGGGTGGCCTCGCGGAGTCCAACACGCTGTCTCTCTCTCAGCCACGTCGGGTGCCAGATGTTGCTGTGGATTTGTTCTGAGAGGAGGAGCGCAGTGGGGGCAGGAGGCAAGCAGCCTGCAGACTCATTTATTGCAGTTGGTACAGCACTTATATAGCCAAGCCAGCCAATCCGGTCAAGGGGTGGTTTATGCCCTAACCAATCACTGCCTGTTGCAAGGCAGGCTCCTTTGCCAGGTGGGTTCCAAAGCCATTCCTGAGTAACTGACGCTCGCTTGCCAGCGGCCCTCTTGGCACAGCCTTCTCATTCCACCACAGGGGACTGCACACTGGGAGGTGCCCATTTATTCTGCAGGGTCACTGGCTTCTCGGACTGGCACTGTGAGCTATCACAATTCAAATTTAGGAGACTTTATCAATTTACCAGTATCTGTGCGTCACTAAAATTTGATAAGCACTGTCAGTACACCTAGGAGAATATTTCTACTTTTAAGATTTTTTTTAAGTATTTCATAAAATTCCCTCTAATTTTTTGCAATCGTAATATAATCTTAAGTAGTGAGAAGAGAATTTTGAGAAGAAGAATTTTGAGACCCCACTTAATGAATGATATTTCCTCCTCACCAATAACAATTTCTATTGCTAGGTAGGCTGGAAGAGGCTTCTGAACTTACTCCCAAATTCAGAGCTGTGTAAAGAAAAAAGGTACTGAGAATCTGGGTTAATCCAGCACCATGACCACCATGTGCTTTATTAAGCTGAACAAAAATTTTATGCACATCTCAGAATACAAAAGAATTCCTGAGAGATGAACACTCCAAATCTTCATCATATTTCTTTAACTCCTCTTTGATCTCTCATGAAAAGGTGAATTGGAAGGTTTCTGCCTATTATAGGGATGCTTCAAGCTATAACACTAATGATAAAATTTTCATTGAATGTACCATTCTTTAATAACTATTCAACCCAAGTCATTGAAGTAGCATCCACAAATGATACTAGCGAACATTGATTGAATGCTACTATGTAGCACAAGCTTTGTGCTTATATTAACTTATTTAGTCCTCAAAAATTACCCCCATGCAATTGTCAGTCCCAATTTATAGGTAAAAAAAGAATCATGAGTATTTGAATTCTCAAAGTCTCGGTGCCAAGAAAAGGTGGGGCAGGATTTAAAGTGGGCATTTTGATTCCAGAATCAGTCTGAATACTGTCAATCCTGAGACACTGGATGTCAAGGCAGCCACCCACCCACCCAAACAAGGAGCATTATGACAGTTTGATAGCAACAAAGCGCCCACTGATCTCACAGAAAATCCTCCACCAGTAACAGAGCAATCTTTCCTCTGTTGAACGTTCCCAAACTGTTTGCTGACCTTCTGCAACCAACAAAGGACGGCCAGATACACCTAAAAACTAATCAAAAAAGTCTCCCTGCTTCCAAAGCTCCTATCAGAACAGGACACTGGCCATTGATTTCTTCCTTTCACTGTCCAATCTCTTTGGATTTCTCAACTATGGCTGAAATGAAAGTGGCAGCAGACAGCTCCCTCGTCATAATCGATGAGTAAACAGCCTCAGATTTACTTTTGTCTTTGACAATCAGACACAAATCAGTTCGACCCTTTAGGTTTGCAGTTATGTAAAAATAATGAAGTTGAACATACTCACAAGTCTTATGCTCTGAGTCCATTGAAATTACAATAAACTTCATTAAAATGAAATAATACATGTTACACTCTTATGAGATATTAATATTGAGGGGCAAGCATTTGGCACAGGGATTCAGTCAGCGTTTCAGATGCTTGCACTCTCTATGGAAGTTTCTCTTTCAAGCCGCAGAGACTCTGCTTCCAACCCAGCCCCCTGCTCATGCATACCCTGTGAGGTAGTGGGTGAGGGCTCAAGTGTTGGGTCCTCTGCCACCCATTCCAGAGACCCAGACTGAGCTCCTGCCTTTGCCCTGGCCAAGCTGTGGCTGTTGCATTTAGGGAATAAAACAATGGGTGAAAAATCCCTCTTCTGTCTCAGCCTTTCCAGTAGAATAAAAATAAATTTTAAAATATATTAATATTAAAGCTATAATTATGTTAGGTTCTTTGATAGACTGTGTCACTATATAATAAGTTATCATAATATAACATTTCTTTTTTTTAAACTTTTATTTAATGAATATAAATTTCCAATGTACAGCTTATGGACTACAATGGCTTCCCCCTCCCATAACTTCCCTCCCACCCGCAACCCTCCCCTCTCCTGCTCCCTCTCCCCTTACATTCACATCAAGATTCATTTTCAATTCTCTTTGTATACAGAAGATCAGTTTAGTATACATTAAGTAAAGATTTCAACAGTTTGCACCCACATAGAAACACAAAGTGAAACATACTGTTTGAGTACTAGTTATAGCATTAAATCAAAATGTACAGCACATTAAGGACAGAGATCCCACATGAGGAGCAAGTGCATAATATAACATTTCTAACAGAGAAACGAAGTAAGAAAAGTAAAACCATCTCATCCACCTTATTAGTCTGGGTCGTCACATGTAGTTGGGAAAATGTCTCTTTAATGCATCAGGATCAAAAAAAAAAATATGTCATTTCCCCTAGAGTTGCAAAGATGATTCTAAACTTTAAGCTATACCACAATCTGAGTGTGGTTCTATATTCGCACACAACTCTGATTTGTAAGGATATAGAATTCAAAGTTCACTCTGTATACTCTTCGTGTGTGGCTGTAAGAAAAGAAGCAAGAAGATAAACACTGCCACCTGCTGAGCTAAGAGAACAAATAAAAGTGTGCAAGCTTGTACATTTATCAAACATGGTCACATTTTTTAGTTGTCATTTGTGAGAGCAGTAAAAAGTATGTTGTTCAGTGTTCAGTGAAATGCATGGCCATCTGACCCACTGTGACAATTAGTTGATTAAGAGCTCAAAAATCCCAAGAAAGCAGTCAGTCGGGCAACTTTTTTCAAAGCAATGCATCCAACTTTGTTCACAACAACACTTCCAATAGCTTATGTATTTACTTTCCACTATTTAAAAGACAGACCAACAGAGAAACAGAGATATGGAAAAAGAGGATCTGTCATGCACTGCTTCACTATCCAAAGGCCCACAATAGCCAGGGCTGGGCCAGGTCAAAGCCAGGATCCTAGAACTCCATCTGAGTCTTCTACATGGGTGGCAGGGGCCTCCCAGGATGCATTAGCAGGAGGCTGGATCATAAGCAGCGTAGTGAGGACTCCAACAAAGCACTCTGATGTAGAATGCTGCCGTCCCATGCACCCATGCAGCACCTTAACCAGCTGGACCACAGTGGGTTAGCAGCTCTCTTAAAGACATTTTAAAATATTCCAGGCCGGCGCCGTGGCTCACTTGGCTAAACCTCCGCCTTGCGGCGCCGGCACCCTGGGTTCTAGTCCCGGTGGGGGCACTGGATTCTGTCCCGGTTGCTCCTCTTCCAGTCCAGCTCTGTGCTGTGGCCCAGGAATGCAGTGGAGGATGGCCCAGGTCCTTGGCCCCTGCACCCCATGGGAGACCAGGAGGAAGCACCTGGCTCCTGGCTTCGGATTGGCGTAGCTCCGGCTGTAGCGGCCATTTGAGGGGGTGAACCAATGGAAAAAGGAAGACCTTTCTCTCTGTCTCTCTCTCTCTCTCTCTCTGTCTAACTCTGCCTGTCAAAAAGAAAAATATTCCAGCAGTACTCAGGTTAGCATTTGATTGTTTCCTCTCATAAGTCATTTTTTTTCCACCCAGATTTTTTAATTAAATACTTTGAAGGTTTATTCTGTTTAATATTTCCATATAAACATTCTTAACTTCTTAAAACCTAACAATTCATCACTTATCTGCTATTAAATAAGTCCCATTTTGTTCTCATATCACCTTAAAAACATACTGCCTAAATATAGATGCACAATTCACAAGAAAATTTCTCCAAAAGCTTTTATTCAACAAAAATTGCAACAATCACCTCCAAAGTAGAATCTAGGAGACACATTGTTAACTCATTCTGGCTTCATTTGCCAGCATCATGATGACATTAAAAATAAAATACAATTGAAGTAACCAGAGGCATTTATTAAATTAAACACTAATTGTTTCCTGTAATTCCCACCAAATAACATTAAAAATTATATAATTTAGCCACTTTTAATGGTCATGTCTGTAAGGTTAAATACTTGTTTTGCAGTAAAAAAGAAAAAGCATATCAAACATCAAAATATCTCGCTTTCTCTCTGTGAAACTCAAGTTCTCAATCACCGTGGTTTGCTTGCTGAAGGTTTCTTCCAGTCAACGCCATATTCTACAGGTATTATCCCTGCTGCCTAGTAAAACAAATTTCATAGAGTCATCTTTTTTTATCCATTTCACTTCACTCTTCTCCCAAGTTGACAGTTTCTGAGTTATTGATAAACAGTATGTACTAAGCACACCTGATCCTCGGCACCCAGCTGCAGAGCCCCAGGGTCTCTGGGACATTTTTGAAGCACTCATGATTTTCCTTTCATATCAGCCAGTTGTAAGTAGCACAGGTTCACACCCTGCTCACACAGGCATCTTAGAACTGGAGAGGACCTGAGAGTACACCACTCAGCCATCTCCTTATCCTCCCCTCAAATGTTGCCACCAAGTATAAATACAGTGAACCTGAATTTCTCTGGGTTTAGGATATAACCTTATGAGGAGGAAGGATATTTCATTTTAGAACATCTCAGAAAGTCAACAGGTTTTTCTCACTGTCCGTGGGTAATGCTGACGCTCTTACCTTCAAGGACAAGGTATTTAACATCAATATTTGTAAGTTTACAATTTTAAGATACAAAAAAAAATGTTTTAAGTGTGAGAGCTGTTGGAACTGGGAGAAAGACACATCATGTTTTGAAAAATGGGAAAATCATATTGGCCACCTTTTTTTTTGCCAGCTTGTGATTCTAAACCCAACGTCAGTCAACCCACTAGAAAATATGTGCAATTAAATCTTACTGGAGTCCACTTAGTGAACAGGACAGATAAATCCAAATACAGTGATTCTTCTGTTGATGTTAGGACAGAAGGGTCACCCCATTCTAACAAGCTCTGTCAGCCAGTGGGCTTATAATTAGCATGCTGGTGCTTTCAGTTAATTCAATAAAAATCAATAATATCTTAGCTGCTGGATTAGGGAACGACAGGATGCACTAGACTAGGGATAAACAGTGAAAGAAAGGGATGCAGGCAATGCACTTTCAGGAGAGAATTGAAAACTACACTGGAAACCCCACAAGAGGAGGAGGAACCCCATGGACCTGTGTGGAGGGTGAAGAAACGTAGCACAAACATGGGAGCTGCGCACGACTGTAAAAGCCAAGAACAAGAGGGCAGCAGCTGGAGACCAAGGTGACACCAGACTGCAGCAACCCATGGAGATGGAAGCAGGGGGAAGAGCGTGGTGTGAGTCCAGACTGGAGCACTTGGGGCTAGTGGCTGCTAGCAGCTGACCTCGGACCCGTGGAAGTAGAGGGGGCACATTTGTCTCGCGTCAACTTCACCATAACAACTCCTGCTGCTCAGCTGAGAAAGGGCGGGCACCATTTTGAGTTTGGCTGGCAGCTGCACGTGCCCTTGTTTGTGTTCACAGCACCTAGCCGAGACAGGACAGCACCCTCATAGCAGTACTGGTGGCAGTAACGAATCTACACTTGGCCAGTGGTTCTTATGTACCCATGTGATCCAATGATTCTATAGGAGAGAACAACATGTGGTCTCGACTGACTTTGACTCCCTAATAGGGAGGTGACTGGGCAACCAAAAAGGACAGTGAGGCACCCACAGCCTCCCAGGATCCAAATGCTTAGGCGGAGCTGTCTCAGGGAACATCAGCTTCTCTGTTGACTGGGCAGGCTGGCAGAGCAAACAGAAACTTCTGCACCCAGAGACTGTGGGAGACTTGTGTTCTAAGATCATGTGGACTCAGTAGCTACATGAAAAGGTGCATGGAGTGGCTAGGTCTCTGGGCAATCACCAGAAGTGGCTCTACATGCTCAGTGTGCTCACAGAGAGGACTGCACAGATCATTTGTGTGGTTCATATGGTGGCTTGGAACACACAGGGGGCAGACACTGAGGCATTGAGATCTACCACACCCATCTTGGGTATTAACCTGGATACTCGCTCCACCCTGGAGCACTGACCAGAGCTCCCTGGTCACACCACTACACACCGCTTGATATTCACTGAAGGTGCAGCTATCCCACTAAGCCACAGAGGCATAGCACAAAGATAAAAGCTATCAGAGAAAACAAAACAAAACAAAATCAACCCCACAAATGCCAAAAAAACAAACACAGAAACTCAAGAAACAAAAATAAGGAAGACATCATGACCCCTCACTGAAAGGAACACAACATCTCAATATTAGAGTGTGAAGATGAAAAGATTGAGGAAATGCCAAAAATTGAAATCAAAAAATTAATCATAGGTCTACTGAAAAGCAATTAGAAGCAAATCTGGGAATGAAAGGAAACAATACATGATATGAATGAAATTTTTTCCCAGGAAATTGAGATTTTAAATAGCAAGCAAAATGAAATATTAAAAATGAATAATTCGGCCGGCGCCGTGGCTCAACAGGCTAATCCTCCGCCTTGCGGCGCCGGCACACCGGGTTCTAGTCCCGGTCGGGGCACCGATCCTGTCCCGGTTGCCCCTCTTCCAGGCCAGCTCTCTGCTGTGGCCAGGGAGTGCAGTGGAGGATGGCCCAAGTGCTTGGGTCCTGCACCCCATGGGAGACCAGGAGAAGCACCTGGCTCCTGCCATCGGAACAGCGCGGTGCGCCGGCCGCAGTGCGCTACCGCGGCAGCCATTAGAGGGTGAACCAACGGCAAAGGAAGACCTTTCTCTCTGTCTCTCTCTCTCTCTCACTGTCCACTCTGCCTGTCAAAAAAAAAAAATGAATAATTCAATAGGTCAAATAAAAAATGTGGTGGAAAGCCCTAACAGCAGACTTGATGGAGCAGAAGAAAGAAAAACTGAGCCAGAAGAAAAATCTTTAGAAATCCTACAATCAAACAGAAGCAGAAGGAGAAGGAGGAGGAGAGGAGGAGAAAATAGAAAACAGAAGATAGTGTTGGAGATCTATGGGATATTATCAAATGACCCAACATATGGGTGTTAGGAGTTCCTGAAGGTGTGGAAGTAGAAAATAGATTAGAAGGCCTACTGAGTGAAATAATTATAAAAAACTTCCCCAATTTGGAGAAAGAAAGAAATGTCCAAATAGAAGAAGCACATAGAACTCCTGACAGAATGACCAGAAAAGATAAAACACATTGTAGTCAAACTTTTCACAGAAAAACATAAAGATTCTAAAACAACATGCTCTAGAAAAGCAACAGATTTTTTTCATAGGCTCTCCAATTAGACTCACAGCTTACTTCTCATCATAAACCCAACATGCCAGAAGGGAATGGTAAGGTACAGTCCCAGTCTTGATAGAAAAAAAACTAAACCAGATTACTGTATCCTGCAAAGCTCTCATTTATGAATGAAGGTGAAATAAAGACCTTACACAACAAACAGAAATAGAAAGACTGTCACCATTCTCCCAGCCTTACAAAAAATGCTTAAGGATCTGCTACATACAGAAACACAGAAAGACAACCATCATTATGCAATAATGTCAAGTAGAAAATTGCCTAGTAAAAGTGCAATAGAAATCCAAAGTAAACAATAGGAATAACTTATGGAAAAATGCCAGGACCAAGTCATTAATTATCAATCGTCACCTTGAATGTAAATATCCTCAACTCTACAGTTAAAAAGATACAGACTGGCCAAATGGATTAAAAAAAAAAAAAGATCCATCTATTCGCTGCCTACAAGAAACACATCTCCCCAAAAAAGATATACAAAGACTGAAAGTAAAAGAATAGAGAAAGATATTCCACGCTCATGTCAAGCAAAAAAAGGGCAGGTGTCGCCAGGCTGATATCAGACAAAATAGAGTTTAACATAAAAACTGTTAAAAGAGATTAAGAATGGGACTATATATGATTAAGGAATTAATTCAATAGGAAGATGTGACTATAATAAATATATACGCACCCAACTACAAGGCACCTGGTTATTTCAAAGAAATGATTTCACCACACTTTCATCAATGGACAGATCAACTAGACAGAAAATCAACAAAGAAACAGAGCTAATTGACATTATGGACCAAAAGGACTTAACTGATATAACAGAAAATTTCACCCCACAGTTGCAGAAAACAAATTCTTCTCATCAGTGCATGGAAGTTTCTCTAGGTTAGACCACAAGCCAGGCCATAAAGTAAGCCTTATCAAATTCAAAAAATTCTAAATCATACCATGCACCTTCTCTGATGACAACTGGAAATCATCAATGCAAGAATCTCTAGATCACATGCAAACACATGAAGACTGAACAACATGTTCCTGGATAAACAATGGGTCATAGAAGAAATCAAAAGAAAAAAACAAAAAATTTCTGGAAACAAATGAAGATGACAATATATCATATCAAACTTATGGGATACAAAAAATGCAGTGTTAACAGGGAAGTTTATAGCAATCAGTGCCTACATAAACAAATTGAATAGGCATCAAATAAATGAGCTATCAAGGCATCTCAAGGATCTAGAAATACAACAACAAACCAAGCCCCAAATTAGTAGGTGAAAAGAAATCATTAAAAATAAATAAATAAATAAATAAAATTAGATAATAAATAAACAAAATTGAAAAAAATATGAAGGATCAATGAATTGAAGAGCTGGGTTTTAAAAAATAAACAAAATTGATATAACATTGGCCAAACTAATGAAAAAAAGAGGGAAAAGACCCAAATCAATAAAATAAGAGGTGAAAAATAAAATGTAAAAATAGATACTATAGGGGCCAGCACTCTGGTGCAGCAGGTTATTGCCCTGTCCTGAAAAACTGACATTCTATATGGGTGCTGGTTTGAGACCCAGCTGCTCCACTTCAGATCCAGCTCTCTGTTATGGCCTGGGAAAACAGTAGAAGATGGCCCAAGTCCTTGGGCCCCTGCACCCACGTGAGAAACCCATAAGAAGCTCCTGGCTCCTGCCTTCGAATCAGTGCAGCTCCAGCTGTTGCAGCCAATTGGGGAGTGAACCATTGGATGGAAGACCTCTCTCTCTCTCTCTCTCTCTCTCTCTCTCTCTCTCTCTCTCTCTCTGCCTCTCCTTCTCAATCTGTGTAACCCTGACTTTCAAACAAATAAATAAATCTTTAAAAAAAAGAATAGATACCATAGAAATAACAAGAATCATCAGGAAATACTACAAAGGATCATCAGGAATTACTACAAAAGAATTACCAGAATAAATAAATAGATTCTTAGAAACATACAATCCATCAAAATTGAGTCATAAAGACACAGAAAACTGAAACATGCCAATAACGAGGACAGAAAGTGAATCAGTGATAAAGACCCTCCCAACAAAGAAAAGCCCGGGACTGGACAGCTTCATTGAATTCTACCAGATATTTAAAGAAGAACTAATTGCAATTCTTCTGAAGCTATTCAAAACAAGTGGAAGAGAGGGAATCCTCCCAAACTCCTTCTATGAAGCCTGCATCACCTTAATTCCTAATACAGAAAAAGATACAACAGAGAAAGGGAAGTATGGACCAATATACATGGTGAATACAGATGCAACAATCCTCAAAAAAAAATTAGCTAACTGAATCCAACAACATATCAAAATGATCATTCACCCAGACCAAGTGGAATTTATGCCTGGTATGCAGGGCTGGTTCAACATTCATGAATCAAAAAATGTGATACATCACATTAACAAACTGAAGTACAAAAACCATATGGTTATCTCAATAGATACGGGGGAAACATTTGTTAAAATATAACATCCTTTCATGATAAAAACTTTAAGCAAATTGGTTATAGAAAGAACATTCCTCAGCACAATCAAGGCAATTTATGAGAAACCCACATCCAGCATCCTATTGAATGGGGAGAAGTTGGAAGCATTTCCACTAAAACCCAGAAACCAGACAAGATGCCCACTATCACCATTGCTATTCATATAGTCCTAGAAGTTTTAGCTGCAGTCATTAGACAAGAAATTAAAGGCATACAGGGATATGAATTGGAAAGGAGGAAGTCGAATTATCCCTGTTTGTGGATGAAATGATCTTATTTATAGGGGATCTGAAAAATTCCATGGAAAGACTATTGGAATGCATAAAAGAGTTCAGTAAAGTGGAAGGATATAAAATCAACACCAAAAAATCAATAGTCTTTGTATTTACAGACAATGCCATGGCTGAGAAAGAACTTTAAGAACAATCCCATTCACAAATGCTCCAAAAAGGATAAATATCTTGGCATAAATTTAACCAAGCATGTCAAAGATATCTATGATGAAAATTGCAAAACACTAAAGAAAGAAATAAAAGATGACATTTAAATTGTAAAATATCTTCCATGTTCATGGATTGGAAGAGTCAACATCATCAAAATGTCCATACTACCAAAAGCAATTTACAGATTCATTGTGATCCCAATCAAAATACTAACTATATCCTTTGAAGATCTATATAAAATGATGCAAAAATTCATATGGAAACACAAGAGACCCCAAATAGATAAAACAATCTTATACAACAAAAACAAAGCCAGAGGCATCACAATACTTGGTTTCAGGACATTCTACAGGATAGATATCATCTAAAGAGTCTAGTACTTACACAAAAACAGACTTGTAGATCAATGGAACAGAACAGAAACTGTAGAAATCAATGCAGATATCTACAACCAACTTATCTTTGACAAAGGATTTAAAATCAATCCCTGGAGAAAGTACAGTCTCTTCAACAAATTATGCTGATGAAACTGAATCTTCACATGCAAAAGTGTGAAACTTAACCCACACCTTACATTTTACACAAAAATCCACTCAAAATGGATCAAAGACCTAAATCAATGACCTGATACCTTCAAATTAATACAGAACATTTGGAAAACTCTGCAAGACATTGGCATAGGCAAAGACTTCTTGGAAAAGACTCCAGAAGCACAGGCAATCAAAGACAAAATTAACAATTGTGATTACATCAAGCTAAGAAGCTTCTTCTATGCAAAAGAAACACTCAGCAAAGTGACAACTCACGGAAAGGGAGAAAATATTTGCAAACTAAGCAACTGATAAAGGATCTATAAAGAGCTCAAGAAATTCAACAACAACAGAACAAACAATCTAGTTAAGAAACAGGCAAAGGACTAGAACAGGTATTTTTCAAGAGAGGAAATTCAAATGACCAACAGACACTTGAGAAAATGCTCAGGCTCACTATCCATCAGGAAAATTAAATCAAAGCCACAATGTTTCACCTCACTCCAGTTAGAATGGCTCTCATACAGAATTCAACAAACAACAAATGCTGGTAAGGAAGTTGGGATGAAGGTACCCTAATCCACTGTTGGTGGGAATATAAAACTGGTTCAGCCACTGGGGACTACAGTATGGAGATACCTCAGAAATCTGAATATAGACCTACCACACGATGCAGCCATCCCACTCCTGGGAATTTATCCAAACCAAAAGAAATCAGCATATGAAAGAAAGAGTTATCTGTACCCCCATGTTAATTGCATCACAATTCACAATAGCAAAGATATGGAATTAAGCCATCAATGATTGACTGGATAAAGAAATTATGGTATAAATACACTATGGACTACCTGGAAGTCTTCTGCCTAGCCAGCCCAGAATCTTTCCTCTTCCCTAGGTCGCACCCCACTACAGGAGTATCCAATTCCTTCTGTCAAAGCCCCCCAATGATGTCCTTTGACTACGAAAGGATCTGATACTTGTTGACAGTAAAATGTATGGTTTATTCAGATAGTGTTTTAGAAGTGTCTGCATTTTAATTGACACTTGATAAGCATAAGCCCAAAGAAAGTAATCTGTAATTTAGAAGGTATCCATAATTAAGCAGAAGGGAGATGATTTTAGGGAGAAAGGAGGGCTTGTTCTCATCACCTTGAAATTATATTTAGGAAGCTACCCAACCAATGTCTATATAAATTATAATTTATAGCATATTAATTATATCAATTGAACCTGTGACACTTAACCTATTAAGCCAGGTTATAAATTTTTAATTTATTCAAAGCAATAAAAGCACTGAGAACTAGAACTAGCCTTCAATGTCCACTTAGGGTATCCCTACCCCACACTAAAGCAGCACCCTGATCTGTGTTCAAGGCCTTCCCTAAAGGTATCCCACAGACATCATGCCATAATCTCATCTTTCTCCACTTTGCACAATCTAAAGTAACCTGTTCCAAACTCATTTCTTATAAAATGTTACTAATATGATAACCCACATTGAATTTTTAATGACTGGGAAAATATTCAATGTATTTTATTTTCCCCCAAATAGGAGCACTTTAATAGGGGGCATCTGCAGAGAAAAAAAACTTAACTCAAAGAATAAATCTCCAATGGACCATGAAGCCAGTGGTGCAGAACTCTCCTGCCTTGTTTTGGTTCCTAACCAGCCAAATATTCACCATTTGTTCTGTGGTGATGTCTGAAGAAATGTCACCACAAGTGAGGCAAGCTACCAAAGTGGTCCCTTATGGAGAGTAATGAAAATTCAAAGTTTACAAAGCAGGCTAAGAGGAGCCACAGGCCCAAACATGGCATAGGGGAAGAGGGTACACTTTTAGTATGCAATCTGGGAATCCGAATAGGTAGTGTGAAAGAACAGTGGTGCCTATGGTGTTTACTTCTCCCGTACCTGTAATGACTATGTTCCCTTGATAGTTGAAAGCACAAGAAAAAATCTCATCAGTGTGTCCCTTAAGAACCTGGAGGCACTGGCCAGTCTGAGCATCCCAGATTCTAGCTGTTTTGTCAGAGCTTCCAGTTAGAAGACGGTTTCCCTGCGGATTGAATGAAATCTGCAAAAGAAAAAGAAGAAAAATGAGTGCATGTTTATGTAAGGGTTCCCAATGGACTTTTCATCATCACACAGGGAGACATAATGAAGAGCCTGTCATCTCCCCAGCCTAGTATTTGTTGCTGCACAGAACAATTTCTACATGACAAGAAAGATACTGCAAGGACTAAAACCTGAAAATCCAAATCTAGGTGGAAGATCTCTAATCCCTGCCCTTCATAATTCCAAGGATAAAGACAAAGCAGCCTTATCAGTTGGGTCTTCCCCATCTGGTTTTCGCCACAAATGTGTGATACCCTTCCCCATATACACAGTAAGGGTCCTGGTCTGAATGAAAACATAAATCAGGCTTCTTCATACCGACACTCCAGCATCGTCTCTGAACGTGACTCTCTGTTAGTAATCACAGCCATGATTCAGGCCACTTTCTATAAGGCTGGAGTGGAATGTCTCAAAAAGGGTATTAATGATATTTTAGCTTCGCACTCCCCAGAAATGTCACTACCAGATGGCAATGTCATAGGTAATAGTCACTTAACAGGCAAAAAGCTTAGTAACGCAGAGTTGGAGGAGACACACGTTTACAAAAACAGACAAGTATGTGTTGAGGGGACATGCCTGATGTGATGATCAATAGATACCCAGGCAGAGACTCTCAGAAACCTGGCCCAATGCCTGCCCCCATCTGCTTCCCACATCCCACTCCCTCGCCTCCTCTCCCAGGCTAGGAAGAGGTTGTGGGCTGCACTCCCACAGAGACAGGTACTGACTGGCCCAAGGGCAGGAGCCAGCAGCAGGTGCAGAACCAGGAGGGGTGAGAACACCTTCAGTGAGCTGACATCCTCACACTGATATTTTACAGAAAGGAACAACTCTGATCGCAGCTAAGAATCCAAGGAATCGGGCTGATCTAGGAAGGGAGAGTCCCCAGAACCCGGATCTACTCTGCAGTTTTTTGATGCCACATCTACACCTCAGATCACAAACGGAGGGACCCTGCTCTATGAATAAGCGTTCTAGAAATAGCTTATATACAATACTAATATGTAAATGAGGTTTCAAGTGTTAAATATTTCCAGGAAACACTTTTTCACTTGCATCTAGCTTATAGGACACTTGATACTTGCTACACATAATTTTCTGAATTATATAAACCTGTGTATTTATTTGAATCAAGAATAGCACTTCATAAGTCCCTTATATTGCTGTATTAAGTATTTGTAGCTAAACTCTTTCTGCCAACTGTTGAGGAGAATGCTACTTTATACTTTTAGAAAGATTTAAAATTATTGATTGTGCTGATTTTGAAGACATTCTTAAAAATAAGGTCTTTGAGTAATTTATCTCTAGAAAGAATGAGATAATTGAGCCAGCTTTACGACCTCAGATCCAAGACACATTTATACTAAGCATGCTTCTTTTTTATTTTTTGAAAGTAAATAAGATGCTCTAAATGAGAAAGCAACTCACCTTTGAAATTTCACCTTCATGGCCTTCCAGTTTGGTAATGAGTTTTCTTGTGGCCGTATGGTAAACTCTTGCTGTTCCTTTTTAAGAGCAGGGGTATATATTAATTCATCTTAAATACAGAACTTTGAACCAAAGATCTTGAATTATCCAAGTATTTATCCCCTGACACACATCTTCTTGCCTGTGGTGATGGCCAGCCCATACACTCCTCCAAGGGCAAGTTGGTCCCACTGCAGAGGAGGATAAACGAGCTCCTCTCTGCCTCTGAGCTTACTGAAAGGGACAACTGGAAGGAGTTTGTGTGCGTGTATTGGGGGGAGAGGGGTTCTGCACAGTGGCATCACCAGTAAAGTTGCCGCCGGCAATCCTGGTTTGTGCTACTCCACTTCAAAAGCAGCTCCAAGCAAATGGTCTGGGAAAAGCAGCTGAAGACAGCCCATGTCCTTGGGCCTCTGCTGCCCATGTAGGTAACACCTGGAAGAAGCTCCTGGCTCCTGGCTTCAGCCTGGCAACACACTAACTTGTAGCCACCTGGGGAGTGAACCAGTGGATGAAAGGTTCTCTCTCTCTCTCTATCTCTCTCTAATAATAATAAATAATTTTAAAAAATAGATTCCAAGATAAAAGAGGGGATAAGGGACAAGAATGGAGGGGGGAAAAGATTTGTAAGGGAAATAATGGGATCAAAGCAGGCTTTAAGAGGCAGGTGACCAAATAAGGAAAAAAAAAAAAACAGCAAGATATGACACACCAAATGTGAATTTATGTTTATGCAAGGTGCACAGGCCTTCCTAGGAAGTAACATAGGCAGAGAACAGGCTTAAAGAACTTCACTTCCACAGAGATAATTAATTGAATGCTTTGTTTGCTGCTGTACACCCAGTGCCAAGAAATGTCAGGAGCACAGCAGACACTCACATTGATGTAGGATGGATGCATGGATGGACAGATGGACAGATGGATGGATGGGAGAGGTGCTATGTGCATTTACTTCTAAGCAAATACGTAAGAAATAGAGGTGTTAAATAAGCATAGAAAGAGAAAAACATGAGTAGTGAAATTTTTTTCAGAATCAAAGTTTCAATTTACCCTGCCAGATGAAGGCTGCTTTTTAAACACAAATTATAGAGATGTATAATGGCAAAATGCAGCAAGGATAGCAAACTTTAGCTTTCAAATTTGCACTCACAGAAAAGTGAAATATCTGAATAAACTTTTAGTTACATTTCTGACAATGTTAACCTCAGAAGGAAATAGGCAAAATGATAACAATTGCTACTTTAAATTAATGAAAAAAGTAAAGTTTGCTACTTATTTGGATGCTTCAGAAACCTTAAAAGGAAAAGGCTGACTTGTTTTAGGAGTTTGTTAATAACATGAAAGAAAGTAGACCAATATTCTAAGGTTTACAAAAGTATGCTTTTAAAACACATAAAATACAAAGTTTGAAACCCTATAGATTTAAAAAAATAGAAATAAGGACACCAAAAACAAAATTATTGGTAATAATTTCAATGAGAAAGGAAATGGAGATACATACAAAGAAACAGTTGAAGCTGCACAGATAATTAACTCTGTCGAACAAGATCCAACTTCTAACAAAGGAATTCAGAGCAAAGACTAGAGATAAAAGAAAAAAAATAGAATAAACAAAACTGCTTAGGAAGCACAAAATCGGCAAAAGTTTACAGAACACACCAAAATGAAAAACAAAAGATTTTAAAGTAATGTTTTATCAAATAAGGGTAGAAATAGCAGATGATACAGAAAGCAAAGCCAGGATAACTGAGCTTATCATTTATTCTTACCCTTCTCTTAGTAACCTGTCTCTTCCGTACACTACTCACCGACTTCCAACCTTCTGCACAACCTAATGCTGCAGTAACCCAACACACGTGTGTGGCGTGGCTTATTTTCTGCCTATCCTTCTGCAATATAACTGTTCAAAGCCAGGGGCTTCTATTTACTTTGTTCACTGATATACCCCATGGTCCTAAAACAATTTCTGGAACATAGTAATTATTTCAGTATATATTGTTGAATGAATTCTCTTTATCAGCGTTAATAATATTTAAAATGAAAAGGTAGAATTAATTACAGTTAAGGGATAATATTTAAAAGCTACTATTTTGAACAAAATGGAAAAGTGAGCTGTTACTTTAAAAAAATCTGCAACTCAGGGTGTTTGCATCTAGGACATGAAAAGGATTTCTATGGATGATCAATGAAAAGATCACCATTGAAAAGTCCTCGTGATCAAAAGAACAAGTATAATTTTGAAAAGGGAGATAATGATGCAAGACAATGTAATTAAATCACTGTCAGAATTCTACGACTTGTCTTAACACCAACATGTGTCACTACTAAAACATGTGTTAGTCACAAGAAGTAAATCTGAGAAAATTAAGAAAAAGTTATGCCTGGTAAAAATCATTCCATTTCACCAAAAGTTCTTAAATGACTGTCAAGGAGTTTATGAATACATAACACAGAGTCACATATGGTCATCAGGAGAAGCAGGAAGACATACAATATCATACATGCTTGTTAGAGAAATGACTTAAACATACTGTAGGCTCATTTATGATTGTCCAGCCAATTCCATGGTCAGAGTGTTTGCTCTGCTTGATACACATCCACAAAGGCTACATTGACAAGACAATGTTACATATGATCATGAGGGAGATGTCAAAGGTATAGCTTAGTGTCATACGTGATCAACAGAGACAAGACACACAGTGCAGAGGCAAATGTGGTTCTCAAGGAGACAATACAGATACACTCAAATGTAGTGTCTGTTATATGTGATCACTGGAGAGATGATCTAGACATAAGACAGTGCCACATATTGTTGACAAGAGAGACACAGATGTAGTTCAGAATGAAGTTGAAATAGACAGTATAGCATCATACATGACCATTAATGAGATGATGCCATACTATATGATTATACATAGGGTTAAAATATTTATATATAGATATAGTATATATTGTTTGATCTTATCCTATAATGAAGACATAGGGCACCATGATGTGTGGTTGTCAAAAAGATGGAAATAACATAACATAGCATACATAGTCACCAAGAAGATATAGAAGATAGTGATGAGTCATATATGTACTACAGAGAGATGACACATAAATAGTGGAGCAACACACGTGTCATTAGGAAAGGACACAGACATAATGCAGCATCATACATAGCCATCATGGATATGATACTGTATTGTCACCTCAGGTTGTCCAGATTTGTTGCAAAACAGTATCCTACTCCACAACGTTGTCAAGTAATGATATAGATATAATAATATGTATAGTTATAATAATTATAAATAATTATTATAATAATATAAAATAAATAATCTATATCACTAATGTATGTATGTATGTATCTATATGTGTATATATACATATATATATATATATATATAGAGAGAGAGAGAGAGAGAGAGAGAGAGAGGAGAGGAGAGAAAGGGAGATGTCACTATTTATATAGAAATGATCACACTTGGCTTTCAAGAAGATAATTTGGGAGTGTAGGGTGGTAAGAAGCACCTTGCTTCTAAATCTGTCTATAAGAAATACATGAAATGACTTGTTCTTTCATTTCTCTATTCTCTTCAAGGTAGGAAACTAATTCTATTATAAAGGAATCTGTAGGGCGCACAATTTAATCTTTAGACCTTATAAAAGAGATGGCTAACATTTTTCTGTAATAGCATAGCCAAAAGAAGAACTTAAATAATAATCTCATAGCTAGATTCACTTCGCCATCAGCGAAGTATACAGTAAATAGAAAAAACCTCCCTTTCAGACCAAAGGGAAAGAAAATTTTAAAGTGAGAATATAATTTTCCTCATGGGCATTGTCTACCTTAGAAAAACTACTACAGAACATGCCTGTGACTATAGACTTGTAGTTCAGGCCACCGAAGATTAGAGATGGGACTTGGGCACTCCCTTGACTTGCATCCTCTGGTCTGCTTGAACACAAACCAGGAGGAAAAGAAAGCTAGGCATCAGAAGCAAGGGGTGGCAGGCCTATTAATGGCTGATCTGTACAGTGATCTGCCCTCAAGGAGATCCAACAGGCCAGTCCACTGCAGTGGCTTTCAATGTGGTAAACCTGGGCTTCAGCAGAAGTCAGCTTGTGAAGAGCCCTGGCAGCTCTGCCAAGAGTTGGATCACTGGAAATGGACCTGCCCTGGAGTCGAAAGATGCCCAGGTCAGAGCCACAGATCTTATTGGCTCTAAGCTGAAAAGCCCTTCACTCAGCCCAACTTCCAACGTGACCACTGCAGCTGAGGGTAAGGTCAAGTAGGGTCAGCAACATTGCAGGTAGAACTGTACATTTCTTGTTAGAGATGCCCCCTGCCTTTACCTGGCCAGCTCTCCTCCCAGGCCAGCCAAGTAATGAAAGTCAACAGAGTGCCTTCCCCTAGGAGGTTCACACCTCCCTTAGGATATACCCCATGTGAAGAGATAGATAGGTCTGGGCCTCTGAATTTACAAGGCCTAAAGCCCACCAGATTATTATCAAGCCCCTTCTAATAGGTTCTATTTGCCTCTCAATCAGAAAAATTACTTGTAGCTTAGACAGCACCTTTCTTAGCTCCTCTAATAATGACTCTGTCCTTTGTCCTAGGCCCTGTCTAGTGCACTTGGGCCTCATTCCTTTGTAATCATAACCTCTACTCTACCACCAATGGCTCTACTCCCAACCTGTGTGTACTGATGGTCCTCTTCCCCACTTCATGCTGTATAATTGTTCAAACCTGGTAAATGCCACTCTTAGGATCATTGGTTACTATCTTCACTCTGTCTTTTATGACCTTGTCTAAATATGATCAGAGTCGGCAAACTTAGAAGGCTTCCATAGCCTTGGCAACTCATGACAACAGCCTAGGATGGTTACTGGCGCCATAAACTAGAGTGTCAATTTGTTGGATCAACAACAGGAGCCACTGTGCACTTGCTCCTCATGTGGGATCTCTGTCCTTAATGTGCTGTACATTTTGATTTAATGCTATGACTAGTACTCCAACAGTATGTTTCACTTTGTGTTTCTATGTGGGTGCAAACTGTTGAAATCTTTATACTAAATTGATCTTCTGTATATAAAGAGAATTGAAAATGAATCTTGATGTGAATGGAAGGGGAGAGGGAGCGGGAGAGGGGAGGGTTGTGGGTGGGAGGGAAGTTATGGGAGGGGGAAGCCATTGTAATCCATAAGCTGTACACTGGAAATTTATATTCATTAAATAAAAGTTAAAAATAATAAAAAAAGAAATACATGAAATGTGTTCACCTTATAAAATAAAAAATACTTTTAAAGTCACCAAAAAAAGATGATTTGCATATAAACATTCATAACATATGTTGATCAAAGAAAATAACCTTATTTTAAATATTATACATATTTATCAAAGAGATACTACAGTGATAATAGAACATCATATTTTTTTTGCAAGCCAACTTTACATTATCATCAAGTTGATGTGATAGACATCTTTAGCATCACATATTGTCATCACTCAATATGACATCATGTATAAATATTTTCAAATTTGTACAAAGACAGTACAACTTCATGTTGCTGTTAAGAAAATGATATAGGGGCCAGCACTGTGGTGTAGCATGTAAAGCCACCACCTGAAATGCAGGAATCCCATATGGGTGCCAGTTCAAGACTGGGCTGTTCCAATGCAGCTCTCTACTATGGCCTGGGAAAGCAGTAGAAGATGGCTCAAGTTCTTGGGCCCCTGCACCCATGTGGAGACCCAGAGGAATCTCCTGGCTCCTGGCTTCAAATTGGCCCAGCTCTGGCTGTTGCAGCTATTTGGAGAGAGAACCAGCAGACAGAAGACCTCTCTCTTTGCTTCTGCCTCTGTCTCTCTGTAACTCTATCTTCAAATAAATAAATAAATAAAAAGTGATGGATTCCTAGCTGCTAAAAAAAATGAGGTAGATATTATATACAGAGACACATGATTGTAGAGGAGATGACTAGGTATGAAATAGCTTCATAGTCTGTTTTCTGGGAGACAGCACAGATATATTGTCCTATATGGTGGTCTCAATGAGAAAATGAAGACATGATCTTGAATGATATATGGTTGTCAGGGAAATGACAGCAACAATTAAACACCTCACTTGTTCATCAAAAATATGTGACCGACATTGTAGTACATCAAATATAGTTGTCATGGAGGTACTATGCAAATAACATCATCATAAATAATTTTTACAGACATAGTATAACATCATAAATTGTCCACAATAAGGTGGACTATAGCATATTATCATAATCGTGAAGAATCACTATGGAGTTCAGCTTGACAAACAGTTAAATTCACTACAATCATACAATCAAAGAGTTACAATGCATCTTTCAAGTAACATTCAAGATTCACCTTTTCAGAATATATATATATATATATATATATATATATATATATATATATAAAATCTCCTAATATTAAGGTTTTATGCACAATGTTAAGAAACATCTTTAAAAAAACATGAAGAACTACTTCATTACAGAGTTCACAGTTGGATAAAAAGTTAAACTCACTGTAACAAAAGTTTCTAACATACATAACCAACAGGATGATGCTTGCACAGTGAAGCACCATTAGCCAGCCAGAGAGATGACATACACATGCTGTGTTATGCCACTCAAAGGCCAGGAGATAATGGTGCGGATAAAGCATACTGTAATCAAAGGTGTAACTTAAACATACTCTAGCATTAATAAGTAGTCATCAATCAGAAGAAACAGATATGGTATAGCATCAAATAAATTTTTTCAAGATGATGATGAAATAAATTGTCATTTTTAAATAATGAATCTAATATAAGGTAGATGATGCATAATAATCAGGATGATCTGGCAGAGATAATGTATCATCTTGTGTAGTCAACATGGAAATGAGGCATACATAATGCAGCGCCACATGTGGTCACCAGGAAGATAATATAAAGCAACACTGTACATGGTGATAAAGGACAGGACATAAAATAGTACGAAGAATGGCTACCACATAGTGTGGCATCTCATAAACAGATGATGCAGGCCATAGCATCACACACAGAAGATTACAGTGATAAATACAACACAGCATCAGATATGTCCCTTTTTGAAAGAATCCACAACATATAATGACAAAGTTATTATGGAGATAACATACAAATAATTTAGAATCCTATGTAGTCATCAAGGGACATGAAGTAGACATATAATTGCATCGTAACAGGTGTTTAACAAAATTTTCAGACTTATAATAACATCACAAGTGATTATTTAAAAAATGAAGTGCACATGGTTTAGTGTCATACATAGCTACCAAGGAAATGGTACAGCCGTACTTGGGCATCAGGCACAGCATCAGGAAGATGATGCAAGACAATGGGTTTGGTTTTACATTCTCATCAAAATTATAACTCCACAACATGCCCAGGGGCTGGCGCTATGAAGAAATGGGTTAAACTCATGGTATGCAGTTCCAGCATCCCATGTGGGCACCAATTTGGGTTCTGGATGCTTTACTTCTGATCCAGCTCCCTGCTAGTGTTCCTGCGAAGGCAGGGTAGGATGGCCCAAGTGCTTGGGCCCCTGCACTCATGTGGGAGACCAAGAAAAAGCTGTTTAGGATCAGCTTAGCTATAGCCATTGTGTCATTTGGGGAGTGAACCAGCAGATGGAAGACCTCTCTTGCTCTCTGTCTACCTCTTTCTGTAACCCTGTCTTTCAAATAAAATAAAAATAAATCTTTAAAAAGAACATCCCTAGTTATAAATGGAGTCATTCAGGTATAAATGTTTAGAGGTCATTGTCAAGGATACAGCATATACACAGTTTAGTTATCAAGGAAAAAACATGATTGTAACATTGCATCCCACATGTTCTTCAAAGGATGATGCAGACATCCTGCAGTGTAAAATATGGTTATCACAAACTGATCCATGAAATGGAACACTTCATGTTTGTCAAGAACAGGATATAAAGAAATAATAGCATCATATGTCATATTAAGATGATGGCACATATATAGGATAGCATCATTCATAATGATCAAAAAAATAACCATAATATAGTGTCACTTGAAAATACTAAGGTAATAATAAAATAATATTATAGGATCATGTATTATTATAAAGGAAAAGGATACAGATATTTATATCCCTATGCAATTACAAAAGACATGAAAATGGCAGAGCAACATAACATTTACCAAGATAGTGCAATAGCATACTATGAAACATACTTATTTTTTCCCAGAAAACTTTTACTTAAGGAATACAAACTTAAAGCATTTCATAAATACAACTTTAGGAACATAGTGATTGTTCCTACCTTACCCACTCTCCCACCTATGCTTGTTCCTGCCTTACCCACTCTCCTACCTATGCTCCAACCCTTCTTCTCCCTTCTTCTCCTATTCCCATTCTTATTTTTTACTAGGATCTATTTTCAATTAACTTTATACACATATGATTAACTCTATAGTAAGTAGAGAGTTCAACAAATAGTATGAAAAAAAAGTGTCCCACATAGTTGAGACAAGAGCTGTTCAAAATCATTGCATCTCATCTCAAAGTATTGTATTAGTTATCACAGATAACTAATAGGTGCTCTGTTAGTTACCACAGGTCAGGGAGAATATATGGTATTTGTCATTTTGGGACTGGCTTATTTTACTAAGTATAATGTCCAGTTTCATCCATTTTGCTGCAAATGGCAGGATTTCTTTTTTTTTTAACCACTGTGTAGTATTTCATGGTGTACATATCCCGTAATTTCTTTATTCAGTCTTCAGTTGATGGACATTTGGATTAATTCTATATCTTTGCTATTGTGAATTGAGCTGCAGTAAACATGGGAGTACAGATAACTCTTTCATATGCTGATTTATTTTGGTCTGGGTAAATTCCCAGGAGTGGGATTGCCTGGGTCAAGGGGAGGTCTATATATAGGTTTCTGAGGTATCTCCATACTGTCTTCCAAGTGGCTACATCAGTTTACATTCCCAACAACAGTGGGGTAGGGTACCTTTTTCCCCACATCCTCACCAGCTTTTGTTGTTTGTTGATTTCTGTATGAAAGCCATTCTAACAGGGGTGAGGTTAAATTTCATTGTAGTTTTTGATTTGCATTTCCCTGATGGCTAGTGATCCTGAGCATTTTTTTTTTTCATTTGTCTGTTGGCTATTTGGATTTCCTCTTTTGAAAAAAGCCTAACTGATAGAATCAAAAAGGGAGAGAAAGATCCAACATGGGAAGTGGGATACACAGCAGACTCACAGAATGGCAGACGTCCTAAACAACACTCTAGCCTCAGAATCAGCCCTTAAGGCATTCGGATCTGGCTGAAGAGCCCATGAGAGTATTGTAGGCATGGAAAGCCAAGATACCATGGAAAAGAAAAAAAAAAAAGAAGACCTAAATGAAAGATCTCTGTGAGTGAGATCCCAGTGGAAAGAACGGGGCCATCAAAGAAGGAGGTACCTTTCTCTGAAGGGAGGAGAGAACTGCCACTTTGACTATGACCCTATCGGAGTAAGATCAAAGTCAGCAAACTCTAAAGGCTTCCATAGCCCTGGCAACTCATGACTAGAGCCTAGGGAGATTACTGACGCCATGAATAGGAGTGTCAAATTGTTAAGTCAGCAACAGGAGTCACTGTGTACTTACATCCCATGTGGGATCTGTCCTTAATGTGTTGTCTAATGTGAAGTGATGCTATAACTAGTACTGAAACAGTATTTTTACACTTTGTGTTTCTGCGTGGGTACAAACTGATGAGATCTTTACTAATTATATACTGAATCGATCTTCTGTATATGAAGATAATTGGAAATGAAAAAAAAACCTGGTGTTAAATTGGAAATGGCATAGAAAATTAATTAATTTAAAAAAATATTATGTAGGATCTCTGTCTTTAATGTGCTGTACACTCTTATTTAATGCTATAACTAGTACTCCAACAGTATTTTTTTCACGTTGTGTTGCTATATGGGGGCAAACTGTTGAAATCATTACCTCATACATACTAAACTAATCTTCTGCATATAAAGAGAATTGAAAATGAATCATGATGTGATTGGAAGGGGAGAGGGAGCAGGAAAGGGGAGGGTTGTGGGTGGGAGGGAAGTTATGGGGGGGGGGGAACCATTGTAACCCATAAGCTGTACTTTAGAAATTTATATTCATTAAATAAAAGTTTAATAAAAAAAAAGAAAGAAAAAAGCCTATTTAGAAAGAATGATCCAACATGGGAAGCAAGATACACAGCAGACTCATAGAATGGTGGATGTCCTAAACAGCACTCTGGCCTCAGAATCAGCCCTTAAGGCATTCGGATCCAGCTGAAAAGCCCATGAGAGTATTTCAGGCATGGAAAGCCAAGACACTCTGGCAGAAAAAAAAAAGAGGACCTAAACGAAAGATTTCTGCGAGTGAGATCCCAGTAGAAAGAACGGGCCATCAAAGAAGGAGGTACCTTTCTCTGAAAGGAGGAGAGAACTTCCACTTTGACTATGACCTTGTCTAAATATGATCAGAGTCGGTGAACACAAAAGGCTTCCATAGCCTTGGCAACTCATGACAAGAGCCTAGGGTGATTACTGATGCCATAAACAAGAGTGTCAATTTGTTAAGTCAACAACAGGAGTCACTGTGTACTCACTCCTCATGTAGGATCTCTGTCCAGAATATGTTGTTCAATGTGATTTAATGCTATAACTAGTACTCCAACAGTATGTTTCACTTTGTGTTTCTATGTGGGTGCAAACTGTTGAAATCTTTACTTAATATATACTAAACTGATCTTCTGTATATAAAGAGAATTGAAAATGAATCTTGATGTGAATGGAAGGGGAGAGGGAGCAGGAAAGGGGAGGGTTGCGGGTGGGAGGGAAGTTATGGGGGGGGGAGCCATTGTAATCCACAAACTGTACTTTGGAAATTTATATGCATTAAATAAAAGTTTTTAAAAAAGCCTATTTAAATTCTTTGCCCTCCTCTCCTGGGTCTCCCACTTGGGTTATTTGTGTTATTGAGTTTCTTGTGTTTTTATATATTCTAGCCATTAATACTTTATTAGTTGCATAGTTGGCAAATAATTTCACCCATTCTGTTGGTTGCTTCTTCATTTTGCTGAGTGCTTCTTTTGCAGAGCAGAAGTTTCTCAATTTGATATAATCCATTTGTCAATGTTGGCTTTTATTGCCTGTGCCTCTGGGATCTTTTCCAAAAATGCTTTGCCTACCTCAATGTCTTGCAGGTTTTCCCCATATTCTTTAATAATTTGATGGTATTGGATCATCCATTTTGAGTGGATTTTTGTGTTAGGTGTGAGGTAGGAATCTAGTTTCATACTTCTGCATGTAGAGAACCAGCTTTCTCATCAACATTTGTTGAAGGGATTTGTCCTTGCTCCAGGGATTGATATTAGCTCCTTGTCAAAGATAAGTTGGTTGTAGATGTGTGGGTTGATTTCTGGAGTTTCTATTCTATTCTGTTGGTCTATTCACCTGTTTTTAAACCAGTACCAGGCTGTTTTGATTATAACTGCCCTATAGTATGTCTTGAAATCAGGTATTGTGATGCTTCCAGCTTTGTTCTTGTATAAGATCACTTTAGTTATCTAGGTTGACAGGTACACTGTCCCCCAGAGGGCTCCAAGCCAGACTCCTGCCAGGCTCTTCCTGCAGCTTTATCACTAGTGGCCTGGACTGTTTCAGTTTGGTCTCACCTAACTCTTCGAAGCTGGTGCTAAGGCTCTTGGCTCCAGAGTCCTGAGTTGTGCACATCCACATGCTTCACATAAGTCCACAGCATCCCTCTAATTTGCGTGCAATTTCCTATTCAGTTTTCTCCCTAATTCTTCCCTAAGATTGCACTCTCCCATGTTTTTTTAACTATCTTCCCATAGACTAGAGCAGTAAGCTCTGCTCTATTCTGCCATCTTGGAAACCTCAATGATCAAAACTTACTTATTTAAATATGATGCCACAACAAGGTATGCTCTTGTCAAAAGTGTGATGCATACATTATATAGCCTTCACTCATTTTCATCAGGGAATTTACTCATGGTACAATAGCATCAAATATGGACCAGGCTTATCATATAGTGGGTTCAGCCACTGCTTGCTAGGTTGGTATCCCATATTGGAGAACTGGTTTGGGTCCTGTTGTACCTCTTCTTCTTCTTCTTCTTCTTCTTCTTCTTCTTCTTCTTCTTCTTCTTCTTCTTCTTCTTCTTCTTCTTCTTTTTGACAGGCAGAGTGGACAGTGAGAGAGAGAGACAGAGAGAAAGGTCTTCCTTTGCCGTTGGTTCACCCTCCAATGGCCACCGCGGCCGGCGCTGATCCAAAGCCAGGAGCCAGGCGCCTCTCCTGGTCTCCCATGGGGTGCAGGGCCCAAGCACTTGGGCCATCCTCCACTGCACTCCCTGGCCACAGCAGAGAGCTGGCCTGGAAGAGGGGCAACCGGGACAGAATCCAGCACCCCGACCGGGACTAGAACCCAGTGTGCCGGCGCCGCAAGGCGGAGGATGAGCCTAGTGAGCTGCGGCACCAGCCGTACCACTTCTGATCCTGGTCCCTGCTAATGTACCTTGGGAAGCAGATGAAGATGGCCCAAGTGCTTGGGCTCTTGCCACCAATGTGGGAGACCCAGATGGAACTCTGGGTTTCTGATTTGGCCTGGACTAGTCCTGGTTGTTGCAGCCATTTAGAAAGTGAAGCAGCAGCAGCAGATTAAAGATTTCTCTCTCTCTCTCTCTCTCTCTCTCTCTCTCTCTCTCTCTATATATATATATATATATACACACACACACACACACACACACATATATATATATACTTTTCCCCTCTCCCTCTTCCTTTCAAATAAATAAAATCTTTATTTAAAAAATCATGGCTATCAAAGAGCTGAGAAACTTATAATGTAGCATCATATACAGTATGTTAAAAGATAATACATTTGGGGCCGAGCTGTGGCATAGTGGGTAAAAGCCCTGGCCTGAAGCACCGGTATCCCATATGAGTGCCGGTTCTAGTTGCAGTTGTTCCTCTTCCAATCCAGCTCTCTGCTATGGCCTAGGAAAGCAGTAGAAGATGGCCCAAGTCCTTGGGCCCCTGAACCCATGTGGGAGACCCGGAAGAAGTTCCTGGCTCCTGGCTTCAGATCGGTGCATCTCTGGCCATTGCAGCCATTAGGGGAGTGAACCAGCAGATGGAAGACCTCTCTCTGTCTCTACCTCTCTCTGTAACTCTATCTTTCAAATAAATAAAATAAATCTTTTAAAAAAAGATAATACATTCAATACAAAGTGTAGCATGAAACTATTGAACATGAAGATTACCTATAACACTGAATCATATATGACAATCAAGGATATGAAGCAGACACATCATCCATGTGACTGGCAGAGACAACACATATCAGTGAAATGCTATACATGAAGTTGTGCAATGGAAGAAGATTACCACAATAATGATATATAATCATATGTGGTCATCAAGATGATGTATACATAGTAGAGCAACGAAGACAACTGACTGAGATATCATATATATATATATACATATATATATGTACATATATATATGTACTATATATATATACTATATATATATACTATACTATATATATACTATATATATATACTATATATATATATATATATATATAGTACAGTTCTTAGTGGTAATGTGTGATGGTGAGGTGATGCAAACAGAGTAATACATTATAATAAAAGAGATAATTAAAATATAGTATGGTATCATAAGTGGTCATCCCATAGATAAGAAAGATATGGTATAGAACCCAACATGAATTTCAAGAACTCAACAAAACCCCATTGTATTGTTGTGGGTGGTTTTCAAGCTGATGACTGTGATATAATGTACCACACTGCATGTTCATAGAGAAGAAGTAGACTTTGTGTATCCTCATAAATGGCCCTCAGTAAGATGAGACACAGTTGTGTCACATGTGAACATAAGGGAGATGACATAGTTAGGCACGGTATCTTATGCAACCTTAGAAACAAAATGCACAGAGTAACATCATGCATGGTTTTCAAAGAGATTACACAGAATGACAACATACAGGAATATAATATGGTGACTTAGTGTAGAATCCTAAGTGGCAGAGACAAACAGCACAGCATCATCCTTGGTTATAAGAGGCAATTGACATTTTGTAGACATTGTATAGCATCATTTGTAGTGACCGAGGAGATGATACATCTAATAAAACAAAACTATCATAGTTTTCAAGTTTATGATACAGACATACTGTGGCATCATAAATGCTGCTTAGGGAAATGACCCAGCATGAACCTTAGTATAGAATCAGAATGAGGATAAAGATTCCAGGGTTATGCATGATTATGAAGATGATGAGAACTTAGCATAGCATCATCTTTTTGATCAAAAAAGGTGATGCACACATAGTACAGCATTACTTATGGTTATTTAAAAAATGAAGGAAACACAGATGTGATAAAAGGTCCCATGGAGTCATCAAACAGATGCCACAGAAATATTGTAACATTGAAAAGACTTGCAATAATTTATAGAAAAAATAATTTTAATTTCACCTGAAATTGGAAAAATGCACACTTTACATAGCAACATCATGATTGTCATATATCATGCAGACATAATTCAGTGAATTCTTCTCTCTCTCTCTCGCACGTGCACTCTCTCTCTCTTTCTATCTCTATCTCTCTGACTCCCTCTCAAAGCCATAAAGTATTTAATCTATATTATAGCATCAAGTATTATTAACAGGGAGTTGATATATAAGTAGTATAGTATCACACAGAGATGAGAAGCACAGGATAACATCACATGTGATTCCAAGAGACATGCATCTATAGAGATGCATAATTTTCAAAGAAATCCCACAGTTACCATGAATAATGACATATTGTCTTTTTGAGATTATATAGACATACTATATCAGCATAATGGTCATCAGAAAGAATCAAACCTAGGGTAGTGGAATATAAGTTCAACAGGGTTAGACATGCACAATATAGTTTCATTTGGGTGATATGGAGATGATGGAAATGTGTATAACATCATAAAGGGAATTCAAAGAGATGACAATTCATGTGTAACATTTTATATGGAGGTAATGTTGATGCAGACTGAGTAAAGCATCATAAATAGACATTAAGTAAATTATTCATGGTACTTCATTATGCTTAGTTATGAATGAGAAAGTACATACATAGTAGAGAATTTTAAAAAATCATCAGAGATGATAATAATTTCCTTTTATAAAAGAAGTGAACACCAGAAAGACGAAGCATGCAATTGCAACATAGTACATACATCCCTAGGTCATGTCATAGACATGGATATAGAATAGTCCTTGATCAAGGTCTTCATGAAGACTGAGTGCAGCATCATTAGTTTTAACAAGATAAGAAAAATGTAATAGGCAACCTTCAGGCAGAAGACATGCCTTATACTCATACGATCATCAGGGAGATGACACAATGTATAGTACGATAGCTGATCATCATGATGCTATATGCATAGGGTAGTGATGGTATGTGGTATACAGGGACTTCATGGAGACTTATTTCAGAATCATGCATAGTTATAATGGAAATCACTCACACATAGAATCACATGGTTATCAGTGGAATAACACATGCAGGGAAGCATCACACATGGGTAAGTAAAAATGATACACAGCATAGCATCATGCATGGATATCAGAGATGACATAGGCAAATGTAGCACTGTAGGTTTTATTCACAGATAAAGCCTATATTATAGCATCATACATTGCTATAAGAGATGATCCATAAATAATAAGATCTTATATGTAATTATCAATGACAGGATCACACAAAGAAAAGCATGTTTGTGGTCAACATAATTGACACACACAGAGTATAACATCACAAGTGGTTGTTAAGGTGGTGACTCATAAATACTGAAGCACAATATATTGTTATTAAAGGCGACCACACATAGTGCAGCATAATTCATGGTTAGCAAAGAAATAAAATGCACATAGCAGAGCATCACACATGGCTATGAAGTCTATCATACAGATATAATGGTGTAATATATGGCGATATCAAAATGATCCAGACAGCAAGTAACACTGTATATCATCACTGGCAGACATGATCCTCAGTATGCTATTATGCATGGTTCTAGAAGATGAACCTTAAGATTGCATGAAACCTTGTTATCTAGGAGGTTATACAGGTACTATATATGCTCATATATGATTGTAACTGTAAAGAAAATGACCAAAAAATAGTGTAGGATTTACAAAGAGGCACCAATATGGCAGAATATAGAGGGAGCTTACTGTTCTAGTCTAGGGGAAGATAGCCAAAAAATTTGGAGAGAGTAAAACCTCAGGGAAGAGTTAGAAACAAGCAGAGGAAACTCCTCACAAATTAGAAAGACATTGTAGATCTACATGAAAAGAATGGATGTGCACAATTCAGGACTCCATCAGCCAAGAGCCTAAGCACCAGCTGTGGAGAGTGAGGTGAGACCAAATTGAAACAGCCGAAGCCACTGTGATAAAGCTGCAGGATGAGCCTGGCGTGAGCCTGGCTTGGAGCCCTGTATGGGACAGTCTACTTGCCAACCTAGAGGAAAAAAGAGGGGAGCATGTTTCTCTCTCCCTGAAACCTGGCACTGGTGTCCTGTAACTAGCCCAGAGCAGGCGAGTGTGTTTTGGATATACATGACAGCTGCTACAGCTCATTTCTGCACACCCAGCAACTAGCCGAGTAGAGACACCTGACTCTGGTTGGGAGAATTGACAGGGGACTGGGTGCTTGTGACTGGGTGCCTTGTGTGCTGGGACTGTGAAAACACTGTGGCTGCATGTGAGGGCAAGGGTGTGGTTGGGTCTTTGGGCAGTTACTGCGGGCAGCTCCACATTTTGGGGTCCCCTGATTCCTTAGTGAGCATAATTGCTGTGGGATCCATGCTCACACCAAAGGGCTAAACAGTTCCTTTGTGTGCTTCTTGTGGCAGTGTGGATGAATATTGTAACCACTAGGGCTAGTATCCTGGCATCGGTCTCCTTGGAGGAAAGAAGGTGAGCATGAGACTAATGAGACTATGACAACAGAGCTGAACAAACCTCCCCTATGGTTAAAAGAGAGAGAAAAAGAGAGAGAGAGAGAGAGAAATTTACCATGCCCAATTTGGGAATCACCTTGGACATTCCCCTCACCCTGGAGTGCTGAACAGAGCTCTGTGGCCACATCCAGCACACACCTAAGGGTATTCATTGAAGGAGTAGTCACTCCAATACAATAATCCACAGATTCATATTCCAAAGATAAAAGCCATCACAGGAAAAAAAAATACAAAACAACAAGTTTCTCCATAAATGCCTAAAAATAAATACAGCAATTAAAGAAATAAGAATAAGGAAGACAGCATGACACCCTCAAAGGAACACAACAACACTTCAGTACTAGATTATGAAAATGAAGAAACTGAATAAATGCCAGAAATGGAATTCAAGACCAGCGCCGTGGCTCACTAGGCTAATCCTCCGCCTGCAGCACCAGCACCCCAGGTTCTAGTCCCAGTTGGGGCACCAGTTTTGTCCCGGTTGCTCCTCTTCCAGTCCAGCTCTCTGCTGTGGCCTGGGAGGGCAGTGGAGAATGGCCCAAGTGCTTGGGCCCCTGTACCCGCATGGGAGACCAGGAAGAAGCTGGCTCCTGGCTTTGGATTGGCGCAGCGTGCTGGCTGTGGCGGTGATTTGGGGGGTGAATCAACGGAAAGAAGACCTTTCTCTCTGTCTCTCTCTCTTACCTTCTATAACTCTGTCAAATAAATAAATTTAAAAAAGTAATCAGAAGCAAATCCAAAAATTAAGAAATCTGTACATTACACGAATGAAAATATTTCTCATGAAATTGATATTTTAAAGAGAAATAAAAATGAAATATTGGAAATGAATAATTCAATAAAACAAATTTAAAAATGCAGTGGAATGCCTTAACAACAATTAGTGAGGCAGAAGAAAGAATATCCAAGTTAGAAGACAAATCTTAGGAAATTTTGCAATCAGACCAAAAAAATGAAGAGGAAATTAGAAAAATAAAAAACAGTTTTGGAGATCTATGGGATACTACCAAATGACCCAACATAAGGGTCTTAGATTTCATGAGTGAGGCAGCATACATAGTCCTAAGAAACATGAATCAGTGCGGTCGTAAACATTGTCATCAGAAATAAAACTCAGAGATATAAAACAGCTGCACTTGTGAAATCAAAGAATGAGTAAAAACAGTAAAATTGCATAAAAGACCTTCAATGTGATGATGAGATACATCAACATCATTCATGTTTATCGGGAATATAACACACATATTGTAAAGCATCATATACAATAGAAAAAGTGTACAGAAAGAGTATACATAGTGATCAAGGTGATGTCACAGACATTGTAGAGAATCATAAGTTGTCATCAAGTAGGTTATGAAAACACTCTGAAAAAATAAATGGTCATCAGGGAAATGAAGTAGACTCACTGCAGCAACCTTAAACATCTAGACTCTGTTGTCAAAAGATTTTAGTCCAGTCCTTTTTTTTTTAATGTAAGTGAGTGAGTCCTTATTTATTTATTTATTTATTTTGACAGGCAGCGTTAGACAGTGAGAGAGAGAGAGAGAGAGAGAGAGAGAGGGAAAGGTCTTCCTTCCGTTGATTCACCCCCCCAATGGCCGCTACGGCTGGTGTGCTACACCGATCCGAAGCCAGGAGCCAGGTGCTTCCTCCTGGTCTCCCATGCGGGTGCAGGGCCCAAGCACTTGGGGCATCCTCCACTGCCTTCCCGGGCCACAGCAGAGAGCTGGACTGGAAGAGGAGCAACCGGGACAGAATCCAGTGCCCCAGTTGGGACTAGAACCCGGTGTGCCGGCACCGCAGGCGGAGGATTAGCCAAGTGAGCCATGGAGCCCGCTAATCCAGTCCTTTTTAAAGACATGGTGCAATATAACTGGATTCAAAAGATGAAGATATAAAATAATACACAATCTTCAGGCAAAAGGTGAAATCATGAAGTTTGTCATATACACTAATTGGGGCTGAACTGTATCCTCCCAAAATTCATACGTTGAAATTCTAATTCCTAGTACATAAGAATGTGGCTGTATTTGGGTATGTCAAAAAATGTAATTAAATCAAATGAGGTCATCAAGGTATGCTCTAATCCAATATAACAGGTATCCTTATAAGAAGAGATTAGGACACATACATGTGCAGTAGGATAAAAAAATGAAAACACAGGAAAACAACAGCTGTCTACAGACCTCAGAATAAATCAGTCCTGCTGACTTCTCATTCTCACCCTCTGACCTCCAAAATTTTGAGAAAATAAATTTCTGTTGTTTAAGTCACTCAGTCTGTGGTATTGTGCTATGGTAGCCCTAGCAATTTAATACAGTCATCAAAGAGATAATGCAGTCATAGAATAGACCTACAAGTGCTAGGCAATAGTTCACAGATATCGTGTAACATCATACATAGATGTTAAGGAGATGGCAAGAAAAATCGTAATACACAGTTATCACAGAGATTACCTATAATAGTCCATCACATATTATTACTAAAAAATACACAAACACAATATAGCTTCATCCACTGTCAAGTACTAGATGAGATGTAGGTCTATTTCCTACACAGTTGTCAAAAAGATGGCCCAAAATGGTGCTGCATCATTTTGGTTGTGACAGTGATAACACAGAAATGGAAGTATCAGTATATGACACAGAAACAGTGTAGCACTGTGATGATCAATCTCTGTGTTAACTTGAGTGGAATAAGGGATACCTAACTAGTTGGAAAAATATTATTTCTGGGTGTGTCTATGAGGATATTAGACGCAGTAAAGATGCAATAACACCATTGTGGGTAGGCACAATCCAACACCTTGAGGGATCAGATAGAACACAAAAGTGAGTGAAAATCAACTTCATTTTTTCTACTTGAACCAGGACATTGTCTTTTTCAGCCCTTGGTCATAAAATGTCCTGATCCAATATGTAGAAGGTGGCGGATTAGGGAACAACATACTGCACTAGGCTAGGTATAAATAGTAAAAAAAAAAAAAAAAAAAAAAAAAAAAAAAAAGTAGGAAGTGCACTGTCAGGATAATTGGAGAGAAAATCACACTGAAAGTGCTATAAGAGGAAGAGGAACGCCATGGACACAACACATGACTGCAGCAGCTGAGAGCTGGAGCAGGTGGCAGCTTGGAGATGGAAGGGAGACTGGACTGCAGCAACCCATGGTGTTATCTCCAGAAGGAGAGCATGGCGTGAGTATGGACTGGAGCAGCTGCCCACAGACACAATTGGAAGTAGAGGGAACACGTTTGTCTCACCCTAACTTCCTCTCAACAGCACTCACTGCCCGGCTGAGGAAGGGCAGGCACCATTTTGGGTGTGGACAGCAGCTGTGAAAGCCTTAGCATGCCCACACAGCAACTGGCTGAGACCAGATGCCCTCTTCTCAGCAGTACTGGCAGCAGTGGAAGGGAGAGAACATTTGGCCAGTGGCTCTTGTGTACATGTGTGTGATCCAGAGATTCTAGTGGATGGAAAAACTCGCAGTCCCCACTGACTTTCAGCCTGGCTGGGAGGTGACTGAGCACCATACAGGACTTTGTGTACATGGATAATGCCATGCTGGGACAGAACTTTTAAGATCAGTCCCATTCACAATAGCTCCAAAAAGAATTAAATCCCTTGGAATAAATTTAACCAAGGATGTCAAAGATGTCTATGATGAAAATTACAAAACATTAAAAAAAGAAATAGAGAATATATTTGAAAATGGAAAAATCTTCCATGCTCATAGATTGGAAGAATTAATTTCATCAAAATGTCCATACAACAGAAAGCAATTTACAGATCAATGTGATCCCAATCAAAATATCAATGACATCCTTCACAGACCTAGAAAAAAAATTATGCTAAAATTAATAAGAAGCACAAGAGACCCTGAATAGCTGAAGCAGCCTTATACAACAAAAACAAAGCTGGAGTCATCGCAATATCAGATTTCAAGTCATACCACAGATCAGCATACATCAAAACAGCCTGGTACTGACTTGCCTGGAAATAGCAGAAACACATCAAATAATCACATGTGGTTGCCAAAAAGAGGACACATAGTATAGCATCATAAATTATTTTCATGGTGATGGTCCATTGTTTAGTATCATAAAATATTATCTACGGCATGTTGTATGCATAGTAGTATACTGGTACACGGCAATGTAAATGAGAAGACACAGATATTGTGTAACATTGCATGTGCCTTTCAATGAAATGATACATACAGTGAGGCAAGTTTGTTAGCAAGATGATTCATGGTTTTGGGTAATGCTTGGTTATCAAGAATATAAAGCAAGCACAGTATACATCATATGTATGACAGTTGAAGATATAATGCAGGCACAGTGTAACATCACAGAGAGTCTTTAAAAAGATGATGCAAGTATAGTCTATGATCACACATATCAGACAATCACATATACTTGGTCATCAAAAAATGATGAATATTAATATAGTATCTTAGTTGCTAATCAGGAGGTGATATAGACATATTACCTTATGATATTCGCCAAAGAGGTAACATAGATGTTGGATTGTCATACATAGTTATCAAGGATATGATAAGCCCTAAATCAGACATGGTTTAAAAGGGATAGGTAAAAATATAGTGTAGCACAATACACGATGTTCAAAGAGATAGTATAAATACAATGTAGAATAATATATTGCCTTCAGATGAGGCCGACACAATGCAATGTCACAGAGGATCAACAGGGATATGACAGATAAAGTGTAGTATAACATGTGACCTTCATGGAATTGAGTCAAAACTAGTTTAACACAATATATGGTTATCAATAAGGTGACATGGATATAGTGTAGAATCTAAAGTAGTAAGCAGAAAAGATAGCATTTGTCACAGCCATCATAGATGTTTATCACAGGGATTCAGCAGACATGTGGAGCAGCAATGTGGTAACAAAGGGGATGAGGCAGATTTGTACAGCACATCAGTGATCTTCAGTTGATGAGGGCCAGATAGTCAAGCTCAAACATGATCTCCACGACCAGATGATGGCACCAGAGATATTTACCAGAGATATGGTAATGATCACACATATATTTATAGGTGATTACCCAAAAGGTGACTCTGGCACTGTATAACATTCACCTGTGGTTATCAGAATATTACATAGGCATATGATAGTGACATTTGTGGTCACCATGGAGAAGAGGTATATATGAATACAGTTTCCATCAACGCTGGTCATCAGGGAGATGACCTGTAGTCAAGAACCATACTTGTTTATCAAGCAAAGCATAAACCACTTGTGAATTAAATGCATAAATAAACAGACTGCCTACCATCAACCGAAGATGTTGCAAAAAGCTTTCCTGTAGAATCAAAGCAGCTGTCCAGGATTTTTTCATCATGTCCCATTAAGGTTGCTACACACTTTCCACTTGTAGCATCCCACAGCTGTGATTTTAAAAACCAAGCAAAAAAAATACCATTATTTTTTATCTAAAGTATGAAGATGGTCAGTAGTCTTCATGACTTCCCATGGCTAAATAGCCATGTCAAAAATCACATGTATAATTCTCTCATGTTCAGGTACTTTTACATTAATTCACAGCCAGAAACCACAGCCAATCATCCAGCAAGTTAAACTTTGGACACAAAGTTTTACCTTAGGAAAAGAAAAGTCTCCAGGTATGTGTTTTACTGATTGGAGTGGAAGTGTCCACTTTATAGGAAGTACATAAAATGATAACAGGCTTGATCTAAAACTACAATGCCAGAAAATGAAAAGTACATTATAAGATTATAATGCATTTAACATATAATAAAATTATAATACCAGAGTATAAACTCTTAGTGACTCTTTTTATCTTATTTTTAAATTATTTGTTAACATGTAGTACTTGTACAGCTTTATGAAGCACAATGCAATATTTAAACACAAGCATACTGTGTAATCAGGTAATCAGTATCTACATTTCACCATCTTTTTAAATAACTTTTATTTTATTTTATTTTATTTGACAGATAGAGTTAGATAGAAAGAGAGAGACAGAGACAAAAGGTCTTCCTTCTATTTGTTCACCCCCAAATGGCTGCTAAGGCTGGCGCTACACCGATCCAAAGCCAGGAGCCAGGTGCTTCCTCCTGGTCTCCCATGCGGGTGCAGGGCTCAAGTACTTGGGCCATCCTCCACTGCCTTCCCGGGCCACAGCAGAGAGCTGGACTGGAAGAGGAGCAGCTGGGACTAGAACTGGCACCCATGTGGGATGCCAGCGCCACAGGCAGAGGATTAACCAAGTGAGCCATGGTGCTGGCCCCCATCTTTCTTTAATACTTGAAGGTTAGTGGCTCCTCCCTTCCAATTCTTTATATAGCACATAACACATTATAGTGATCTATGGTCTCCCTACTGTGTTATCCAACAGCAGAATCTATTACTTCAATCTAACTGTGTCTTGGTGCCCATTACTCACCTTCCTTCTATTCACTCTACTTCTTCCATTCACAACCTCTAGTAATCACTGTTCTAAGTTCATATTGACATATGTTTTTCATAAAAGAGATACTTGCAATCCTGTGTTTATTGCAGCATTATTCACTTTAGCCAAGATACAGAATCAACCTAAGTGCAGATCACTGGATGAACAGATAAAGAAATGTGATATATATACATATATAGATATATACACACATATGCATGTATACACATACACAATGGGATATTATTCAGCCATAAAAAAGAATTAGGGGCTGGTACTATGGCACAGTGGGTTAGGTCATAACTTGCAAGGCTGCCATCCTATTTCAGAGTGACGGTTCAAGTACCAGGTGCTCTACTTTCAGTCCAGCTTACTACTAATGTGCTTGGGAAACCAGTGGAAGATGACCAAAGTGCTTGGACCCCTGCCACTCATGTGGGAGATCCAGATGGAGTCCTCACTCTTGGTTTTGGCCTGGCCCAGCCCTGGCTGATGTGGCCATTTGGGGAGTGAACTGGCAGAAGAAATTCACATTCATTCTTTCTCTCTCTCTCTCTCTCTCTCTCTCTCTCTCTCTCTCTCCCTCTCTCTCTCTCTCTCTCTCTCTCTCTCTCTCTCTCTTTCTCTCTTTCTATCTTTTTCTCAAGCTCACACATGTCTCTCTGCCTTCCAAATAAATAAATCACTTTTGAAAAATGAAATCCTGACATTTAACAAAATGGATGGAACTCAATATTACTATGGTATACGAAATAAGTCAGACACAAAAAGACAAATATCTCATGTACGTTTTCATATGTTCAAGTTTTAAGAAGCAAAGGAACTGTTTTTTTAAAGTGCAGAAACTTAGAGTTGGGGAAACTTTGTATTTGAAGCTCATTGAGGGCCACCCTAGTAGAAGTTCAGTAAGTGAACAGTAGGACACTGAATAAAAATAATGTGCCTTTTCCAATAAAGTCTCTGAAGTATGTATTGCAACTGAAATTATTTTACTACTTCATAACTATCTCAAATAGAAAATACAAAATCTGAAATTTAAAAAATTACAGGGGCCAGCACTGTGACATAGCAGGTTAAACCTCTGCCTGCAGCACTGGCATCCCACATGGGCACCAGTTTGTATCCTGGCTGCTCTTATTCCAATCCAGCTCTCTGCTTAGGGCAAGGGAGGGCAGTTGAAGATGGCTCCAATGCTTGGGTCCCTGCTCCCACGTGGGAGATGAGGAGGAGGTTCCTGGCTCCTGGCTTCAGACCAGCCCAGCTCTAGCCATTGCAGCCATTTGAGGAGTGAATCAGCAGATGGAAGAACTCTCTCTGTCTCTCCTTCTCTCTGTAATTCTGCTTCTCAAATAAATAAATAAAGTTTTAAAAAATAAAAAAACTGTCAAGATGTGATGTGGTACCAGACTTTAAGTTTCTATAATGGAAAATGCTATTAATACAAATGTTTGAGAATTAAAAAGTCTAATGATCTTGTGTTACTAGACATGATAGTTATCTTAATGAGAAAGCTCCAGAGGCCTAAAGGGTTAAATACTTGTAAAATCCTACAGGTGCTTTCAAAAATACTGTGAAGTAGGCAAGTGCCTCTTGTTGGTTGATGTGTTTATAATTTTAAACATGGCGACTTAAAGTCTTTTGTCATCCATAGTTATATATGATGTGCTGCTCATAAAACTAAAGCGTTGTTGGTTCTGTGTTTAGCTGTCCTCCTATAGGTTCCTATGGACTTTTTCCAGCCACTTTTATTGTATTCAGTACTTTGGGATGGCTCTGTAAACAGATGAAGACAATAATGTATGAACAGTACTAACTGAGAGAAAGTATGGTTAACTGAGGTTACTAAAAACAAAAAAGAATTCAAATCAATTGGCAATCTACAAAAAGATTTAAAGATTTTAAAAGCTATTATTAAAATTGCTATATTGGTCTATTATGCTATGTTATATGTGTGTACATATTGTATGTCCACATGGGGAAATTTTATTAAGAGTTTTATTTTAAATGGCTAATAGATAAGATTGTCCATAAATTTAAGCTGCTAAAATCAATCAAAGATACATTTTAATTCGTGTGACCTGAATCTGTGTATCATATGTTTTAAACGTGTTGGTAGAAAGAAACTAAAAACATTTTAGATGGTTGTGCTTAAGTTTACTGGTTAAACAAACTACACCATGTTAGATATTTAAGAGGTGTTTCCAAATTCATGATTCTTAAAATTTATAGAAGGCATTGGACCTTCTGGTAAATGTTTTCTTAAGTTGTTATCTAATGGTTGAAACGGTTTGCTAAGTATTCATGTGATATTGCTATTGTCAGCAAGCGATCTAGGACTTGCTCCCTCATTTCTCTATTCTAAGCCCAACTTGTTCTTTCATTTCTCTATTCTCTTCAAGGTAGGAAACTAATTCTATTATGAAGGAATCTGTAGGACGCACAATTTACTCTTTAGACCTTATAAAAGAGATGGCTAACATGTTTCTGTAATAGCATAGCCACAATAAGAACTTAAATAATAATCTCATAGCTAGATTCACTTCGCCATCAGCGAAGTATACAGTAAGTAGAAAAAACCTCCCTTTCAGACGAAAGGGAAAGAAAGTTTTAAAGTGAGAATATAATTTTCCTCATGGGCATTGTCTACCTTAGAAAAACTACTACAGAACATGCCTGTGACTATAGACTTGTAGTTCAGGCCACCGAAGATTAGAGATGGGACTCGGGCACTCCCTTGACTTGCATCCTCTGGTCTGCTTTAACACAAACCAGGAGGAAAAGAAAGCTCGGCATCAGAAGCAATGGGTGGCAGGCCTATTAATGGCTGATCTGTACAGTGATCTGCCCTCTAGGAGACCCAACAGGCCAGTCCACTGCAGTGGCTTTCAATGTGGTAAGCCTGGGCTTCAGCAGAAATCAGCTTGTGAAGAGCCCTCGCAGCTCTGCCAAGAGTTGGATCACTGGAAATGGACCTGCCCTGGAGTCGAAAGATGCCCAGGTCAGAGCCACAGATCTTATTGGCTCTAAGCTGAAAAGCCCTTCACTCAGCCCAACTTCCAAAGTGACCACTGCAGCTGAGGGGATGGTCAAGTAGGGTCAGCAACATTGCAGGCAGAACTGTAAATTTCTTGTTAGAGAAGCCCCCTGCCTTTACCTGGCCAGCTCTCCTCCCAGGCCAGCCAAGTAATGAAAGTCAACAGAGTGCCTTCCCCTAAGAGGTTCACACCTCCCTTAGGATATACCCCATGTGAAGAGATAGATAGGTCTGGGCCTCTGAATTTACAAGGCCTAAAGCCCACCAGATTATTATCAAGCCCCTTCTAATAGGTTCTATTTGCCTCTCAATCAGAAAAATTACTTGTAGCTTAGACAGCACCTTTCTTAGCTCCTCTAATAATGACTCTGTCCTTTGTTCTAGGCCCTGTCTAGTGTACTTGGGCCTCATTCCTTTGTAATCATAACCTCTACTCTACCACCAATGGCTCTACTCCCAACCTGTGTGTACTGATGGTCCTCTTCCCCACTTAATGCTGTATAATTGTTCAAACCTGGTAAATGCCACTCTTAGGATCATTGGTTACTATCCTCACTCTGTCTTTTATGACCTTGTCTAAATATGAGCAGAGTCGGCAAACTTGGAAGGCTTCCATAGCCTTGGCAACTCATGACGACAGCCTAGGATGGTTACTGGCGCCATAAACTAGAGTGTCAATTTGTTGGGTCAACAACAGGAGCCACTGTGCACTTGCTCCTCATGTGGGATCTCTGTCCTTAATGTGCTGCACATTTTGATTTAATGCTATAACTAGTACTCCAACAGTATGTTTCACTTTGTGTTTCTATGTGGGTGCAAACTGTTGAAACCTTTATACTAAATTGATCTTCTGTATATAAAGAGAATTGAAAATGAATCTTGATGCAAATGGAAGGGGAGAGGGAGTGGGAGAGGGGAGGGTTGCGGGTGGGAGGGAAGTTATGGGAGGGGGAAGCCATTGTAATCCATAAGCTGTACACTGGAAATTTATATTCATTAAATAAAAGTTAAAAAAATAAAAATAAAAAAAATAAAAAACTGCAAATAATCACTTACAAATTACTATCTTCATTTTATACCTCCTTTGAAATTTGTTGATGTTACAGTGAGTATCTGACATAGCATAAAGTACAGACACAACATACAGCCAAGATATTTCTTGAACTCACCATGCAGGTTTTGTCCATAGAGCCAGTTAATATCAGAGAGCTATCCCAATTGAATAAGGCACTGCTAATCTCAGCACAGTGACCAATTAAGGTATACACTTTTCTGAAAAATTGAAATTATTAAAAGTGAAAAAATATTTTTTCATAAATAGACTCCATTAACAAAGGAAAATCCATCTGTGTGAGCCAATCTAAAATTTGTTTTGCTTACAAAACAACAGCTTTGTGGTTAAAACAAGAGTAGCTCCACAACAGCCCAGCAGGAGGTTACTAATTTCATTTCAACAGAAACATATCTAAATTTTTAATAATCAAAGATAACATTACTTAATACAATACTTCAAAAACAAATGGGTAACAAACAGTAAAGGCAGTCTGAATTTCTAGAAGTATTCTACACCAGATAAATGGACCCTTGGCTATTTAGAAATTACTCATCAAATAACTGAAAGTTATTCCTTCTCTCTCATTTCTTGTTCATATATCTTGGACGGTACCCTTCATAATTAGCCCCTCTATCAAAATGCAGACAAATCCAAGAATAGTTTTCCAACACAAATATTCTAATTTAGTTAGCATCTTAGTAACTAGGACCAAAAAAATATTAGGAAGGAAATTGAATTTCTTGGACTAAATTGAATTTGGGAAATTAACTATGAGTTTTATTTATTCATGTTATGCATTGCCCACCATGATGACAAACTATTAAAATTTGATTATACAATACATGGAATCAATCACAGCTAGATAGCCATGCTGTTGCAAACTTTCTCCCTTTTTATTGCTCTCTGGCATTATTTGCTCAGAATTACAAGAAAGCACATTTTTGTGAGTCAAAAATATCATTAAAGACCGAATTAATTTACTTTTTTTCAATTTGTCCTATTGCTATGGAGTCTGACACACAGTTAATGGGACAGAGTGCCTCCTTAACCCTCCGGTTCCAGGATTTTAAAGCTCTTAAGGGTGGTGCATTACTTTCCGGTGTCGGTATCCCACACTGCCACCGTGTGGTCAAGAGACCCCGTGACGATTCTGCTTCCTGAAGTGTTAAAGGATAAGGAGATGATTTCAGCAGAGTGTCCCTACAAAAAAGGCAGACATTGTCACACAGACCTGTAGAGGCAACATTTTCTACAAGTACATAATACCATAGCTAAAAGGAAGTGAGAGAGGCCAACCTGTAGGGGAAGAGTGGAGAGGACTACAAATGGGCAAAAGGGAGAGAGAGAGAGAGAGAGAGAGAGAGACAGAGAGAGAGAGAGAGAGAGAGAGAGAGAGAGAGAGAGAGAATGCTTGCAACAGCTCCAGGATCTCCAATTGGGTCTCCCACATGGGGGTAGGGACTCAACTACTTGAGCCATCCTGCTGTGTCCCGGGGTATACAATAGAAGGAACCTGGAATCAGGAGCCAAGACTCAAATCCGGGCACTCTGATGTGGGATGCAAATCTCCCTCTCTCTCTCTCTCTCTGCCTTTCAAATACATTAAACAACTGAATCAAATTTTTTCAAAGGAAAATGTTTTGGAACTATATTTGGTGATGGTTGTTCAGTTCTCTAAGTTTACTAAAAATAATTGCATTAATTAAAGCATCTTTATTTTAACTCAATAAAACTCTTTTCTGAAAAAAAAAAAGAAAGAAGAAAGGGAGAGGCTATGTTTTAGAAAATTAGAGGGCCTCTTTCACACTGTCTTGAATACACCAAAAGGTGCCATGTAGTTTGTGGGATAAGAAGAGACAGTAGGCAACAAATGTGTATGAAATAGAGTTAACAGCTTTGAAAACGGAAAATTTTAAGGTAATTTGTCATGGCACAGATTAATAAACACCTGGAGTTTGCCTGACTCGTGTGGTTATGGTCTTGTGCTAAGGAATCAAACCGTAGGAGAGAATGCCAGGAAACCCTTCCCCGTAGCAGAGTCTGTGATTCTGATAAGAGGGCCTTTCTTGGATAACCACTCTCACTTTCCTAATTATTTTAGTACATTAACATCATTGTATTTCTAAATAAACAAAGACTTACAAAAGTCCATTTATAAATTGATTCTTGGGTTGATTACAGGTGAAAAATGTGACAGGACACGGACATCAGCATCTGAACACACGACCCAAGGTTGTCTTGCTGCCACCGGCCGTGCTCAGAGCAGGGCTCACTGCGCGCAGCCTTCGCAGGCACAGGCAGTGAGAGCAGTGGTTTAAAGGGAGACTGTGGGCACCAATAGGGGCTTTTACCTCCGTTTTTGCCTGAAAGCAACGTGGCAGTAAGAAGTGTCCCACGAAATGATGAGAACTGAGATGGGAAACAGTATGCTTATATTAATAATGCTAGGTACACACGAAAAAGAAACGCCATGGTGATATTCTTTCAATGGTAGGGTTTTTAAACTCTTTTATTTAGTCCATTTTTAACTTTCATAGGAAAAGGATTGTTTATTTTCAATTCATTTGTAACTGTGAAAATGCAAGGAATCCAATTTCCCATCCAGTGGTTTCCACTGACCACAACACAGAATCATCCTACTTTTGGTGTGGTGACTCGGGCTGGGGTGGGATGACCTGGGGAGGCGAGGGAGGGGCAGCAGTTCCCAGGAAGCAACTGGGCATGCAGTGGTGACTGACCAGCATCTACACTCCCAGCACTCTGTGGGCAGTGCCCCTGGACTTGTTCACCTCTGGTCATCTGCCCTTGTCACTTCAGGCTTTTCAGTACAGGGGAGTTCCAAGTCTGGTAGGTGGAGCAGAGTGCCATCATCTCTCCAAGCTATCCTCTGGCACGGTTCTGTAGTTTCTGCCTCTTCCAAAAAGTGTCAGCCTCCACCTACTTTACTTTCAGCCAGACAGAGAATGAGGGGTTCTCAGCTGTGTTTGTGTGTGCTTCGCAGATCAAAGTTCATCAAAACAACATGCTTATCTGACTTCTCCAGCACTCCTACCCCAGTTTTCTGAAATAGCCAGCAAACCACCTGGAGTACACTTCAACTATAGTTTGGAAGCCAGTTGTTCAAAAATGTCTACTTTAGAGCTCATTTAATGAAAATTGCAAAAAAAAAAAAAACACACACACACACACAAATGAAAGGTTTGTTGACATACTGTTAAAGTGAACACCTCCTCTCCATTCTGAACATCCCACAATTTGACTGTTGTGTCCATACTTCCCGTGGCCACCAATGTGCTTTGTGGGTTAAATGTCAAACACACCTAAATTACAAGAGATGAAAGATGTGTTAGGAAGACAGACCTTCAAATTGTTGATTATATGTGGAGAAGCTTAAAGATGCAATTACCTTAGCAAATTATGGTGGATTCGTTATACAAATAAATACTCAACCAAACACCAAATATGAATAACTCACTGTCCTCAGGTTGAATCCTGAAGCAGTCTCTTCTGCCTGTTCTCTCACATCACCTAGCTCAGCCTCAGGGGAATATGGGTTTCCTTGCCACTCCCAGACCACAGAAAAACAAGAATAAAAAAATAGCAAAATCCATCTCCTTTGAGATTCAAGATACCTGGCTCTCATCTTTGCTGCTGCTGCCTTTACAGTTCTTCCAGCCATACTCCCTCGCTCATTAAGGACTGAGCAATTGACTATGTCAATTCCATGTCCTAAATGGCCTGAAGTGGTATCACTGTCAATCACCCAGTCCCAAAATGGGGAACAATCTCCTTTTCCTTGTGCCTCATACTCGGTAACAAGTCCTAATCTGTTCACTCCCATAACATCGCTAGCATTCTCCTAATCTGCCTTACCACAGGCCTTCACCGTCTATCATTTGAAAAACATCAAGATTTCATACTGGCCTGTATCTCTGATCTTACCTACTTCCCATTTCTCCTTCACACCCCCAAAATAAAAACTCTGCCCCAACAGCAAAGTTAGCAATACCACTCGCTGCTGAAAATCTCAACAGTGTGGCATTGCCTACATGAAGTAAAAATTCTTTAACATGGCATAGCACCCTCTAAACATCGAAATATGGCCCTGCCTAACTCTCCTGCTTCAATCACTCACACCTTATCATCTGGAACTCAGTGAGTTATAGGTGTGCCAAGGCTTTGAGTCCTTTACCCCAAGCAGCTGGTCAGCACCAGGGATCCTTGCCTGCCCTTGCCTACCAGACAGCTCACCCACGACTCTGCACATCCACATTGGCAAATTCTGTGCCACCACAGCAGAAGGTAAGGAAGTTCTGCTCTAATTGTGCAAGGACACCTCAGTTCTCAAGCGGGTGCTGCAGCTGCGCCTCTCCTCTGAACACTTGCCAGGGCGAGGGCTTCCCAATAGTGAAAGCTCTCTAGGGTATCATACTGTTTTTGATAACTTGAGTTTGCATAATATCCAGAAATAATAGCCTAAATATTTCACAATATAAAAAATGCTATTTTAATAACTTTATTTTCACTTACTGAGTCAGTGCATTAAAAAAATGAAAAAAGTCAGGTTGAATATTATACTCATATATTTATCACATCAACGTTTCCTAAGTCAAAGCATGGTAGCTGCAAGCTATGAAAAATTACGTGGCTTTAGAATATATCAACATCACCATGTAAAAATACATGCAGCCTAAAAATACTGAGGATGAATTTGAAAATAAATGATAAAGGTAGAATGACTTTTATAATTTTTATAAAAAATAAGAACAAAAAATATAATAAAATGGTGAATATACTCACAATTTCTGCCGTATGACCTCTAAAGGTATGGTAACATTTCCCTGTTTCCACACTCCACAGTTTACAAGTCTTATCAAAGGATCCAGTAGCAATTTTGTCACTACGATTTAAAAGGAATATAGGAATATAGATTTTAAAAACATGATATGATGCACTGAGGTATTACCACAGGGATCTCTACTTAGAAATTCACTTCACTTTTAAAATGATAAACAATCATTCATTTAATTCAGTGGATCACAACAACAAGTTCTGTGAGGCAGAACTAGTGTCAACATGAAAGGGGTAAAAGTAGATGATCCTGCCTAGTCTTTGATCTTGGAACTACAATCTTTTCTTTCACTCCAACCCATACTGTCCTTTATTGCAAGTCATCAAATGTTCATCCAATTGGGTTTTCATGTACAGTGCAGGTCCACTGTTCAAAAGTATAAGGGCTCTTAAGACCCAAACTATATATCCTAAAGCAATTTATAAGTGCCCAACAGACTTACAGAATTTACATGTATCCACACTAACCCTGATATCTGATTTCTCTCCCCTGTCCCCAGGCTACTCACAATGTGTTTTTCTAGACTTTATTACTAAAGAAAAGCAGTATCCTTTCTTTCAATACTCCAGGGACAGCTTGTCTTGGCTACACCTACCCAACTCAAAGGTAGGTTTGTTACACACTGTCTCTGAACTGTTTTCTCTCCTTTGGCAACCAGTCTAGGGCATTCTCCATCAGCTACTGCTCTTTGCCAGCTTCTGCTCAAGATAAGCTTAAAGGCCTGTGAGTTCTTTATCTCTCACTCTATTTTTCCATCTTTCCTGCCTCTCAAATATAATCAGCTTCAAACTGCAATTGTTTCTTGGCCAATTTCTGTTCCAACACAAGCTTCTCTACAAGTATAATATACCAAGTTATAAAAGATATTACTAATGTCAATATTTTTAGAATTATTTTATTGAATCAAATCTTACCTTAACCCAATGTATAAAAGAGATACACTAAACCGATTAAAGTTCCTCTTTTTCTCTCTCCCCCTCCCTTTCTCTTTCTCTTTCTCCCCACCTTTTCTCTCTCTCCCCCTTTATCTCTCCCTTTCTCTCTCTCTCTCTCCCTTTCTCTCTTTCTCTCCCTTCCTGTCTCCCTTTTCTTTCCCTGCTGTGCACAAGAACATTTCCTGTCATTCTTTCATGGCCGTCTTGAACTCATGTCACTGAAGCTGAGTGCCCTGAACACAGAGCAATGAAAATACTGCTTTTGTGCATACGTGAATCCTCAGACTGGAGGAACTAACAGAACAGGAGGGTTTTTCACCGGAAGTTCCAAATGGAATCCATCAAATGGCCAAATAGTACTACTTACCTCTCCACCTCCAGAAAAAACACTCAAAAATACTATCTCTATTAAGTAGGCTATTAAGGATATAGTATTATATTTTAGATATTATCCATAAGTAGCACTGTAATGCAATGAAAGCAGGAATTATACTGGAAGTAAAATGTCATTTGTAATTTCAGTAAAGTCTTTCCACAAGTTGGTATAATAAAGTATCATAAAAATTGTCATTCTCAGTAATGTAACAATACATAGATCAAAGATAAATTTTGTGCAAGTTAATTGGAAAAATTAATCATTTTAATGTACAAATTAAGTTTCATTATGCCATTACAATGACTGTGTTTTGGGAAGTATTTTGAAATGTATTTGAAATGTTATGCATTTTTGAAAGATATGACACTAGAAACATAAATATCATTTTTAAATTGCAGTATAAAATTTCTACTCTGAGTGCATCCGTTTTTAAAAAAATTCCTCTATTCCCTCTGCCACCATGCCAGAGCTTTCATTATCCCCTGAGCATGTCACTTTATCTGCCTCCTGACCTCCTGGGCACCTGTTTCTTCCCACCTGCAAACCCTCTGACCCTTTCTCTCTGTCAGAACAATCCTTCTAAACAGAACTTCCATTGTTCCACTCTTCTGTTCAGAAACCTTTGATAGCAGCTCAGTTCAATGAGAGTTTTAAGTTCCACACAAGGCTCTGACCTCACCCACTTCTGCTTCTCCACGGTGGCCACTAGAGTAAACTGGTTGCTGAGCATACCCAGTTGAGTCCCCACCCCTTAAAAGGATAGGTTGCTGGAGTTCCTGCACTTGAGTGTCCTCTCCACTCTTCCCCTCCTTCAGGCTTAAGCTTTAACCCACACCACTTTTAAAGTTTATTTATTTATTTTGGACAGGCAGAGTTAGACAGTGAGAGAGAGAGACACACAGAGAAAGGTCTTCCTTTTTCCGTTGGTTCACCCCACAAATGGCCGCAATGGCTGGCGCACTGCACCAATCCGAAGCCAGGAGCCAGGTACTTCTCCTGGTCTCCCATGCAGGTGCAGGGCCCAAGCACTTGGGCCATCCTCCACTGCACTCCCTGGCCACAGCAGAGAGCTGTACTGGAAGAGGAGCAACCGGGACAGAATCTGGCACCCCAACCAGGATTAGAACCCGGTGTGCCAGTGCCACAGGCGGAGGATTAGCCAAGTGAGCCGTGGCACCGGCCCCCACACCACTTTTAAAGACTGTAACCAGAGGAGAAGCTGTAGCACAGTAGGTAAAGCTGTAGCTTGTGGTGCTAGCATCCCATTTGGGTACCAGTTTGAGTCTCAGCTACTCCACTTCCAATCGAGCTCCCTGCTAGTGCACCTGAAGAACAGAGCAACCCAAGTCCTTGGGCCCCTGCACCCATGTGGGAGACATGGAAGAAGCTCCAGATTCCTGGCTTCAGATTGTCCCAGCTTCTGCCATTGCATCCATTTAGGGAGTGAAAGAAGGGATGAAATAATATCTCCCTCACTCACTCTTTCTGCAACTCTCTTTCTGCAACTCTGCCCTTCAAATAAGTAAATACATCTTTAAAAATAAAAAAATAAGATTCTAACCAGCATAAACCACAGTGATCTCTTCCTCCTTTTAATGTGTAAACCATTTGTTGTTTTGTTCTAGTCATCATAATTCTATAGTAAATTAGCCATTTTTATTGAACAAGCTTCATTAATGGAAAAAGTCATTTAAAGTGGGCAATCATGAAAAAAGATTCATACTCTTAAATTTTTTACTCAATTATATACAAATACACATTCACTTTCAATCTTTTGACAAGAGGCCAAGGCCCTTTCTTTGACTATGAGTCACTTAATCGGAGTGTGTCGTGTGTCTTACATAAATTCTATCCGACCTCGCCCTTCCTGGTTTTATTTTCTTTAAAATGGATGAGAGGAGATTCCAAGATGGCTGAAGAGGGGAAAGATATGCTGCTTATGACCAGGAGGAATAGCAGAAGAAAAGCAGAGGAAGTACATTCCCATGGGAGAGTCGGGGGGAAGTTTGTAGTGGAAATTCTACAGAAGGAAGAGGGACCCTGTGGAGCATCATGGAAGGTGTGGATGTGGGACGATGAGCAGGAACAAAACACATGAAGGCAATGCCAGCTTTAGCAAGGTGGGAGCAGACAGCAGGTGCCCATGCCACTCAGCATATTACCTGAGGCAGAGCCATGAAGACCACACTGTCTTTAAGTATGGCCTCAAACCCTACTGAAAAGGGGGTAGGGTACTCACTCAAACCAGTGAAAGAAATGCACATTTCTTTCTTCTCATTCTCTTACAAAGGTGCCCTGCAACTAGTGGGTAGATGGTGACATTTTGACACAAAGAGAGGCTGTGATGGCTCTTGTGCACACATGTGACCAGGGGATTTTACCAAAGGGAAAAAGCCACATTCCCTGCTGACTTTGAGTCTGGCTGGGAGGGTTGACTGGGTACTGGGCACAGACAGGATTGTGAGGTGTCCCCCTCCACCCTGTCAACTTATCACAGGCTAAGCTCCAGAGCTCAAACTGCCAAAGTGGAGGGCCTAGATGCAACTGGTTCTAGTAATATCTCTGCACTATCCACAGACAAGAAAGGCTCCCAGCACTGAGAAGATTCTCTGTACCCCATGACTGCTGGAGCCTCGTGCACTGTGACATGGGAATTCTGTGACTGCATGATAGGGCACAAGGTACAGCTGGGTCTATGGGCAATCACTGTGTCTGGCGTTAGAAGCTCAGAACTCTCTGACAGCCTACTATGGGTCACTGTAGAGGGTTCCTTGCTCATACTGAGGACCACACAGATCCTTTGTGCAGTTCATGTGCCATCATGGATTGGGGCTGTACCCACTGTGGGCTAACTCTGGTCATTGGTCACCTTGGAGAAGAGGAGGAAGGGGTATGATTATACCAACAGATAAGATCATACCATCTCCCATGAGGACAACAGAGATCTAAGGAGGCCAACTTGGGTGTCACCCTGGATACTCACCCCACAGTGGAGCTCACCCCAGAACACCCTGGTCACACCCAGAACATGCCTCAGCAGGCACTCCACTAAGCCACAGAAGCATAGTTCAAAGATAAAATCTATCAGAGGAGAAATCAACAAGTATCTCCACAAATGCCTAAAAATAAATGCAGATATTCAAGAAACAAGAATAAGGAAGACAACATGACTCCTCCAATGGAACAAAACAGTACTTTAATATTAGAATGTGAAGATGAAGAGATTAATGAAATGCTTGAAAGGGAATTCAAAGGTATGATCATAGGATTACTCTGAAGCAATGAGAAGCAAATTTGTGAGTTAAAGAAATCTACACATAACATAGATGAAATATTTTCCCATGAAATTAAGATTTTGAAGAGAAATCAAACTGAAAGATTAGAAATGAAGAATTCAATATGTCAAATAAAAAATACAGTGGAAAACCTTAACAACAGACTTGATGGGGTAAAAGAATATCCAAACTAGAAATCAAATCTTTGGAAATATCTCAGTCAGACCAAAAAAAGAAAATTAGAAAAATTAAAGACAATGTTCAAGATTCATGGGATACTATCATATGACACAACATATGGGTCTTGGGAGTTCCTGAAGGTATGGAAAGAGAGAATGGATTAGAAGGTCTATTCAATGAGATAATAACAAAAACTTCCTTAATCTGGAGAAAGAAAGGGATATCCAAGTACATGAGTCACAAAGAACTTCTAATAGAAATGACCCAAAAAGATCTTTTTTTGAAAAAGACTTGTTTATTTGAAAGTCAGAGTTACACAGAGGGAGAAGGAGAGGCAGAGAGAGAGAGAGAGAGAGAGAGAGAGAGGTTTTCCATCCACTGGTGCACTCCCCAATTGGCTGCAATGGCTAGAGTTGCATTGATTTGAAGCCAGGAGCCAGGAGCTTTCTCCAAGTTTCCCACGTGGGTGCAGGGACCCAAGGACCTGGGTCATCTTCTATTGCTTCCCCAGGCCATAGCAAAGAGCTGATCAGAAGTGGAGAGGCCAGGTCTCAAACTAGTGCCCCCAGGGAATGCCAGCACTGCAGGTGGTGGTCTCACCCACTATGCCAAAGCACCGGCCCTGAAAAGATCTTCATCATGACATATTATAGTCAAGTTTTCAACAGTAAAACATAAAGATTCTAAAATGTGCATGAGAGAAACACCAGATTACTTTCAGAGGATCTCCAATTAGACTCACAGCTGAATTCTCATCAGAAACTCTATAGGCTAAGAGAGAATGGAGAGACATAGTCCAAGTCTTAAAATAAAAAAGCTGTCAACTCAGAATACTTTACTTCATTCTTATGAATGAAAGTGAAATAATGACCTTCCATAACAAACAGAAATTGAAAGAAATTGTCACCACTCGTCTAGCCTTATAAATGGTGCTTAAGGATGTGCTATAAACAGGAACACAGAAAGATAGTCATCATTGCAAAAAAATGTGAAGCCAGAAAATCTGGGATTCCAAGATAGCTGGATAGGGAATGATGTACTAAGCTAGGTTATGGATAAATAGTTTAAAAAGAAGTGTAGGAAGTGCACTCTCAGGGGTGAATTAGAGAAAACCACAGTGGTATTTCTACAGCAGGAAGAGGAATGCTGTGGAACTGTGTGAGGGTGCAGACGTGTGACACAAACACACACACGACACAGTAAGCAGCAGAGAGCCACAGTGGGAGGCAGCTTAGAGATGGAGGTGAGACCAAACCGCATAGGCCTATGGTGATATAGCCAGAGGGAGAGCATGTCATGAATCCAGTCTGGTGCCCTAGAGGCAAGAGGGTACCCACGGACCCTGTGGAAGTAAAGGAGTTACGTTTTCTCTCACCCCATCCTCCTCACAACAGCTCTTGGCACCCAGCTGAAAAAGGGAAGGTGCCATTTTAGGCTTGGGTGGCAGCTGCAGAAGCCCTTGTGTGTGAAAACAGCAACTGGCTGAGATAGGGCACATCTTCTCAGCAGTACTGGTGGCAGTGGCAGGGAGAGGGCAACATTCGGCAAGTGGCTTTTTGTGTATGTGTGTGATCCAAATTCTAGTGGAGGGAAAAATCTGCCGTCCCCACTGACTTTGAGCCTGGCTAGGAGAAAAGACAGGGCTGGGTGCCCATGTAGGACTGTGAAGTGCCCCCAGCCTCATAACATACACAGGCTCCAGGGCTCAAGCCACCTAGGCGGGGCACCTACGGACTGTTGGCTCAGGGAACATCTGCCTCTCTGTGGACCAGAAAGGCTGGTGGGACAGAGTGGAACCTCTGTACCCAGCAACTATGGAAGCCTTGTGTGCTGAAACTGTGGGGACTTGGTGGCTGCACAAGAGGATTCAGGGTGTAGTTGGATCTCTGGGCAATCACTGTGGGTGGCGCCACATGCTCAGAGCTCCCTGCTTGCCTGGGACAGGTCATTGCTTCAGGATCCGCTCTTGGAGTGTGGACTGCACAGATTACTTGTGCAGTTCATACAGCAGCATGGATGAGAATCACACGCACTGGAAAGTAAAATCCATTGTTCACCGTGGAGAATGGGTGAGAGTGCAATCACATCAACAGGGTGACCATTCCCTTCCTTCTGTTAGCAAGAGATCTACCATGCCCAACTGAGGTGTTACCCTGTGTCCTTGCCTCATGCTAGAGCATGAACAGAGTTCCCTGACCACACCCAGCACACGCCACTTGGTATTCACTGAAATTGCAGACACTCCACAAAACCACAGAGGCATGGTTTAATGATAAAAGTCATGAGAAAAAATACCAACAATTTTCACCACTAATGCCTATAAATAAATGCAGAAATTCAAGAAAAAAGTATAAGGAAAATATCATGACCCTCCAAAGCAACACAACAACATTTCAATTTTAGAATGTGAAGATGAAGAGATTAATGAAATGCCAGAAATGGAATTCAAAAGATTAATCACAGGATTACTCAAAAGTAATCAGAAGCAAATCCATGAACTAAAGAAAATTATACATGAATAAAAAATTTTCCCATGAAATTGAGATTTTAAAGAAAAAGCAAAATGAAATATTAGAAATGAAAAATGAAAAAATTGGTGGAAAATCTTAGCAACAGACTTGATGAGGCAGAAGAAAGAATACCCAAGCTAGAATACAAATCTTTGGAAATTTCTGTCAGAACAAAAAAACAAAAAAGAAGAAATTAGAAAACTAAAAAACAGCATTGGAGATTTATGTAATACTATCAGTTGACCCAATATATGAGCAGGTGGGCTATATGGAGAGCAGGAGGAGAAGGAAGAGGATACCTATTGTGTAGTAAAGGATGTACATGAACAGGACTTTTATGAAAGAAGACCCATTTTTCCTGCTAAGGGACTGAATCCCACATTTAAGTTACTCATTTGGATGGACTGGCACAGAAATGGAGTAGACAGGAAACTCAGTGTGAAAGCATCTGGAGGGTGAAAAAAATTGAGCCCCTGGCCAGCTTGGAACTGGAAGAGGTGGAGCAGGATCCACATGCAGAGAAGGAGGAGCAGGAGTTCAGGCAGGAGGAAGTTGGGTGCTCAGTGGTACGAGGTTCTTTTTCCTGTCTCCCATGCTGAAAGATACATTTTCAGAGGTCTTCGAGTGGATCTCTAGGGAAACAAAGCCGATTTAAAATCCAATGTGATGTGACATGTGTGGAAGTCGATAGGACTGGAGGTGGAGGGCAGATGACTTGGAATTGGAGATCAATGAGTGGGAGTGGAAGTGATTGGAGGCTTGGGTGATGGAAGTCACCTGGATGGGGGTTGATGATGATGATGATGACTTTAACTATTAGTTGGGAAAAGGGAGACAGCTCGATGAGGGTCCCAAGCTGGAGGACACAGACCCAAGCCCTGCTACCATGTCATTTGACCCACCTACTTGTCAATCATATATCCCACTTACCAGGATGGATTTTCCATCGCTAGGGATCTGGAAGTGGAGGTGCCATATATCCAGTGCTCTTCTGACCCTCTGACAGAGTGCCCCCTTCTCTGTGCAGGAGAGAACTAGAAGGTGCTGAAGGTGTCCTCTCTTTATTTCCCCTCCCCCACTCCGCTCCTCACCTATGCCCACATGTTTGCATCTTTGCCATTTTAAAAAAATTGATCACCAAAGTCAGCGAACTCTAAAGGCTTCCATAGCCTTCCATAGTCTCATGACTAGAGCCTAGGGAGATTACTAACACTATAAACAAAAGTGTTAAATTGTTAAGTCAGCAACAGGAGTCACTGTGTACTTACATCCCATGTGGGATCTGTCCTTAATGTGTTGTCTAATGTGCAGTGATGCTATAACTAGTACTAAAACAGTATTTTTACACTTTGTGTTTCTGCGTGGGTGCAAACTGATGAAATCTTTACTAAGTATATGCAGAATCGATCTTCTGTATATAAAGATAATTGGAAATGAAAAAAAATGGTGTTAAATTGGAAATGGCATAGAAAATTAATTAATTTTTTAAAAATATCATGTAGGATCTCTGTCTTTAATGTGCTGTACACTGTTATTTAATGCTATAACTAGTATTCCAACAGTATTTTTTCACTTTGTGTTGCTATGTGGGGGCAACCTGTTGAAATCTTTACTTAATATATACTGAACTGATCTTCTGTATATAAAGAGAATTGAAAATGAATCTTGATGTGAATGGAAGGGGAGAGGGAGTGGGAGAGGGGAGGGTTGCGGGTGGGAGGGAAGTTATGGGAGGGGGGAAGCCATTGTAATCCATAAGCTGTACTTTGGAAATTTATATTCATTAAATAAAAGTTTAAAAAAAAAGAAACTTGATCATTTTCTGCACCATGTGTGTGCAGGCCCTTAGAGTGATTCTCTAAGTAGAAGGCAAGAACTGGAATAAAAAGGATACTCCACATTTTCTCCACTTTAGTGGGCTTCTGAGGACAAACCACTAGGTATAGGATGAACCCTGGCATCTGGAGGTTGAGCCTTGTAGTCAGATGCCAATGCTAAGGTTCCCGGATCTGATCCCTGGGGCCCCATGGCTGACACTGTGGCACCAGTGACCAGTGCGCATGAGTAAAACATACCCAGGATTGTTTTAATTCACACCCCAGCCTCCCAACTCCTGTCCCCAAGAATACTCAATTCTTGGCCCAGTCAAGTTTGGAGAAAGGTAGCTGAAAAACGACATGAGGAAGAACATTTAATACCACCTAGGTCATGTCCCATGAATGAATATTTGTTGCCTAACAGCCCTGCCACTGTGAATACAGTGACGAGTGACAAGGGCTACACTGAAAAGGTAAGCAAGAAGAGGAAGTGTGTGCATGAAGAGCTGGAGCAAGAGCAGGAGATGACCCTTGGCTGTCTGAAGTCAGTAACTGGAAGCCTAGACATCCTGTCTAGAGGAGGCTGTGGACATGGATTCTGAGGTCAAATCTGAATTGGAGGATGATCCCTGGTAGGGTCCAGCTGGGAGCCAGAAATAAAAACTGAGAATGTGGACTGTCAAGATTCATTCCACATCATGGAAGGTGGCCACTCACTCTCCTGAGGATTGGATTTTCTCTGGACAGTGCTGAGAATACACAGCCATAAAGCCAAAGACCCTCCTCTCGCAGGTGTCTATGTCCTGTACTATCAGATGGCAATTCCCTCTGTCCTTTGGCCACAGTGTTTGCTGTTGAAGAGAATGTTGAGCAAGTCAAGGGCTTCTCACCCCAATTCTGAACTCTCAATTGACTTGGAAGATTTATAAGGTAGAATCTTACAATAGCTTTGTTAACTGCTGTATCCTAAGCATATGACATTAAATGCATATTGTAAAAAAAAAAAAACTTATGGGATACAGCAAAAGCAGTGTTAAGGGGGAAGTTTAGAGAAACTGGTGCCTACACGAAGAAATTGGAAAGGCACCAAATAAAAGAGCTATCAGCGTATCTCAAGGACTTACAAAAACAACAACAAGCCAAACTCAAAATTAGTAGGAGGAAAGAAATAATTAATGTTAGAGAATAAACAAAATTGATACATCATTGGCCCAATTAAACCAGAAAGACAAGCAGGTACCTATTCAAAACAACTGAAAGGGGGAAATCCTCTTAACTTCCTTCTATCAGGTCATCATCAACTTAATTGAAAACCATACAACAAAAAAGGAGGTGTGGATTAATATCACTTATGAACATAGGTGCAAAAATCCTCAACAAAATACTAGCCCATTGAACCAAACAGCACATCAGAAAGAGCATTCACCTGCACCAAGTAGGGTTTATCCCTGGTATACACGGATGGTTCAATACATGCAAATCAATGAACATGATACATCACATTAACAAACTGAAGAATAAATACCATATAATTATCTCAATCATATGATTGAAAATGCAGATAAAGCATTTGATAAAACACAGCATCCTTTCATGATAGAACCTTTAAGCAAATTGGGTATAGAAGGAACATTCCTCACCACAATCAAAGCAATTTATCATAAACCCACAGTCAGCATCATAATGCTGGAAGCATTTCTACTAAGATCCAAAATCAGACAAGGATCTCCACTTTCACCATTGCTATTCTGTATAGTCCTGAAAGTTTTACCAGAGTCATTCCGCAAGAAAAAGAAACCAGGGTTATACAAATTGGAAAGGAGGAAGTCAAATCAAATCATCCCTGTTTGAATATGGCATGATTCTTTATACAGGGGAACCAAAATACTCCACTAAGAGACTATTGGAACACATAAAGAGTTTGGTGAAGTGGCAGGATATAAAATTAACACAGAAAAATCAGCATCCTTTATATAAATAGACAATGCCATGGCTGAGAAGGAACTTATAAGACTGGTCCTATTCACAATAGCTACAAAGTAATTTAAATACTTTGGAATAAATTTAACCAAGGAAATGAAAGGTCTTTATGATGAAAATTACAAATATTAAAGAAAGAATTAGAAGAAGATATGAAAATGGAAAAATCTTCCATGTTCATGAATTCGAAGAATTAACATATAAAAATATCCATCCGCTGAAAGCAATTTACCGATTCAATGTGATCCTAATAAAAATTCCAATGACATTCTTCTCAGATCTAGAAAAAATTATGCTAAAGCTCATAAGGAAGCACAGTGTTAGTGAATAGCTAAAGTAATCTTAAACAACAAAAACAAAGCCAGAGGATACCATATTTCAAGATATACAATGGGCAGTTATAATCAAAACAGCCTGGTAATAGCACAAAAATAGACATGTAGACCAAGAGAACAGAATAGAAACTCCAGAAATAAATTCACTCATCTATAACCAACTATTCTTTGACAAAGGAACTAAAATAAATCCCTGGAGAAAAGAGTCTGTTCTGCAAATGGTGCTTTGGATCTCCATGTGAGAAATAAAAAACAAGATCCCTATCTTACACCTTATACAAAAATCAACTCATAAATCTATGACCTAATACCATCAAATTACTAGAGGCAAACACTGGGGAAACTGTACCAGATTTTGGCATAGGCAAAGACTTCTCAGAAACAACCCAGAAGTAAAGGCAATAAAAGCAAAGATAGACAAATGAGATTACAGCAAGCAAAGAAGCTTCTGCACTACAAAGGAAACATTCAACAAAGAGGCAACTGACAGAATGAGAGAAAAATATTTGCAAACAATGCAACTGATAAAGGATTAATATCCAGAATCTGTAAAGAGCTCAAGAAACTCAACAACAACAAAACAAATAATCCAGTTAAAAAATAGGCAAAGGACTCAAACAAGCATTTTTCAAAAGAGAAAATTCAAATGGCCAACAAACACACGAAAAAAAAAGCTCAGATCAACAGCAATTAGGGAAATGGAAAAACAAACTACAATATGGTTTCATCTCATATTAGAATGGCTCTCAAACAGAAATCAAAAAATAATAAATTATGAGGAGAATGTGGGGGGAAAGGTACCCTAATCCATTGTGGGTGGGAGTGTAAGTTAGTACAGTCATTGTAGAAGACCGTATGGAGATACTATAGAAAGTTAAAAATAGATATATCAGTAATGCCACCCCTGGGTTTTACCCAAGCAAAATGAAATCAAAATATGAAAGAGTTATGTGTACCCCCAAGTTTATTGCAGCTCAATTCACAATAGCTAACATAGAGAATCAACCCAGATGTCCATCAACTGATGTCTAGATTTAAAAATATATATAGTATGGAATACTTCTTAGCCATAAAAAGAATAAAACACTGTCTTTTGTAACAAAATGTTTGCATCTGGAAACCACTATACTTAGTGAAATAAGCTAGGCCCAAAAATACAAACACCATATATTTTCCCTGATCCTTGGTAACTAATAGAGTACAAAAAATAGTGGTGTATATGAGTGACATTGACATTTTGAAATCTGATGGTTGCTTACAGCCATTATCTCTACTGTTGAGTTCCCATGTTTTTACTTCTTACTATTTGTTGAATTCTTTACTAAGTGTAGATTTAATCTTATGAGTATAAAATAAATTGAATAAGAAGGGAAGGAGGAAGGAGGGTACAAGTGTTATGGGAGGGATGTTAGGGTGGGAAGGATCACTATGTTCCTAAATCTGTTTATATGAAATACATGAAATTTTTTCATCCTGAAAATGTAAATTAAAGAATTAAGAAATGAAATGAGAACTTAAAGAATACCAATATACTTATAGAATATTGTGAGTGCACAATTTTTCTACATTTTTACAATGCACTTTCTAATACAGCATGAATCTCATCCTCAACTTCATTTGCTAACAATTTTTTAAATATTGTATCTATGTTTTCACAGCTTTCTTTTCACATTCATAATTCACTAGCGTATGTAATATCTGATTACACTGCATGTTAACTTACATAATGTAAAATGAAAACACAACCAACATAGGCAAGTTGTAGACAAACAGAGCCAACTCTTGATAAGCTAAGACCCTCATGAGTGGAGCAGGTAAGCACACCTGTGTATAGCTCAAGTGCTACAAGCATTCAGGGAGCCAAGAACACCAGAGGAATGCCATGCAGAAGGGACAGAATAACATTAGTTAATCTTCTGAATCAATTAAGTAGAAGTTGGTTTTAAAACATTTCATTGTACTGAGTACTGTTCTTTGGCATGTGATGACATTTTTTTTTCTACTTGGCAAAATTGAAAAATAACTTCTAAATGAATCAAACCACATTACAGTTTGGGTATGACACATTTTCCAGGAGCACTGGCCCAGTGCTGTGAACGTTAGCAGAAACTCCCTGTTGGAGAACTCCCAAAGGCTGAGAGTAGTCTTCCTTGAAGGAGATCACACCACTGAATGATCTTGGGAAGGGCATCAAACTTCGTATTCTTGCTGTGACAACAGGAATACCTAACCCAAAGGTACCTGAAAGTCCTCCAAAGCATATGCTAGATGCTCAATCAACATTAGTCTTCTATCTCCTTCCCTTTCTTCCCCAATAGATGGAAGGATGAATAAAAAAAAAATGAAGGAATAAGTGAATGGAATCACAAACCCATAAGGATTGTTGAAAGCGATGGCGTAAACCACATTCTTGTGGCCCTCCAGCGTGTGTAGCTCCTCTCCAGAGGCAGTGTCCCAGAGCTTGCATGTCCGGTCGTAGCTTCCCGTGATAAAGCTAACACAAGGAATACAAACACAGTGCAGAGTGAGAAATGGCAGTGTGTGAATGGAGATTCCACTTTTTACCTGCAGGTAGTAACTCCATTGATTTCACTTTTCATGATGAGATTCATGCATTTAGGATAAACAGTTGAGAATAACATCTAAATCATTTGACATAGAGATTTACCAATTGTATCTCAAAATCAAAAAGGAGTCACCAAATAAAGGGTAATCTTGCTAATAATGGTTTACCTTCTGATAGCATATATGCATGCATAAATAAACAATTTTTCTGAAACTCCCCACACCTCCTACACAACCTGTAAGTAAATGTTGTCAGTGCAGTTTCAAAATACATTCCTAACTTCTCAACTGGTCCATTGTGTCCATTTCTTCTAGTGGATCTTAGCTAATGCAAGGTCCTTAAAAATCTATTTTCCTCACAGAAATTAGTGTTATCCACTTTAATCTTTCTCAGATAGCTTCCTAGAAATCTAGATCAAAATTCAGAGTCTACAAGGCAAGTAGCCCCTGGATATCCCTGGGCCCTCAGCTTCACCCCCAAGCACACTCTGATCACCCACATTCTGCCTCTTGTGCATCTCTGAAGAGTAAAATTGTCTCTCTTATTCTATGCTTCTCCTCATCCAAATTACCAAATCATTCCCAGCAGATAAAACAATGTCTGATGCACCAATAAGTGTTGAATGAATGTAATTCTGCTTAGTAAATAAACAGACCCTAAAAATGACTTTTATCATAGGAAGTTATCATACGGAAGCTAATATTTTAAATTAAAGAAGCAGTATCTAAGTCATTCTTTAAGGATTCAATTATAAATGAGGCATTTTATATTTTATGCCATTATATATTACACATATAATTGTATATATATATAATTGTGTATATTTATGGTATAGAGTGTGATGTTTTAATAAATGGATACATTGTGTGATGATTAAATCAGGATGATTAGTATATCTGCCATCTCAAAAACATTTTTCATTTCTTTGCCATTCATAATCCTTCAAGCTGTCTCACAATGTACAGGAGATTACAGTGAATTTTATCACCTTACTGTGCACAGAACACAAGAATTCAAGCCTCCTTAGATAGAAGAACTTTGTACCATTTGACCAGCTCCTCCACATTTGTGCCCAGCTTCTGGTAGCCACTATGTTACTCTCAATCCCTGCGAGATCAAATCTTTTACATTCTACATATGACTGAGACCATGTAGTATTTGTCATTCTGTACCTGACTTGTCTCACTTAATACAGTGTCCTCTGAAGACTTTCTTATGAAAAGTCTCTGAAATGAAAATATTGCTTTAAAAGTGTAACAAAGTTATTTCCCTGAATATCGATGTCTAAATGTTAAGTGGTATTGATAAAATATGAAAACAAATTATGATTCCTAAATACACCTAAAAAGAGACATTGATGAAACCATGCATATTTTACTATCTTCTTGGCATTTTTCTTCTCCCTTTGGATACATGTAGACTAATATCTGAGACTGTATACATTCAGAAACTGTTATGTGTTGAATTGTGTCCCCCAAAAAAGTTCATATGTTGAAGTCAATTGGAGATATGCCTCAAAAGGTGATTTTATATGGATATAAGTCATTGCTGATATAATTAGTTAAGTTGGGGTCATAGTAGAGTGGGAGAGGCCCCTCATTCAGTAAGTGGAAATGTGGACACAGACCTACACACAAAGATCAGGACGATGTTTCTATACACCAGGGACTGCCAATAAACCACCAGAGCAAGGAAAGAGGCCGGAAAAGGCTCTTCTTCCTCACACCCTGCAGAAGGAACCAAATGGACTGACATCTTAACCTTGGACTTCAAACTGCAAGAGCTGTGGGATAATAAATTTCTCTTGTTCGTGCCATGTGCGGTGTGTTCTTTATTACAGCAGCCCTCACAATCTAATGCAGACATGGTAAGGTTTATGTCTTTAGGTGAAGACCAGGCTTCTACCTCATTTTTCCCACACAGCAACTCAGCTTCCAAGATGACCAAAACCATGTTCCAAACACTGGCTTGAAAGTTCTGCTCAGCACACATCAAAACATTGATGGAAAATGTCTACTCTGAATCCACAGATCACAACCAACCCAATGCTGTCTCTGTCTGCTCCAACCATGGAGGCGAACAGGACATTTGTCCATCTGACCTGTTTCTGAGTCAAGTTATTCAGAACTGTAACATATTCTAGGGTCCCAACAAGCCTCCCACCACGATGGCACAAATGTTATAGAAAACTGAGATTAGAACAGAAAAATTAGAATAGTGGATGAGAGGGCTTCTGTTTCTCTTCCACAGTCAGCACAGTCCTAATTCAAAGAAATGAACACTGTATCTTTAACTAAATGGAATCCTTGACAAATAAACACTCAAAAATTGTATCCCTTGATTTCTAAATATTAGAAATAAAAAAAGAACCTTACCATGAGCCTGATTTGTTAAGTGCAACATTCGTCAGTGGCAGTATATGTGCCCTGAGAACCTTTAATAAAAGGAAACAGCATTTTTTTAGACCCAAACCAGATTAAATTTAATTTGTTAACTTTCATTTCAGACCAATGAAGACATTCCTTATTGTCTTGCCTAGGTGTAACAAATGGGCAATATCCAAGATCCAAATAAATGAGAAAAAATATATTGTATATTTATTATTAAGAAAAGCAATCAATCTAGTGGTTAGGAATGATTGCAAAGCAAAGATTGGTTCTGTGTTTCTCAACAACTACCTTTAAGGAGAATTATGGCTATTAAATAAGATACCAAATGCAACAAATTGGTAACATTTTTTTTAACATATGGAATACAGTTTTGCATACATTTCGAGCAGTGCATATAGAGAATGCACTAAATATTTCAAATACAGATTTTATAATGTATTATTATTTCTTTTTGAATCATAAAACTCCTTTCAAAGGCAGATTATGTCTTATCTTTCAATCCTGGCATTGTCTAGCTTAATGAATAGTTACAATATACATAAATTATATAATCTATTAATAGAGTCATTGGCTGGGCTGGGACAGTCCCACTATGTCTGCTGACAGACTATAACTGTTAATAGCATTCCCTTCCACTCTCAAATTTCCCCTTAGAGGATAAAGTGACAAGGCCACCCTAGATAGGTCACATTTGATGTTAAACAGTGCCACCTGCTGGATAAAAACAACCTCATCCTCACCCAGAAACAACATGCTACAAATGAGGGCCTGGGTATTTTAAATACCATAGAACAAATTGTGAATAAATAATAATTTTAATTATCACAATTATATTTCAACTACAAAAATAAGTCTGCAAATTGATAAGCTCTAGAGACTAAACCATTAAATATTTTAATCAATAAAGAAAAATAAAAGCTAGTCTTGAAGTACTAAGTGACTCTATTTGTTAGATTTTTAATTCAAATATCAAAAACTAGAGAAAAAATAACATCTTTACATTATATGAAAATCACAGTAGCCAGGAGAGGCACCAAGAAGGAGGAATAGGGAGAAAGCTTATTGCTCTAGTCTAGGGCAAGATAGTTTACAAAACGTGGAAAGAGTACAATCTTACGGAGGAGTTAGGGAGAAAACGGCAGAGGAAACGCCACACAAATTAGAGGGACACTGCGGATCTACGTGGATTGTTTGGAAACACACGACTCAGGACCCCAGCAGCAAGAGCCTCAGCACCAGCTGTGGAGAGTGAGGTGAGACCAGACTGCAGCAGCCCAAGCCGCTGGCAAATAAAGCTGAGGAAAAGCCTGGCATGAGTCTGGCTTGGAACCCTGTGGGGAACAGTCTACCTCCCAACCTAGAGGAAAAAAAAAAAAAACAGGGAACGTTTCTCTCTCCTTGACCACCCAGTGCAAGTGTCCTGTAACTAGCAGAGAGCAGGTGGGCATGTTTTAGATATACATAACAGATGTGCCAGCGTGAGTCTGTGCACCCAGCAACCAGCTGAGAGGAGACGCTTAACTCTGGCTGGCAGAACTGATGGGGCTGGGTGCTCGTGGCTGTGAGAGCCTTGTGTGCTGGGACTGTGAAAACACTGTGGCTGCATGTTAGTGTACAGGGTGTGGCTGGACAGTCATTGTGGGCAGCTCCACATGCTCAGGGCTCCCTGAATCCCAGGTGAGGGTCATTGCTGCAGGATCTGTGCTCACACCGAAGACTCAATGATCCTTTGTTTGGTTCTTGTGGCAAAACAAAGAATATTATACACACTGGGGCTAGCACCCAGCCATCCATCTCCTTGGAGGAAATGGAGTGAACATGAGACTATACCAACAGAGCTGAACAAACCTCTCTTTTGATTAAAAAAGAAGAAGAGATTTACCATGCTCAATTTGGGAGTCATCTTGGATATTCCCTTCACCCTGGAACACTAAACAGAGCTCCCAGGCCACATCCAGCACTTTTCTCGGTATTCACGAAAGAGCAGACTCTCAACTAATCTGCAGAGGCATAGTCCAAAGACAAAAGCTATCATAGGGAAAAAATAAATAACTAAACCAACAAGTATCCCCACAAATGCCTAAAAATAAATGCAGTAATTCAAAAAACAAGAATAAGGAAGACAACTTGATGCCTTGAAAGGAACACAACAACACTTCAATACAAGAATGTGAAAATGAATACACTGAAGAAATATGCCAGCAACAGAATTCAAAAATTGGTTGTAGGTTTACTTAGAAGTAGTCAGAAGCAAATCCACATACTAAAGAAATCCATATGTCCGGCGCCGCGGCTCACTAGGCTAATCCTCCGCCTCGCAGCGCCGGCACACCGGGTTCTAGTCCCGGTCGGGGCACCGATCCTGTCCCGGTTGCCCCTCTTCCAGGCCAACTCTCTGCTGTGGCCAGGGAGTGCAGTGGAGGATGGCCCGAGTGCTTGGGCCCTGCACCCCATGGGAGACCAGGATAGGCACCTGGCTCCTGCCATCGGATCAGCGCGGTGCGCTGGCCGCAGTGCGCCAGCCGTGGCGGCCATTGGAGGGTGAACCAACGGCAAAGGAAGACCTTTCTCTCTGTCTCTCTCTCTCTCACTGTCCACTCTGCCTGTCCAAAAAAAAAATTTAAAAAAAAAAGAAATCCATATGTCATAGGAAAGAAAATTTTTGTCAGGAAATTGAGATTTTAAATAAAAATCAAAATAAAATATTGGAAATGAAGAATTCAATAGAACAAATTAAAAATCCAGTGGAAAGCCTTAACAACAGAATCATTAAGGCAGAAGCAATAATATACAAATTAGAAGACAAATCTATGGAAATTTTACAATCACACTAAAGGAGGAGGAAGAGGGGGAGGGGGAGGAGAAGGGGAAGGGGAGGAGGAGAGGGGGAGGAGGTGGGGGAAGAGGAGGAGGAGAAGGAGAAGAAGAAGAAAAAGAAGAAATTAGAAAACTAAAAAACAGTGTTGGAGATCTGTGGGATTCATGGGATACTATCAAATGATCCAACATATAGGACTTAGGAGTTTCTGAAGGCATGGAAAGAGAAAAAAGATTAAAAGGCCTTTTTAGTGAAATAATAACAGAAAACTTCCTTAATTTGGGGAAAGAAAGGGACATCTAAGTACAGGAAGCACATAGAACTCCTAATAGACATGATGAGAAAAAATCTTCACCATGACACATTGTAGTCAAACTCTCCATAGTAAAACGTAAAAAGGTTTCTAAAAAATGCCAGATTACTTTCAGAGGATCTCCAAGTAGACACAGTTGCCTTCTCATCAGAAACCCTACAGGTTTTGGAGAGAATGGTGAGATACATTCCAAGTCTTAAGAGAAAAAAAAAAAAAAAACCTGTCAACCCAGAATACTGTACCCTGCTGAGCTCTTATTTATGAATGAAAGTGAAATAAAGACCTTCCATAAGAAACAGAAATAGAAAGAATTTGCCACCATTCATCTAGCCTTACAAAAGATGCTTAAGGATCTGCTACAAACAGAAACACAGAAAAATGGCCCTATGAAAGACGGTGAAAGCAGAAAATCTCCCAGTAAAAGTAAAAGTAAAGTGAATCCAAAGTAAACAACAGGAATATTTATGGAAAAATGGCAGGGTCAACTGGTTACTTATGCAATCACTTGGAATGTATATGGTCTCAACTTTCCACTTAAAAGACACAGAATGGCTGAACGGGGAAAAAATCATCTATTTGCTGCCTACAAGAAACACATCTCACCAACAAAGATACATGAAGACTGAAAGTGAAAGGATGGAAAAAGATATTCCATACTAACAGAAACCAAAAAAGAGCTGGTATAGCCATCTTAATATCAGACAAAAGACTTTAACACAAAAACTGTTAAAAGAGACAAAGAAGGGCACTATGCAATGATTAAGGGATCAATTCAACAGAAGATGTGGCTATAATAAAGGTATATGTACCTAATTATTGGGTGCCTGGTTATTTAAAACAAATATGAAGGGATCTAAAGGGAGACATAGATTCCCACACATAGTATTGGGGGACTTCAATATCGCACTTTCAGCAGTGGACAGATCAACCAGACAGAAAATCAGCAAGGAAACAACAGGTAATCAACACCATAGTCCAAATGGACCTAACAGTTATCTACAGAACTTTTCATCTTACGATCACCTAATATACATTCTTCTCACCAGTGCATGGAACTTTCTCTAAGATAGACCACAGGCCAGGTCATAAAGCAAGTTTCAGCAAATTCAAAAAAAAATTGAAATCATACCATGCATCTTCTCTGACCACAATGGAATGGAGCTGGAAATCAAAAACTCAAAAGTCTCTAGAACATATGCAAACACGTGGAGACTGGACAGCATGCTCCTGAATGGACAGCGGGTCACAGCAGAAATCAAAAGAGAAATCAAAAAGCAGTTGAGGAACAGTTCTTTTTTCCCACTATTTGTTGAACTCTTTTACTTAGTATAGAGTTAATCTGTGTATAAAATTAATTGAAAATAGATCTTGGTAAAAAATAAGAATCAGAATAGGAGAGAGAGGAGGAAGAAGGGCGGGAGTGGGAGTGGGAGGGTGGGTATGATGGGTATGCTATGTTACTAAAGTTGTATTTATGAAGTGTGTGAAGTTTCTATACCTTAAATAAAAGCCTTCTGGGGAAAAAAACCATGTTAGCAATACAAACAAGTAATTTACCAAAATATAGTATACTTCACAAGGAATCAGAAAATATAAAATGCTAAAATGCCATCAAACACAATTTTAACACTATTCTAGATAGAACAGTTTTAATTAAAGGTAGTACCACCTTAAATTTACCTTTATAGAGAGAAGCTAAACTTACTACAAATGTATATTTAACATCTCAAGAAACAAATGTCGTGAAGTTTACTCATTCACTTAAAACATAAAATCATTCAAACTGACAAAATATAAGGGGGGGAGAGAATTAAACCACTGATGATACTTTTTATAGAAAAATACTTTTAGGGGAAGAAATGCTGTTTTCCATGATAAAGCAATCAAACAGCAATGGTTCCCCTGCATGCCTTCTTGACGATATCTTTACCTTGAAAAGACGGAAGCTGTGGTTGCTGTCCTGTCCAAGCTTCTCCTGCAGTCTCCGTATTACAAGTGTGACCTGCTCTGTCTTGGAGGCCGTGATCAGGGGCTCTATGCTCTGGATGTCTTTCACAAGAGCACTGACATCAGTGCTGAAATTCACACCAAAATTGTTACTCTTTTCTCATAGCAAAAATGGCACAAATGTTTATTACATGAACAATGCACTGCTTTATGACATTCACAAATGTCAAAAACACCATTGCTCTCCCCAAGGGGGCAAAAATCACACGAAATCAGGAAGCAGCATAGAGAGCATGCATGGTGACACAGAACCAAGACTCGGGTTTTCTGCACTGCATCTGGCCATGACAGGGGCTTCACAGGTGAAAGGTATTGCCAGGGTTCTGATGTGCCCGTCTAGGGCTGTGGTTTGAATATTTGTGCGCTCCTCAAAATCCCTGCTGAAAATTTAGTCATCAAAGAAGCAGTATTAAGAGGTGGGGTCTTCACGAAATGACTGTCAGCAGAGTAGAGCTCCTGTGAAAGGGCTGGGTGGAGGGAGTTTGTCCCTTTTGCTGCTGCTGCCTTTGGTCATGTGAGTGGGCAAGCAAGGTTTCCATCCCTGGAGGAGCCAGAAAGGTGGCATCCCTTGGGGCAGAGAGCAGCTTGCACCAGACCCCTGAGTGGCTGACACCTCCATCTTGAACTTTCTAGTCTCCAGATCATGAGAAGTACATTTCTGTTCTTTAAAATTACCACATCTCTGGTATTTTTGTTCTAGCCACACAAAACAAATCACCAGCTCCTAGCAAGGCCCAGAGTTCACTGGTTCTGGACATGATCAACTGATACTGGGTGTGCCTTGCAGTAGCTTTCCATTTTACATATGTCCTCTTATTTAGTCTGTAACACCTGGATGACATCATCCTTCTATCATGACTGTTGTGGAAGCGAAGAAACTAGCTTCAGAAAGGTTAGGTTCTAAATATTTCTAGGGAAAGAAAAAATGCCTAACCATGAATAAACATTTAAAGAACTATGATGGGGTGGGCATTGTGGTGCCGCGAGCTAAGCTTGGGACACCTGCATCCCATATCGATAGCTGATTGAAGTCCTACTGATTTGAGCCCTGGCTATTGAGATTCCCCTTCAGGTCCCTGCTAATGTGTCTGAGAAGCAGTGGATGGTGGCTCAAGTATTTGAGTCCCTGCCTCCCACAGGAGAGACCCAGATGGAGTTCCTGGCTCCTGGCTTCAGCCTGGCCCAGCTCTAGCTTTTGCAGCCATTTGCAGTGAACCAGCAGATGGAAGATTGATATCTCTCTCTTCCCTTGTCTTTCTCTCCCTTCCACACTTGCCATGTCTTTCCAATAAATAAATCCGTTTTTAAAGTTAATTTTTTTTTGACAGGCAGAGTGGACAGTGACAGAGAGAGACAGAGAGAAAGGTCTTCCTTTTGCCGTTGGTTCACCCTCCAATGGCTGCCGCTGCCGGCACACTGCGGCCGGCACACCGCACTGATCCGATGGCAGGAGCCAGGTGCTTCTCCTGGTCTCCCATGGGGTGTAGGGCCCAAACACTTGGGCCATCCTCCACTGCACTCCCTGGCCACAGCAGAGAGCTGGCCTGGAAGAGGGGCAACCGGGACAGAATCCGGAGCCCCGACCGGGACTAGAACCTGGTGTGCCGGCACCGCAAGGTGGAGGATTAGCCTACTAAGCCGCGGCGTCGGCTTGTTATTATTTTTACCCACCAAGAATCCATTCACCTTATCTGAGTTTGGGCTCCCATGGGTGTGATACCTACTCAGACACTGTCTCTTGGAGTTTTTGCAGACTTACTAAAGGGAATGCATTCTGGGCACGATGACCTCACAGGTGAATTTCTCTAGGCCCATACCACATTCAGAGACATAGATTGTATCTTCCACCTCTGTCTCACGGTAATGAATGAAAAGGAATGTACACGGTCATATGAAATAGTTACTAAGGAAATAACAGGCTCAGTGATGGTTTTGAAATCCAATAACTGGTGTTATTCAAATATGTTGAAGTCATTAAAAATCAGGCAAGTCTGAGGATGTGTCACAGAGAAGAGGGGCCCAAGGAAACCTTATTAAGGGTCCTATACGATGCTGGGTAGGATCGTCAGGCATAGAAGGGGGATTACAGGAAAGCTAAGAAAAACTGAGCCAGGTATGGATTTTGGTTAATAATAACATGTCAGCCCTACTGCATTCATCATGACAAATCCAAAGCAAGAATATGGGAAACCAGGTGTGGTGTACTTGGGAACTCTGTCTCCCTAACATTTCTAAAACTATTCTAAACTAAAAGGTTTACTTAAAAGGGGGGGGGGGGAGGGAATGTCCATAAAGAAAAAACGATAGATTGATTGTTTTTTCTACCTCCTCCTCCTCATTTAGCAAGATCCTCAAATACAACCCAACAAAACAGAAAATCATATACCACAGAATAACTTTTAAAATAATGGGAGTGTCTGGGAGGCTGCAGACAATGGCCCAAATACTTCATTCCTAGTACCCATGTAGGAGACTCAGATGTAGCTCCTGGGTGATACTTCTGGCATGGCCCAGCCCAGCTGTTGTGACCATTTTCGGATTGAACCAGTGAATGGAAAATGTTTTTCTATTGTTCTCCCTCTACCTTCCAAATAAATAAATCTTCAAAAAATATATAAAACATGCATTGTCTGTAATTTGTGTAGCTCATCCATCTATTACACTCTGTATCATGGTTTTCCCATAAAATTTAGATATGAAACCCATCTTGTATTGTGTAGCTAACTTACCTTGAATCTAGATCAAGCAAATCTATGGATTTCATCTTTAATTCTCCATTTTTTTCATATTCCAACATAATTCCTGTGACATAAAAAAGACCATTTATCATGACAGCTCATGCCAAAGTAATCTGCTTTGACAATATTTTTACTCTCATTTTCTAAATGTCTACATTTTAGGCATAAAATATAGGCAGTGGTGTCTGGTTCCAAAACAAGATTGTGTAGATTAAGTTTTCCCTGGTCCTTTCTTGGAAACGTAACCACAGGGCCCATTCAGACTTGTTCAACTCTGTAGATATCTGGATGAAATATTTCATCTGGTGACAAAAATGTAAAAAACTTTTTTTTTACAGATGCAGCATAAATACAGAACAATGAAACATTTTGCTTTAACAGAATATGATAATATCTCAGAATACTCTATAGCCAAAAATCTCCAGGCACAGTCAAGAATCAGTACAAGCTGAGCCCTAAACTCTCTATTCCCTGAATCGACCCCCACCTTTGCCCAAACCAAGCCTTAATTCCACAACTGTCCTGTGATCAGGAGACAGATTTGAACCTTGTCTCATGTCTCTCATCTCCTCGCCAGTTGATTTTGCAATGAAGACTTTTTTTTTTTTTTTTCAAAAGCTGGTACCATGGCATTGGTTTCTATCTGCAGCAGGAAGTGAGCCCCCGCTGAGGAAATCAATATGCTTGCAATTGCAGTGAAAAATTAAAACAAATAAAACAAAACAGTTGGATAGAAGACAGAATGAATAGAAGTCCCCAGGACTTGAATAATGACCAGATAATGAGCTCTTGGGTTTTCTTTTCTTTTTTAATTTTGTTTAACTTTTATTTAATAAATATAAATTTCCAAAGTACAACTTTTGGATTATAGCAGCTTTTTACCCCCCTAACCACCCTTCCACCCAAAACCTTCCAATCTACCGCTCCCTCTCCCATCCCATTCACATCAAGATTCATTTTCAATTATCTTTATATACAGAAGGTCAATTTAGTATGTACTAAGTAAAGATTTCAACAGTTTGCACCTACACAGAAACATAAAGTGTAAAGTACTGTTTCAGTACTAGTTAATTCACATAGATGATTCACATAGTACAAAACATTAAGGACAGAGATCCCACATGGGGAGTAAGTGCACAGTGACTCCTCTTACTGATTTAACAATTGACACTCTTATTTTTGACATCAGTAATCACCTGAGGCTCTTGTCATGAGCTTCCAAGGCTACAAAGGATTCTGAGTTCACAAACTCCGATCTTATTTAAACAAGGCCATAGTCAAAGTGGAAGTTCTCTCCTCCCTTCAGATAAAGCCACCTCCTTCTTTGATGGCCCCATTCTTTCCACTGCGATCTCACTCATAGAGAACTGTCATTTAGGTTATTTTTTTTTGCCACAATGTCTTGGCTTTCCATGACTGAAATACTGTCATGGGCTTTTTAGCCAGATACGAATGCCGTAGGGGCTGATTCTGAGGCCAGAGTGCTGTTTAGGACATCTGCCACTCTATGAGTCTGCTGTGTATCCTGCTTCCCATATTAGATTGTTCTCCACTTTATAATTCTATCAGTTAGTATTAGCAGACACTAATCTTGTTTATGTGATCCCTTTGAATTTTAATCCTATCATTATGATCAATTATGAACTGAAACTGATCACTTTGAATAGTGAGATGGCATTGGTACATGCCACCTTGATGGGATTGAATTGGAATCCCCTGGCACATTTCTAACTCTACAATTAGGGGAAAGTCTGATTGAGCATGTGCCGAACTGTACATCTCCTCCCTCTCTTATTCCTACTCTTATATTTAACAGGGATCACTTCTCAGTTAAATTTAAACACCTAAGAATAATTGTGTGTTAATTAAAGGGTTAAACCAATGGTTGTAGTAGAACAAAAATACTAAAAGGAATAAAATAGTAAGTTGTTCCTCAACAATCAGGACAAGGGCTGATCAAGTCACTATTTCTCATAGTGTCCATTTCATTTCAGCAGGTTTCCTTTTAGGTGCTCAGTTATTTTTTGCCGATCAGGGAGAACATATGATATTTATCCCTTTGGCATTGCCTTATTTACTCGGCATGATGTTTTCCAGATTCCTCCATTTTGTTGCAAGTGACCGGATTTCATTGTTTTTTACTGCTGCATGGTATTCTATAGAATACTTACCCCATAATTTCTTTATCCACTCTATTGTTGATGGGCATTTAGGTGATTCCAGGTCTTAGCTATTGTGAATTGAGCTGCAATAAACACTGAGATGAAGACAGCTCTTTTATTTGTCTCCATAGCCTCTGCATGAATTTCAGCATCATTTTTTCCAGATCTGAGAACAATGTCTTTGGTATTTTGATTGGTATTGCATTGAATCTATAAATTGCTTTTGGGAGAATGGACATTTTGATGATATTGATTCTTCTAATCTATGAGCATGGAAGATTTCTCCATTTTTTGGTATCTTCTTCTATTTCTTTCTTTAATGTTTTGTAATTCGCATTGTAGAGATCTTTGCTGGACTTGGTTCAGTTTATTCCAAGGTATTTGATTGTTTTTGTAGCTATTGAGAATGGGATTGATCTTAGAAGTTCTTCCTCAGCCGTGGCATTGCCTGTGTATACAAAGGCTGTTGATTTTTGTGCATTGATTTTATATCCTGCTACTTTGCCAAACTCTTCTATGAGTTCCAATACTCGCTTAGTAGAGTTCTTTGGAACCCCTAGATAAAGAATCACATCATCTGCAAAAAGGGATAGTTTGACTTCTTCCTTCCCAATTTATATCCCTTTAATTTCTCTTTCTTGCCTGATGGCTCTGGCTAAAACTTCCAGAACTATATTGAATAGCAGTGGTGAGAGTGGGCATCCCTGTCTGGTACCAGAACTCAGTGGAAATGCTTCCAACACTTCCCCATTCAATAGGATGCTGGCCATTGGTTTGTCATAAATTGCCTTGATTGTGTTTAGGAATGTTCCTTCCATAGCCAGTTTGCTTAGAGTTTTCATCATGAAAGGGTGTTGTATTTTATAAAATGCTTTCTCTGCATCTATTGAGAGAATCATATGGTTTTTCTTCTGCAGTTTGTTAATGTGGTGTATCACATTGATTGATTTGTGAACATTGAACCATCCCTGCATACCAGGGATAAATCCCACTTGGTCTGGGTGGATGATCTTTCTGATGTGTTGTTGCATTCTATTGGCCAGAATTTTATTGAGGATTTTTGCATCTATGTTCATCAGGGAAATTGGTCTGCAATTCTCTTTCAATGCTGCATCTTTTTCTGGCTTAGGAATTAAGGTGATGCTGGTTTCATAGAAAGAATTTGGGAGGATTCCCTCTTTTTCGATTGTTCTGAATAGTTTGAGGAGAATTGGTGTTAGTTCTTCTTTAAATGTCTGGTATAATTCAGCAGTGAATCCATCCGGTCCTGGGCTTTTCTTTGTTGGGAGGGCCTTTACTACTATTTCAATTTCTGTGTCCGTTATGGGTCTGTTTAGGTTTTCTATGTCTTCCTGGTTCAATTTAGGTAGGTTGCATATGTCTAGGAATCTATCCATTTCTGATAGATTTCCCTGTTTGCTGGCATGCAACTCTTTGTAGTAATTTCTGATGATTCATTATTTCTGTGGTGTCTTTTGTTACATTCCCTTTTTCATCTCTGATTTTCTTGATTTGTGTTATTTTCTTTTTTTGGTTACTTGGACCAATGGGGTGTCAAACTTTCTTTATTTTTTCAAAAAACTAGCTCTTCATTTTGCTGATCTTTTGTAATGTTTCTTTGGATTCAATCCTGTTGATTTCTTCTCTAATTTTAATTATTTCTCTTCTGCTACTAGATTTGGGTCCGGTTTGCTGCACTTTTTCTAGATCCTTGAGATGCATTGATAGCTCACTTATTTGGTGCCTTTCCAATTTCTTGATGTAGGCACCTATTGTTATAAACTTTCCTCTTAACACTGCTTCTCTGTATCCCATACGTTTTAATATGCTGTTTTATTATCCTCATTTACTTCCAGAAAGTTTTTGATTTCTCTATAACCCACTGTTCATTCAGGAGCATGTTGTTCAGTCTCCATGTGTTTGCATATGTTCTAGGGATCCCTGAGTTGCTAATTTCCAGCTTCATTCCATGGTGGTCTGAGAAGATGCATGATGTGATTTTGATTCTTTTGAATTTGCTGAGACTTGCTTTATGGCCTAGCATGTGGTCAATCCTAGAGCAGGTTCCATGTACTGCTGAGAAGAATGTAAATTCTTTTTTTTTGACAGGCAGAGTTAGACAGTCAGAGAGACAGAGAAAAAGGTCTTCCTTCCATTGTTTCACCCCCCCAAATGGCTGCTACAGCCAGCACACTGCATCGATCCAAAGCCAGGAGCCAGGTGCTTCCTCCTGGTCTCCCATGTGGCTGCAGGGCCCAAGCACTTGGGCCATCCTCCACTGCCTTCCAAGGCCACAGCAGAGAGATGGACTGGAAGAGGAACAACCAGGACAGAATCCGGCACCCCAACTGGGACTAGAACCCAGGGTGTCGGTGCCACAGGCAGAGGATTAACCAACTGAGCCACAGCGCAGGCCAAGAATGTAAATTCTTTAAGTGTAGGATGAAAAGTTCTGTAGATATCTGTTAGATCCATTTGGACTATAGTGTCGATTAAATCTGCTGTTTCCTTGTTGATCTTCTGTCTGGTTGATCTGTCTATACTGAAAGTAGAGTATTATAGTCCCCCAATACTATTGTATTTGAGTCTAAGTCTCTCTTTAAGTTCCTTAACACATGTTTTAAATAAACCAGTGCCCTGTAATTAGGTGCATAAACATTTATAATAGTTACATCTTCCTGTTGAATTGATCCGTTAATCATTAGATAGTGCCCCTCTTTGTCTCTCTTAACAGTTTTTGTGTTAAAGTTTATTTTGTCTGATATTAAGATGGCTAGGCCAGCTCTTTTTGGTTTCTACTCCCATGAAATATGTTTTTCCAACCTTTCACTTTCAGTCTCATGCATCTTTGTTGGAAAGATATGTTTCTTGTAAAGCAGCAAATAGATGGATTTTGTTCCTTAACCCAATCAGCCAACCTGTGTCTTTCAACTGGAGAGTTGAGGCTATTAATGTTCAATGTGACTATTGAGAAGTAGTAAGTTTGCCCTGCCATTTTTCCAAAGATATTTCTAGTATATGCTTTTAACTTCCTGTAATCTTTTCCTGGGAGATTTTCTTCCTTTACCTTCTTTCATATCAATGACTATGTTTCTGTGTTTCTGTGTGTAAAACATCTTTAAGATCTTTTGCAGGGCTGGACTAGTTGTGACAAATTCTTTCAATTTCTGTTTGCTATGAAAAGTCTTTATTTCACCTTCATTCACAAATGAGAGCTTTGTAGGATATAATATTCTGGGCTGGCAGGTTTTCTCTCTTAGTACTTGGGCTATATCTCGCTATTCCCTCCTAGCTTGTAGGGTTTCTGATGAGAAGTCTGCTGTGAGTCTAATTGGAGATCCTCTGAGAGTAATCTGACGTTTCTCTCTTGCACATTTTAGGATCTTTTCTTTATGTTTCACTGTGGTGAGTTTGATTACAATGTGTCGTGATGAGGATCTCTTTTGGTCATGTTTATTGGGGGTCTATGTGCTTCCTGTACTTGGATGTCTCCTTCCTTCTTGAAACCTGGGAAGTTTTCTGCTAGTATCTCACTAAAAAGGCCTTCTAATCCTTTCTCCCTCTCCATGCCTTCAGGAAATCCTAGAACCCAAATGTTGGGTTTTTTAATAGTATCCTGTAGATTCCTAACAATATTTTTTAGATTTCTAATTTCCTCTTCTTCTTTTTTTTTTTTTTTGGTTTGACTGTATACTTTGCTGTGCTCTGTCTTCTAAGTCCAATAATCTTTCTTCTACCTCACTGATTCTGTTTTTAAGTTTCTCAAATGTGTTTCATTTGTTCTATTGAATTCATTTCATTTTGATTTCTCTTCAATATCTCAATTTAATGTTCTACTAAATTCCTCATTTCATTTTGATTCCTCCTTAAGATTTCATTTTGACGAGAGAGATTTTATGTCCTGACCTGTATGGATTTCTGTAGTTCATGCATTTGTTTTTGATAACTTATAAATGTTCTTATCATTAATTTTTTGAAATCTGTATCTTGCATTTCTTCTATCTCATCATCTTCATAATCTTGTATTGGAGTGTCATGTTCATTTGGGAGCATCATGATTTCTTCCTTGTTCTTGTTTCCTCAGTTTCTACATTTGTTGTTTGGCATTGTGGAGATATTCTTTGGTTTCTTCTCTTTTTTTTTTCTGCTATGGTGGCTTTTCTCTTTATACTATGACTCTAGATTAAGTGGACTGTCTGCTTTTGGTGAATCTCTAGAGGCTTTTGGTGGATGTGGCCAGAGAGCTCTGTTCAGTTCTTCAGGGTTAAAGGTGTGCCAAAGGTGACACACCCAGGTTTGGCATGGTAAATCTTCTCTTTCTCTCTCTCTCTTTTTTTTTTTATTCAGAAGGGAAGTAATTCCACTTGGCTGAGCTCTTCTCATTGATGGCAATCAGTGCCTGAGCACTAGCCCCAGTGGGTATAATATTTCTCTGCTCTGTTCCAAGGACCACACAAAGGATCTGTGCAGTCCTCAGTGTAAGCTCAGATTCCCCTGCAATGTGTCTCACTGGGTAGCCAAAGCCGCCCAAATTTGTGGCATCTCCCACCAAGACTACTCACGTCTCAGCCACACCATGAGTTCTCCCACAGTCCCAGTTCATAAGCTCCACACATTCACTAGGTCTTAGTCTCCTGTTATTTCTCCCCCACTACAGTCAGGTTTTTCTGCTTGGTTGAGAGTGGGTGCAGCCCCAAGCTGGCACAGCTGTTATGCATGTCCAAAATCGTACCTGCTCTATTGTCTCACTCACCTTTGTAAGGTGAGTGGAGAGAGAATCATGTCAATACTGGTCCTTTTATTTTTTTTTTGTCTCTTCTAGTTAGGCTGGTGTAGTTTCCCCCATGGGGCATCAAGCCTCGTTCCCTCTAGGCTCTTCCTGCCATTTTTCTGCCAATGTCTCAAGCTACTGCGGTTTTGCTTCGCCTCCCTTTCCAGCACTGGTGCATAGACTTGGCAGCTGGGGTCCTGAGCCGTGGCACCCGTGCCCTCTACATAGGTCCACTGTGTCCCTCTAATTCCAGAATAGTTTCCTATGCAGTTTTTTCCCTTACTCCTCCCTGAGACTACAGTATCTCCACTTTTATTAAACTATCTTTTCTGGACTATCAGTGAGCTCCCTCCCTATTCCGCCATATGGAGCCACCTTGGGTTTTCTTTTCATCTTCTATATCCCCAAACCGTGTCCAAAGGACATGTAGCCCGGAACACTGGTTTTCCAACTGCAACCAAAAAGCTAGAAAAAAGAAAATATGAACAAAGAACCAATGGGGACCCCTAAACACTGCTCCACAACTAGGGTCACTGCAGGCAGTGCAATTTGTCAATAGAACCCCTGGGCTGTCCTGGAACCCATCAAATATACTGGGCACCAGCAGGCACTTATATCTGACTGTATCAGCAGGAAAGTCCTAAGACCTTCCACATCCCACTCCATAACCAGATCACTGGTGGACTTTTTTCTCTGCTTGCCACATGAGAAATGGTGAACACTGGGATGGGGATCAGTGCTATGGTATAGAAGGTTAAGCCTCCACCTGCAATGCCAGCATTCTATACAGGTGCTGGTTCAAATACCAGCTGCCTCACTTCTAATCCAGCTCCCTGCTAATGTGCCTGGAAAAGCAGCAGAAGAGGATCCAAGCGCTTGGGATCCTGAACCCATGTGGGAAACCCAGATGGATGCTAGTTCAAATCCCAGCTGCTCCACTTCCAATCCAGCTTCCTGCTTATGTACCTGGGAAAGCAGAAGAAAATGACCCAAATGCTTGGGCTCCTTTACCCATGTGGGAAACCCAGATGGAGCTTCTGGCTCCTGGCTTCAGCCTGGCCCAGCCCTAGCCATCACAACTGCTTGGGGAGTGAATCAGTGGATGGAAGACTTCTTCATCCATCTCTCCCTCTCTTTCCTTCTTTAACTCTGCTTTTCAATTGAATAAAATAAATCTTAAAAATATAAAAAATAAAAAACACTTGGGATGCCCCAGACCCTACTCTACAAACAGGCACCAAAGCAACTGTTTCCCCAACTTCCCACCAATGGTATAACCAGATCAGGGGAAGTCTCAGAATGTCACCCAGGAACAGAAGACTAGCAAAGGAAGTAGACTCTACTCCCAGACACTGTACCAGCATGAGAAAAACAAAGCAGAGTAGAATAACACTGCAAAGGGTTAAAGCCCACAAAGGTAGACTAGAACCTATATGCTAAATCTAAACAAAGTGATACCTAAAATAGAATTCTTAGGTCAAGTCAAGAATCTCTTGACATAATAACCAAATAAAAAATCACCCATCATACCAAAACAAGGAAAAGACAATCAACAAACACCAACACTGAGATGAACCTGATGTTGGTAGTATTTAACAAGGATTTTAAAGGAAGCGTCATAAAAATGCCTCTATAATCACATACTAACTCACCTGAAATAAATGAAAAACAATCTCAGGAAATAAATAGAAACACTTAAAATTAAACCAAATGGAAATTAAAGAACTGAAACATACAATATCCTAAATTTTAAAAAGTTGATAAATGGGCTAAACAGCAGAAGTGACAGAGGACAGAGTTAGTGAATCTGTAGACAAGTCAGTAAAACACACTCAGTCTCAAAAACAGAAAGACAACAGACAGAAAAAAATCTGAACAGAGCCACACAGCCTGATTGTCCTACTGCTATGCAGACAGTCCCAGTTCTGTGGTACCACTTCTACACTTAACACTTGTGGCCTTAAGACCAATTTACACCTCTGACAATTACTGAGGGTGACAAAGAGTTTTATTTTTACAGTTTCTTTTATATTTAAAAAAACTGAAATTTTTTTAACTTTTATTTAATGAATATAAATTTCCAAAGTACAGCTTATGGATTACAATGGTTCCCCCCCCCCATAACTTCCCTTCCCTCCCGCCCACAACCCTCCCCTTTCCCGCTCCCTCTCCCCTTCCATTCACATCGAGATTCATTTTCAATTCTCTTTATAGACAGAAGATCAGTTTAGTATATATTAAGTAAAGATTTCAACAGTTTGCCCCCACATAGCAACACCAAGTAAAAAAATACTGTTGGAATACTAGTTATAACATTAAATAACAGTGTACAGCACATTAAAGACAGATATACTACATGATATTTTATTAAAAATTGATTAATTTTCTATGCAATTTCCAATTTAACACCAGTTTTTTTTTTCATTTTCAATTCTCTTTATATACAGAAGATCGATTCAGCATATACTAAGTAAAGATTTCATCAGTTTGCACCCACACAGAAACACAAAGTGTAAAAATACTGTTTTAGTACTAGTTATAGCATCACTTCACATTGGACAACACATTAAGGACAGATCCCACATGAGACATAAGTACACAGTGACTCCTGTCGTTGATTTAACAATTTGAAACTCTTGTTTATGGCGTCAGTAATCTCCCTAGGCTCTAGTCATGAATTGCCAAGGCTATGGAAGCCTTTAGGGTTCGCTGACTTTGATCTTATTCCAATAGGGTCATAGTCAAAGTGGAAGTTCTCTCCTCCCTTCAGAGAAAGGTACCTCCTTCTTTGATGGCCCCGTTCTTTCCACCGGGATCTCACTCGCAGAGATCTTTCATTTAGGTTGGTTTTTTATTTATTTATTTTTTTTTTGCCAGAGTGTCTTGGCTTTCCATGCCTAAAATACTCTCATGGGCCAAGGACCTCAATAGACATTTTTCAAAAGAGGAAATCCAAATGGCCAACAGACACATGAAAAAATGTTCAAGATCACTAGCAATCAGAGAAATGCAAATCAAAACCACAATGAGGTTTCACCTCACCCTGGTTAGAATGGCTCACATTCAGAAATCTACCAACAACAGATGCTGGAGAGGATGTGGGGGAAAAGGGACACTAACCCACTGTTGGTGGGAATGCAAACTGGTAAAGCCACTATGGAAGTCAGTCTGGAGATTCCTCAGAAACCTGAACATAACCCTACCATACAACCCCACCATCCCACTCCTTGGAATTTACCCAAAGGAAATTAATTTGGCAAACAAAAAAGCCATCTGCACATTAATGTTTATTGCAGCTCAATTCACAATAGCTAAGACCTGAAACCAACCCAAATGCTCATCAACAGTAGACTGGATAAAGAAATTGTGGGACATGTACTCTATATAATACTATACAGCAGTAAGAAACAATGAAACCCGGTCATTTGCAACAAGATGGAGGAATCTGGAAAACATTATGCTGAGTGAATTAAGCCAGTCCCAAAGAGACCAATATCATTTGTTTTCCCTGATCAGCAACAACTAACTGAACACCAAAGGGGAAACCTGTTGAAGTGAAATGGACACTATAAGAAACAATGACCTGACTGTCGATGTACAATGTAATACTTCATCCTCTTTAGTATTTTTGTTGATGTTGTTGTTCTAGTACTATTGGTTGAACTCTGTAATTAACACACAATTATTCTTAGGTGTTTAAATTTTAACTGAAACGTGATCCCTGTTAAATATAAGAGTGGGAAAAATAGAGGGATGAGATGTACAATTTGGGACATGCTCAATTGGACTTGCCCCAAATGGTGGAGTTAGAAACGTGCCAGGGGATTCCAATACAATCTCATCAAGGTGGCATGTACCAATGCCATCTCACTAGTCCAAGTGATCAATTTCAGTTCACAGTTGATCACTCTGATAGGTCTAAGAGTCAAAGGGATCACACAAACAAGACTAGTGTCTGCTAATAGTAACTGATAGAATCAAAAAGGGAAAAAACGATCCAACATGGGAAGCAGGATACACAGCAGACTCATAGAATGGCAGATGTCCTAAATAGCACTCTGGCCTCAGAATCAGCCCTTAAGGCATTTGGATCTGGCTGAAGAGCCCATGAAAAAATTGAAAATTTTAAAAATATTTATTAAATAGTTTTATAATACACTCATGACATGTGGCCATATATAGCATACATCTATAAAAACAACTGTCTTCAAAAAAATTATGAATAGCACTGTTTTTTAAATTTATTTTATTTATTTAAAAGATGGAATTAGAGAGAGGTAGAGACAAAGAGAAATGTCTTCCATCCATTGTTCACTCTCCAGATGGCAGCAATAGCCGGAGCTGCACCAATCCAAAGCCAGGAAACAGGAGCTTCTTCCAGGTCTCCCACATGGGTGCAGGGGCCCAAGAACTTAGGCCATCTTCTACTGCTTTCCCAGGCCATAGAAGAAAGCTGGATCAGAAGAGGAATATCCAGGACTAGAACCGGTGCCCATATGGGATGCCAGTGCTTCAGGCCAGGGCATGAACCTGCTGCACCACAGCACCGGCCTCTTTGTATGTCTTTAATATCTGACTTAACTGAGGAAAAATGGATAATCATCTCTGCTTCTACATTGAAGTTATTGCTACATCTTGTTCTGGATGAAGTATAAGCACAATATGGTCAAGCACAGTAACACAATTGGAAAATACAGGAATATTTTAATCATCTTTTCCAATAGCTATGGAAGTACTTATTTGATACCACATTAAAATTCAACAAACATTAGTTTCTTAAAGATTAACTGCATTGAGTCTAGCATTGTAGTACAATGGATTAAGCCACTGCTTACAATACTGATATGCCATATCAGAGTATCGGTTCAAGTCCAGGCTGTTCTACTTCTGATCTATCTCCCTGCTAATAAGCCTCTAATAAGCTTGGAAAAGCAGCAGAAGATGGCCCTGTCATCCATGTGGGAGACTCAGATGGAGTCCTGGGCTCCTAGGTTAAGCCTGGCCCAGCCCCAGCTGTTGCAGCCATTTGGGAAGTGAAACAGCAGCTAGAAGATATCTCTTTCTCCCTCTCCTCCATCTTCCTCTCCTCACTCTCCGTATCTCTCTCCCTCCCCCTCTCCTTCTTCTTTTCCCTTTCCTTCTCCCCATGTCACAATGCCTTTCAAATATATAAATCTTTGGGGAAAAAAAAGACTGGTTGCATGGTAAACTATGAAACCATATAAGTGAACTCTGCAATAGTTATATTAAAATCCATTGATCTAACTCAGATTTTAATGGCTCTTTTATCTATGCATGATTTATAATGTTCAATACTTTAAAATATTGATTCATTGGGTTATGCATATCTTCTAAATGCTGACATGCTTTACACGGTAATATCTAAATATCACACTGGTTAATATAACTTCCAATCACTATTCTCAGAAACCTTTTACTTTTGTAAGCTGACAAATGAAATGATGGTAAATACAAATTTTCTGACATTCTAATTTTTGCCTGAAATTTTGAGCTTTTTCTATCAGCAAGAGAGCTTACAGTTACAATCATATTTGAAACTTTCAGGCTCACTTTGTTCATTTTCAAGAAAATATTGGCCAAATGTTCAAGTCTGAAAATAGTATCTTTCAAGTAAAAGCAGTCTTCCATGAATAAAACAGGTAGTTTATTCCATAACACATAAGTGTTTTATTCAAGACAACTGTCAAACTCCACTCACTGCACAAACGGTTAATGAATACTCCTCACTTCATCACTACAGATGTTCAAAGTGCATGTATTTGCACACGTTTATCAACATTCCACTTCATTACTATGTTTTTGCTGCCTCCTCAATAACAATCTTAAGTTGTGTTTTTCCTTTTGGAAGAACATAGCTGTGGAGAATACAAAGCACAGTCGGAGTTTTGTGTCACTGCTGGACTTGTAGTAATACCTAAGCATTTTCACTTTCCATTGCTTTTGCACCATCTGTACAAACATCAATATAACAACAACCCAAACAACATCATTTTAGTATTAGGATAAATTCCATGTCAAGGCTCCATTGAAAAGGTTCAAGAGCCCAAGGGGTACCCCAAACTTTGAGAATCACCGCCTTTGACTATGATTTGAAAAAAAAAAATTCATCTCAGCAGTATTTCAGATCAAGTGAAAATAGTAAATGCTACAAAAATCATTGTACATAATTTTCAAAGAACACTGAACCTGGGCCAGCATTGTGGTGTAGTGGGTTAAGCTTCTGCCTGCAATGCCAGCATCCTATATGATCACTAGTTCTAGTCCTGGCTGCTCCACTTCCAATCCAGCTTCCTGCTAAAGCATCTGAGACAGCAGCATCCACTGGATCACTCCCCATATGGCCACAATGACCAGGACCGGACCAGACTGAAGTTAGGAGACTGGAACTTCATCCAGTCTCCCATGTGGGTGGCAGGGGCCCTAATACTTGGGCCATCTTCTGCTACCCTCTCAGGTACATTAGGAGGGAGCTGGATCAGAAGCAGAGCAGACAGGACTTGAATAGGTATGCAGGAGGAAGCTTTACCAGTGGTACCACATCTGCCTCTATAATAGCTTTTTAAGCAGGTTGTGAAACTAAACAGCCAAAAAAGAAAAAAAAAACTGACATATTTCTCTGAAATAAATTTTACGCTTCTACACAGTGAAAAAAAAAATCCCACAAAGTTAAAGAAAAATGATGATCCACCAAAAATATTTCAACTTTAAATATAAAGCCAGAGAACTTAATAGGAAGAACTCTGAAACTGATTTTAAAAAGAAAAATTAAGAAAAAGCATGAACCAACTGCACAGAAACATAATGAAAAATAAACACACCCAAATAAAGAATTCTTAACTTCATTGATTTTAAAAAATACAAGATAACCCTTAATTTGTTGCATAGTTTGCAAATATTTTTTCCCATTCTGTTAGCTGCCTCTTCACTTTCCTGACTGCTTCTTTTGAAGTACAGAAACTTCTCAATTTGATGTAATTCCAATTGTTAGTTTTGGCTTTGACTGCCTGTGCCTCTGGGGTATTTTCCAAGAAGTCTTTGCCTGTGCCTATATCTTGCAGGGTTTCTCTGATGTTCTCTAATAATTTGATGGTGTCGGGTCATAGATTTAAAGCTTTAATCCACGTTGAGTGGATTTTTGTGTAAGGTGAAAGGTAAGGGTCTTGCTTCATGCTTCTGCACGTGGAAATCAAGTTTTCCCAGCATCATTTATTGAACAGACTGTCCTTACTCCAGGAATTGGTTTTAGATCCTTGATCAAATATAAGTTGGCTGTAGGTGTTTGGATTGATTTCTGGTGCTTCTATTCTGTTCCATTGGTCTGTCCAAATGTTTCTGTACCAGTGCCATGCTGTTTTGATTATAACTGCCCTGTAGTATGTCCTGAAATCTGGTATTGGGATGCCTCTGGCTTTGTTTTTGTTGTATAAGATTGCTTTACCTATAAGAGGTCTCCTGTGTCTCCATATGAATTTCAGCATCATTTTTTCCAGATCTGAGAACTGTTGCCGTTGATTTCTCAAAAATGTTGCAGTGGGTTCGTTTCTGAGAGGAGTAGCGTGGTGGGGACAAGAGGCGCGGAGTCAACACACAGACCCCGGAGAGTCGGGTGAAAGCAGGCTTGAGGCGAGCAGCCCGCAGACTCGTTTATTACAGTTGGTACAACAGCTTATATAGCCAAGACCAGCCAATCCGATCAAGGGGCTGTCTATGCCCCAACCAATCAGAGCCTGTTGCCAGGCAGTTTCCAAAGCCATCCAATCACAGCCTGTTGCCATTCAGGCTCTTGTTGCCAGGCAGTTTCTGAAACCATCCAATCATGGCCTGCTGTCAGTCAGGCTCTGTTGTCATGTGGTTTCCTCTGTTGTCATGTGGTTTCCGAAGCCATCCAATCACGGCCTGTTGCCAGGCAGTTTCTGTTGTCAGTGGCCATCTTAGCATGACCTTTTCACCTCAGTGGCCATCTTGGCATGAGCTTTTCACCTCAGCAGCCATCTTGATATGACCTTTTCACCTCATTCCACCACAGAGAACAATGTCTTTGGTATTTTGAATGGTATCACATTGAATCTATAAATTGCTTTTGGGTGAATGGACATTTTGATGATATTGATTCTTCCAATCCATGAGCATGAAAGATTTTTCCATTTTTCGGTATCTTCTTCTATTCCTTTCATTAAGGTTTTGTAATTCACATCGTAGAGATCTTTGCTGGACTTGGTTCATTTTATTCCAAGGTATTTGTTTGTTTTTGTGGCTATTGTGAATGGGATTGATCTTAGAAGTTCTTTCTCAGCTGTGGCATTGCCTGTGTATACAAAAGCTGTTGATTTTTGTGCATTGATTTTATCCTGCTACTTTGCCAAACTCTTCTATGAGTTCCAGTAGTCTCTTAGTATAGTTCCTTGGATCCCCTAAATAAAGAATTATATTGTCTGCAAAGAGGGATAGTCTGACTTCTTCCTTCCCAATTTGTATCCCTTTGATAACCAGAATCTACAAAGAGATCAAGAAACTCCACAACAGCAAAACAAACAACCCACTTAAGAGATGGGCCAGGGACCTCAATAGACATTTTTCAAAAGAGGAAATCCAAATGGCCAACAGACACATGAAAAAATGTTCAAGATCACTAGCCATCAGAGAAATGCAAATCAAAACCACAATGAGGTTTCACCTCACCCCGGTTAGAATGGCTCACTTACAGAAATCTACCAACAACAGATGCTGGCGAGGATGTGGGGAAAAAGGGACACTAACCACACTATTGGTGGGAATGCAAACTGGTAAAGCCACTATGGAAGTCAGTCTGGAGATTCCTCAGAAACCTGAAAATAACCCTACCACACAACCCAGCCATACCACTCTTTGGAATTTATCCAAAGGAAATTAATTTGGCAAATAAAAGAGCTGTCTGCATCTCAAGGTTTATTGCAGCTCAATTCACAATAGCTAAGACCTGGAACCAACCCAAATGCCCATCAACAGTAGACTGGATAAAGAAATTATGGGACATGTACTCTATAGAATACTATGCAGCAGTCAAAAACAATGAAACCCAGTCATTTGCAACAAAATGGAGGAATCTGGAAAACATCATGCTGAGTGAAATAAGCCAGTCCCAAAAGGACAAATATCATATGTTCTCCCAGATCAGTGACAACTAACCGAGCACCAAAAAGGAAACTTATTGAAGTGAAATGGACATTATGAGAAACAATGACTTGATCAGCCCTTGCCCTGACTGTTGATGAACAACTTAATACTTTATCCCTTTTAGTAGTCTTTTTTTTTGTTCTACTTAATACTATTGGTTGAACTCTGTAACACACAATTATTCTTAAGTGTTGAAACAACTGAAAAGTGATCGCTGTTAAATATAGGAGTGGGAATAAGAGAGGGAGGAGATGTACAGTTTGGGACATGCTCAATCTGACTTGTCCCAAATGGTAGAGTTAGTAACGTGCCATGGGATTCCAATACAATCCCATCAAGGTGGCATGTACCAATGCCATCTCACTAGTCCAAGTGATCAATTTCAGTTCACAATTGATCACTCTGATAGGTCTAAGAGTCAAAGGGATCACACAAACAAGACTAGTGTCTGCTAATAGTAACTGATAGAATCAAAAAGGGAGAGAAAGATCCAACATGGGAAGCGGGATACACAGCAGACTCATAGAATGGCAGATGTCCTAAACAGCACTCTGGCCTCAGAATCAATCTGTAAGGTATTCAGATCTGGCTGAAAAGCCCATGAGAGTATTTCAGGCATGGAAATCCAAGACACTGTGGCAAAAAAAAAAAGAGCTAAATGAAAGACCTCTGCCAGTGAGATCCCAGTGGAAAGAACAGGTCATCAAAGAAGGAGGTACCTTTCTCTGAAGGGAAGAGAGATCTTGCACTTTGACTATGATCTTGTCTAAATAAGATCAGAGTCAGCGAACTCAAAAGGCTTCCATAGCCTTGGCAACTCATGACAAGAGCCTAGGGATATTACTGACACCATAAACACGAGTGTCAATTTGTTAAGTCAACAACAGGAGTCACCGTGTACTTCTCATGTAGGATCTCTGTCCTTAATGTGTTGTTCAATGTGAATTCATGCTATAACTAGTACTCAAACAGTATTTTACACTTTATGTTTCTGTGTGGGTGCAAACTGTTGAAATCTTTACTTAATATATACTAAATTGATCTTCTGTATTTAAAGATAATTGAAAAATGAATCTTGATGCAAATGGAATGGGAGAGGGAGCGGGAGTTGGGAGGGTTGCAGGTACGAGGGAAGTTATGGGGGGGAAAATGCCATTGTAATCCATAAGCTGTACTTTGGAAATTTATATTTATTAAATGAAAGTTAAAAAGTACAAGATAAAATAACAGATAACATTTTTGCACATCAGATTGGCAGGGATCACAGAAACTAATTACTCTCAACACCAGTAGATGGTAAGAATAACACACTGTTGGGGACATGTCCTGTTGGGGACATGTTTCATGACTCTTTTCCAGGGGCTAGTGCATCTTTTAGGGAAGACAGTGATCTTAGCCTTCCTTAACGTATTTCTTAAGATTGATCTATCAGTAAATATTACTTTTTCATAATCAGAAAGTAAGGAAATAATAGAGAAAAGAGAAGAAATTGACAGGGATAGGGGCTGGTGCTGTGGCACAGTGGGTTAACACCCTGGCCTGAAGTGCTGGCATCCGATATGGGTGCTGGTTCTAGTCCTGGCTGATCCACTTCTGATCCAGCTCTCTGCTATGGCCTGGGAAAACAGTGGAAGATGGCCCAAGTCCTTGGGCCCCTGCACCCATGTGGGAGACTTGCAAGCAGCTCCTGGCTCCTGGCTTTGCATCGGCACAGCTCTGGCCATTGCAGCCAATTGGAGAGTGAACCATCAGATGGAAGACCTCTCTAAGATATAAACTTTGAAATGTACAAAGTCTATAGAGATGCAAGGCATCAATACCTTCAAACATTGCTTCTGTCTCATTTTGCAAGTTGCAAGGTTTTTGCATTAAATAAGGGTACATAAATGCACTGTTTATTATTGAGAAAAGTACTCAAATATTTGAATAACTAAATAATATAAGCAAAGAAATTGCAATTATCTGTAATTGAGAGAAAGACTGGGAAGAATTAGAATTTGACAGCACACACAACATAATCTACACAGGAATTTAACATAGTGGTTAAGATGCCAAAGTCCCATATCAGAGTATCTGGATTTGATACCTGGCTTCTACTCCTGACTTCAGCTTTTTGCTAATACAGACCCTCAGATGTAGCAGCGAAGGCTAAAATAATTGGGTTTTTTGCCATCCATGTGGAGACCAGGATTAAGTTCCTAGCACCCAGGTATGGCCCAGCCCAGATCCAGCTATTTTGGGCATTTCAAGAAAGGAGCTCTATCTCTTTGTCTCTCTTTCTCTGCTCTCTGCATCTCATTAAAAAAACTTTAATTGGCAAACAAAAGTATCTGGTTTTTAATAAAGTGAAAAATATTCAAAGCCTTTTATCCTACTACTGAACATGAGTGGAGTTGTTCCAAAAATCCAAAATCTGAAACATGTACATTTGACTGATTCACTATGACAAAATTTCAAGGCAAGATGTTCAACTTCCCATGATTGCTGAGCTCCAGTATGAGCAAGAGGCACTGACATGTGCTATGAAGAACATAAACAAGGGCTAGAATTAGAACACAGCAGGTTAAGTTGCTGCTTGAGACTCCAGCAGCCCATATCCAAGGGCCAGTTTGAGTCCTGGCTGCTCTGCATCCAGCTGATACCTGAGAAGCCAGCAGATGATGGCCCAAGTGCTTGGCTCTCTGCCACCTGTGTCAGGGACTAGGATAGAATTTTTTTTTCAGAGTTACAGAGAGAGAAGGAGAGGCAGAGAGAGGCAGAAAGAGATGGGTCTTCCATCTGCTGGTTCACTCCCCAATTCACCACAATGGTTGGAGCTGCACCGATCCGAAGCCAAGAGCCAGGAGCTTCTTCTAGGTCTCCCACACAGGTGCAGGGGCGCAACGACTTGGGCCATTTTCTACTGTTTTCCCAGGCCATAGCAAAGAGCTGAATCAGAAGTGGAGCAGCCAGGACTCGAACAGGTGCCCACATGGGATGTGCACTGCAGGTGAAGGCTTAGCCCACTACGCCACAGCACAGGTGCGAAGGATAGAATTTCTGATTTCTGGTTGCAGCCTAGCCCAGCCCTTCCTGTTGTGGCTATTTGGGAAGTAAACAAGCAAATGGTCAATCTCTCTCTCTCTCTCTCTCTCTCTCTCTCTCTCTTTCACACACACACACTTACACACACACTTCTTAATAAATAAATCTTTAAATATATATATATCTTTAAATATATATATGTATATATATATATATATATATATATGTATATGGTGGAATGAGAAGGCCATGCCAAGATGGCCGCTGGCAACAGAAACTGCCTGGCAACAGGCTGTGAATGGATGGTTTTGGAAACCACATGACAACAGAGCCTGACTGACAACAGGCTGTGATTGGATGGCTTCAAAACCACATGACAAGGAGCCTGACTAACAACAGGCTGTGATTGGATGGCTCTGGAAACCACATGGCAACGGAGCCTGCCTGGCAACAGGCTGTGATTGGATGGCTTCAGAAACCACATGGCAACAGAGCCTGACTGGCAACAGGTTGTGATTGGATGGCTTTCGAAACTGCCTGGCAACAGGCTGTGATTGGTTAGGGCATAGACCACCCCTTGACCAAATTGGCTACCTTGGCTATATAAGCTGCTATAGCAACTGAAATAAACGAGTCTGCAGGCTGCTCGCCTCAGGCCTGCTTTCACTCAACTCCCAAGGTCTGTGTGGTGACTCTGTGCCTCTTGCCCCCACCACGCTCCTCCTCTCAGAACGAATCCACAGCAACATCTGGTGCCCAACATGGGGCTCGAACCCATGACCCTGGGATTAAGAGTCCCATGCTCTACTGACTAAGCGATATATATATATATATATATAAACAAAGATGGTGTCAGAGTGCATGTCTTTCTTCAGTGATAGTTTCCCATAACATCTTCATGTTTTTCATCTTCTCTTGGTCATGAACTATTTGAAATAGGTTTAAGTCCCAAAAGACTTAGGTACAAAGCCTCTATCCCCAGAGCTCTGAATGTACTAAGGGGCTACGTTTCAAAAGGTATTAGCATTCTTGACTCAGAACAACAAAAACTTCTAAAATGCCCAGAGTATTCATCAGTCTAACCAACGTTTGATTTCTTCTAACCAAAGACCAAAGACCATACACAATAAAGATTGTTATAACTGAGTCAGCTTAAAAGCATGTAATCAACACCCACTCTTTCCAAAGTGAGGCATTTATGAATTAATGAATGGGCCAAGATGCTATGTACATCTAGTTTGCCAGGAATTTATGTAGAGAGAATAATTCATTGAATGCTAATGAGAGAGTCCTCCTGACCTAAATGTCATTCAAAAGAAGGTGGGAGGGCCAAAATTAGGAGATTAGGAGGCAAAACACAATTGTTCTATATAAGCAAAAGAGATAAAGGTGTCATGGAAGAAATCAGAGCATGGTGAGTGACTTATTTTGATTTTGATAATGTTATTGAAACATTCACCTGCTGTTCAGTGGGATCTTGGATACGTGCATATAAGATGGCTCACCAAAGAATGGAATTGAGAAATTAAATATCTAAGCAAATGAAGTAATGTGATCCCACTATAAGATAATCAATTATTAATTAATGCCATAGTTCATTAATTGCCATAATTGCAAACATGAATCCAAAGTATTACTGGAATCTACGATTGTTTTGAGAACCTTTAACTTGCAGAATTAAAGCAGCCATGCAAGAGCACTTATGTGACATATTCACCTTTCAGGGGGAATTCCAGGCACTCTGCTTAACATGCATCATTTCATTAAACTCATCCAACAAACATGTAAGTGCCAAGTTCTGTTCTATGTGCTTGAGACACAATAACAAACAAAATAGGCGAAGTCCCTGCCTTCATAAACTTTTATTCAAGTGGGGAAGGCTAAGCAAGAAAAATGAATAAAATTATGGTTGGATTGAGATCACCCAAGAAAGGGGAAAAAAAAATCAGGGAAAAGGGCCGTGAAATATTTTGGGAACATGTTTGGGAACATGGAGGTCATCTAAGGCTTCACCTTTTGAAGAAAGAGCTAAGAAAAAATTAGCTATGCAAATGTCCAGGGAAAGATTGTTCCAGACATAAAGAACAGAAACTGCAGAGACCTTGAGTGGGGGCACATTAGTCTATCCATGTCAAGAAGGGTGTTGCTGGAGGGAGAAGTAGGAAACAGTAAGGTCAGAGAGCCCAAAGCAGGGTAGACCCTGTAATTCCTTGGGGTCATGGCCCCTTCACTTACAGTGAGATGAAAGGCCACTGGAGGACTGAGAAGAAAAATGGCCTGGTCAGACGGATTATCTAACAGTCACCCTGCCGCTGTGCTGACAACAGGCTTAAGTGGGGCTTTAGCAATAGGAGAACAGTAACAGAAAAGTGAGAAGAGCTAACATATTTTGCAAGTAAAGCTGACAGGATTTGTCATTGGACTCAATGTCAAGTGCAAAAGAGCAGAAAGACTGAGTTCAAAATTTTGGTGTGAGCAAGTAGAGAAATGAGACTGTAGTTAATGGTGGAAAGACCATAGGAACCCCATATGAGATGCACAGTGGACAACCAATGAAGGCGTAAGGTACAATGGGTGTTTTTTGTTTGTTTTTAAAGACAGGTTTTCTTATTCCTTTTTTTAAGGATGTATTTACTTATGTTAAAGACAGAGTTACAGAGAGGCAGAAGCATTGAGAAGGAGAAAGAGAGAGGAAGAGATCTTCCATCCTCTGATTCACTCCCCAAAAGGCCACAACAAACAGGACTGGGACAAGCCAAAGCCACATGGGTGCAGGGGTCCAAGCACTTGGGCCATCTTCTACTGTTTTCCCAGGCCATAGCAGAGAGCTGGATCAGAAGTGGAGCAGCTGGGACTAGAACCAGTGCCCATACAAGATGCTGACACTGCAGGGAGTGGATTTACCCACTGTTAGGTAGGAAGTCAGAAATGTCACCTAAGTGTGTATGAGAAAGGCTTAAAGACCAGCACCCACTGTGGAAGCTCCAGAAGCCCAGCATCTTGCCCTTCAAAGTCCTGCCCAGACCCTGGTAACCTCCCAGGTGGTCCAAGCCCTTCCCCTAAGGAAAGCTCCCAGGAGAATTCTCTCTCCTCAGGACCAAATGGGTTACCTGATAACATGGGGCAATAAAACCTTCTTAGTATCCCTAAGGGAAGCCCCCCTACTCTGTCCAGGGAACCAGCAAATCTGGGGAAGAATTTGCTAATTTTCACCCAACAAACCCTTCCGCCAGGACTCTCCATCATTTGTCTTGAGGAGAGGGGGAGGTGGGTAAACAGACTCCCTTAAAAACCTAGGGAGTCCAAACAGACGGCGGGCTCAGTCCTCTGCCTCTCTGCTGAGCCGCCCGCCTGGCCTGCCCAGGTGTATTCTCTCCACTCAACCATGTAACCTCGCTCTCCCCCAGTCCAAGTGACTGGGCACTTTCCCTCTGTCCCTTCTGTTCTGATGGATGCCTTGTCCCCAGTAAAGCCTTATCACTTCGCTCTCTGACTCACGCCTGAATTCTTTCTTGTGTGAAGACAAAAACCCCACGGCTTCCACGGCCTTCCTTCCAATAACACCACTATGCCACAGCACGGGCTCCAAGGATGATTTTTTTAAGCCTTGAGAATAGATGAGATCATGTAGCAAATGAGACTGTAGATTTAAAAAAAAAAAAAAAAAAAAAAAAAAAAAGCAAACTCCAAAGACAGAGCTCTGGGCCTGCAACACTGAGAGCTCTGGAAGAAGTGAGAAGGAGCTATAATAAGGCAGGAGGCAAAACGAAGTATGTGCCCTGGAAGCAAGGAAGGCAGAGACGTCAAATGGGTCAAATGCTACCAAAAGGTCAAGAAGAGGGCCGGTTCTGTGGTGTAGTGGGCTAAGCCTCCTCCTGTGGTGCTGGAATCCCATATGGGCACCAGTTCAAGTCCTGGCTGGTCCTCTTCCAATCCAGCACTCTGCTATAGCCCGGGAAAGCAGTGAGAAGATGACCCAAATTCTTGGGACCCTGCACCCACGTGGGAGACCTGGAAGAAGCTCCTGACTTCCTGGCTTCAGATCTGCACAGCTCCAGCCATTGTGGCCATCTGGGATGTGTCTGTAATTTTCCCTCTCAAATAAATAAAATATTAAAAAAAAAAAACAGCAGGACAAGGTTGGGACTGTACAGGAGGAATCTTTTTAACTTTTTATTTCAGAATAGTTTTAAATTTACAAACAAAAATTGCACACTTGTAAAATTCTTCTAGTATACCCCACACCCTGATTCCCTTATCATTAATATCAGTATATTTGTCACAACCCATAAGCCAAACCCAATTTACCATATTTTAATCCAAACTCCCCGTATCCCTCCCACTTTTCTAAAGCCTCTACTAACCAGCATTCTGTGTTCATATTGGAGTGGCATTTTTAGCCCCTGCATAAGAGGGAGAACATAGGGTCCTTTATTCTTTCTGTGTATGGCTGACTTATTTCACTTAACATGATGTCCTCTAGTTTCATCCATTTTCTTGCAAATGATGGGAATTTGATCTTTTTATGGATGAATAGTATTCCATTGTGTGTGTGTACATATGTATTTATATATCTATTTATATCATATTCTCTTTATCCATTCATTTGATGTTGGACACCTTGGTTGATTCCATATTTTGGTTATTTAATTTTTTAAAAGATTAATTTATTTTTTTGAACGTGTTGCAGACAAAGAGAGGTCTTTCATCCACTGGTTCACTCCCCAAATGGCTGCAAAGGCCAAGGCTAGGCAAGTCTGAAGCCAGGAGCCTAGAACTCCATCCAGGTCTTTCATGTGAGTGGCAGGGGCTCAAGTATTTGGGCCATCCTCCACTGCTTTCCTGGTGCATTAGCAGGGAGCTGGATTGGAAGTGGGGCAGCCAGGACTAGAACTAGTATTCATATGGGATGCCAGCATCATAAGTGGCCCTTTAACCTGCTGCACCTCAATGCTGGCCCCCATACCTTGGCTGTGGTGCAGTGCTGCAATAAACATGAATGGAGCACGTATCTCTTGGCTACAAAACTGTAATAATTAAAACAGCATAGTACTAGCATAAAACCAACACATAGATGAATAAAACAGAATAGAGAGCCCAGAAATTAATCTATGCACATTCAGCCAACTAATTTTTGACAAAGAAGCCAAGAACATACATTTAGAGTTTTTTTTTTTTTTTAATAAATGCTGCTGGCAAAACTGGATCTCCATATGTAGAACAAAATTAGAGCCCTACATCTCACCATATACACAAATCAACTCAAGATGGATCAAAGACCTAAATATAAGACCTGAAACTATGGCCGGCGCCATGGCTCAACAGGCTAATCATCCGCCTTGCGGCGCCGGCACACCGGGTTCTAGTCCCGGTTGGGGTGCCGGATTCTGTCCCGGTTGCCCCTCTTCCAGGCCAGCTCTCTGCTATGGCCCGGGAGTGCAGTGGACGATGGCCCAAGTCCTTGGGCCCTGCACCCCATGGGAGACCAGGATAAGTACCTGGCTCCTGCCTTTGGATCAGCGTGGTGCGCCGGCCGCAGCGGGCAGGCCTCGGCAGCCAATGGAGGGTGAACCAACAGCAAAGGAAGACCTTTCTCTCTGTCTCTCTCTCTCACTATCCACTCTGCCTGTCAAAAAAAAAAAAAAAAGACCTGAAACTATGAAATTGCTGGAAGGAAACATAGGCACATTGCTGTAAACTGATTTTCTTGGATAACAGCTCTGGCAAACAAAAGCAAAACCAAACAGGATTATAGATTAGTATAGCCACTGTGGAAAACAGTATGGCGATTTCTGAAGAAAAAAATAAATAAAAAAACAGAACTCATATACTCCCATAGGAGTCAGCAATTCCACTCCTGGATATACACCCAAAAGACATAAAATCATCACCAAAGACAGCAGGAATCTTGAGATTTCTACTAAATGCCTGATGGTGATGTTGGGGGAGCAGGTGGATGCCTTGCTGGGAAAATGAGGCATTTTCGGTGTTACATTCAAGTCCCACCCTTGATGAGGCTATCGGAATCACACGGATCCTATATGATGATCCTACTGCTCAGAAATCTTTATGAGGCGTCTCGCCCAAACCTCCCATCTGACAAGTCATCCACTGCTAGGTGAGTGGTGTTCAGTGAGTTCCGTATCCGGCCCTGACACTGCAATCATGTCCTCACCTACCAGACACCAGGACCAGGCATGTATATCTTACCCCGAAACGCTGGTGCTGGGCAGACCACGTCACAACCTTTAACTCCCTGGGATCCAGGGTGCCCAGGGCACAAAGCTCGCACGCAGGAGCCCTCGGGGCCGGACAGCCGCTCGATGGCTGCGGTGGGGGCGCATCTGTCCCTTCTTCACTCCAAGCGCCCCAACCGCTCATGCCACGTGGACCTGATTCCCTTCCAGAACATCCCACGACCTCACCATCTCCCCACCCCTCCTCTAAAACGACACAGCATCCAAACCCGATAGCGTAAGTTTTACATTTCCTTAAAAATAATCTTTTAAAAAGGGACAGACAGAAGGGAGGGTATATCGAAGTCTGGAAGAACGGAATCCAGCATCCGAGCGAGAGAGCCAGGGCTGACTTGGCACGGACCGAGCTGCGCGTCCCGCCGGGGTCGCTTGGTCCGGGAACCGCTGGCCCCCGGGACCCCGCATGTTCCGCCACCGCAGACCCCGGCCTCGTGCGGTCCAGAGCCCGGGTGCGGCCAGCGCCCCGCGTACCTGGCGGGTAATACCGCAGCAGGAGGCACCTGAGCTTCATCCTCTCGCTCTGGGACCCGCCGCGTGCCTTCGTAGCCATGGAAACGGACAAACAGCGGCTGCGCGCCGAGACCCGTGCGCAGGCGCCTCTGAGCTTCTCTGGGCCTTCGTAGCCATGGAAACGGACAAACAGCGGCTGCGCGCCGAGACCCGTGCGCCGGCGCCTCTGAGCGTTCCTGGGCCTTCGTAGCCATGGAAACGGGCAAACGGCCGCTGCGCGCGGAGACCAATGCGCAGGCGCCTCTGAGCTTTCCTGGGAAGCGGGGCGGGAAGCGCGGACTCCCGGGCCGCAGAGGGCGGCGCGAGCGGCTGGGGGCGGCCGTGGGCGGTGGGGGCGCGTTGTCGCGGTGCCTGGGGTGGGCGGGGTGAGAGTCCTTGGTGTCCTCGGTCTGGTGTCCTCACATCCGCGAGGCGTGGGTGCTGGCCACCCCCTGGACCGCGCGTCCCTGAGCGCCGTGCGTTTCCTCTGAGGGGTGGGCCCCGCTCCGGCCCCCTCCCTGGCGTCTGTCCCCGCGCGTGGAAACCTCCAGCTCCTGAGCCCGGGACTGGCGCCGCGGACGAGGTTCTTTACAGGGGTGAGGGAGTCGCCGGTAAGTTTCCCTCACCCACGTGTTTGCTTCCGTGTGTGTGGTCTAGAATACGGCCTGAGCTGTGGAGAAAGCTGTGGCTCGCACGCACCTTACCACGGGGTCGAAGGTGGTGTCACCGGTATTGGGGCAGGTGGACCCCTGTACCCCGCAGCTGCCATGCAGTTACCTGGAATTCCTGCCCGAATGTGTTACTCTACCCCTCATCGTGAGGAAACGTAAGAGCAAACCGAATTGAGGAAATTGTACAGAAACACCCACACACACGTCAAAATCAAGACAGAAAAAGTAGACTGGCTAAATGGACACTAAGGAGAACAGCTAAGCACACTGTGGGATCTTGGATCTTGGGGCAGGAAAATTGTTCATTATAAAGGACAGTGGATGAAATCTGAACAGGGATTGTGGCTTAGATAGTGGTAGGTTATGATGCTAGGTTTCTTGATTTGAGCATTGAATTGTGGTTACATAAGACAATGAATATCTTTTATCTTGGGGAAAGCACACGTTTATCTCTAGATAAAAGGGGCTTGATATTTGTGATCATCCCTCAAATTATTCCCTCTCTCCTTCCCTCTCTCCTCTCCTCCCTCCCTCCCTCCCTTTTAGATTTATTTATCTGAGAGGTAGAGTTACAGACAGAGGGAGAGACACAGAGATCTTCAACCTGCTGGTTCACTCCCCAAATGGCCACAATGATCAGAGCTGAGCCAATCGGAAACTAGCATCCAGGAGCTTCTTTGGGGTCTCCCGTGGTTGCAGGGGCCCAAGCACTTGGACTATCCTTCCCGGATTTCTCAGGCCTTTAGCAGGGAACTGGATTAGAAGTGGAGCAGCTGGAACTTGAACCAGTGCCCATATGGATTCTGGCCCTCCAGGTAGAGATTAACGTACTACTCCACAGTGCTGCCCACCACCAATGGTTCTGGAGAAATTTATTTGTTTATGTGTATTGATGTGTGTGTGTGTGTGTGTGTAGATGGGCAGATCAATAGAGAACTCTAAAGTGTTAAATCCAGGTAAAGAATTTCTTTTGAGGAGTTCTAGGTACAGTTCTTGCAACTTCTCTGTTCAGATTGAAATTATTACAAAGTAAGAAGTAGCCTTGGTTTCCTGCAGGCCAAGCCAGGCTTCAGAATGTTCAGGATATAGATGACGATGGAGGGTTGGCTCCACTTCTTTTGTTAAGGGATCCTCAGTCTCATTCCCTCCCTGCTTGACCCTTAATCCTTCTCTATCCTTCCCTCTCCCTCTCTGTGGAACAAAGAGCCCCTACCCTTTGCCTACCCTTCACCCTCTTTCTCCAGCATTCCTGCATGATAGTTCTTTTCTTTTTGCTTCAGATAGAGGCTCTGCCCTGGTTTCCTGAACCAAACTTGATAGGAGTTGTCCTTTTGATGCTTAAAATGGTTCAGAGCTCTACTTTTGACAGCTTCTCCCTTGGCTCAAATAGTTTAAGCCAAATTCTTTTGTTATATTTGGAACAGAAAGTTACAGAAGACGGCAAAGTCTCAGGGCCGAATTTTGGAGTCTTTCTGAAAGCCAGCGGCTGCATGAGGGCATGTGCTCTTCAAATCATGCAACCCTGATTGGCTCAGGGGTAAGCTTACAAAGGCAAAAACCACATCTTGTTGGACGTTAATTACAAAGCCAAGCATTTGTTACAGAAGCTAGAACAAGCCATGTTATGCTTATCTCAAGAGGCATCAAACACATTTCCCAGCACTTCATATAAACAAACCTCACAGATAACATTCTTACAAGATTAGTTTTTGAGTAGATAGAAGTTGTGTGGCTGGTTAGAGGACACCCAGGGACAAGACAGAGTGACTGGAGGACATCCAGGAACAAAAAGGAGTGACTGGTCAGGCCACAGCTCACTGGCACCTCACTTTCACACAAGTGATGGAGGGATTATGAATGGTGATCACCTCCCCGTCATATCCAGGGCCTTCTTTTCCAACACTAGAAAACAGACCTTTGGAGGTGGGTTCCAGTTTTCCCAGGTATCATGGACAACAGGAAGCAGTCAGAAACCCTCTCCTCTATATCTTTGCTTAAAAGCCGTTTAACTGGGACGTCCAAGTACTCTGAGCTTTGTTTACAGTTTCCAAAACCCCAGCAGGTCTCCTTAGTGTTTGAACTTAGAAGCCCAGAATCTTTGTCAGAATCCACAGTTAAGCCCTCTCTCATTCCCCTTTCTAGGAAGACAGTAGGGTTGTATGCAAAGGAAGTAATGTTCCAAAGAGAAGCAAGAAAAGTTCATGAGTGCAAGAATATTTCTCTGTTGACCTTGGCTTACGTTGGTGTTAAAATCGTGCTTAATTGACTCATCATTTACTCATTCCAGAAACTGCTGCATGATTCTCTCTCAACCTGAGGAAGGTATTGTTTCACTCTAGATCACCCCAGTGCAGAGCCAGAAGTTATGCATGACACACAGAAATCTACAGAAACAAAACTCCAATGATGCAAAGGGGACAGGTGCTCTTCCCTGTGTGGCTGCACAGGATTACTTTAGAGAAATTCCTGAGCATCTTAATCTTTTAATCTAGTAATAGCATTTTCTGTAGGTGTGAGCATTGACCCACTAGAGCAACTATGGATATTCATATAGATTTGTGCATACACTAACATTTGACTCTGGGTTTCTCCCCTGCAATGGAACTGTATGTCTGTGTCCCACCCAAAAGCGCAGAGGCTGAAATCCTAATTAATCCTCAAAGTGATATCATGTGGAGGTGGGGTTTTAGAGGAGCAATTAGGTCATGGGGGTGAAGTTGTTACAAAAGGGATCTCAGAGAACTCTGGACACATTTCTGCCATGTGGAAGTTGGTCCCAGAAAAGGGCCCTAACTGGAACTGACCATGCAAGCACCAGATCTGCAACTTCCAGCCTCTATAGCTGTAAAAATTACTTTTCTGTTGTTTATGAGCCTCCTAATCCATGGCACTTTGTTATAGTAGCTTGAACACTGAGGTCTTATTGAACAACCAGAAACTATAATTAGAATTCATTTCACTCCCTCCGACCAATTGAGCTTAGTGCATTGAAGTCACTCTGGGCTTTGGTTCTCAAAGTGTGATCCCAGCAATATCAAGATCACCTGGAAACTTGCTAGAAATGCACACCCTTGGGGCTGGCACTGTGGCATAGTGGGTAAAGCCACAGCCTGCAATGCCAGCAACCCAAATAGGCACCAGTTTAAGTCCCAGCTGTTCCACTTCCAATTCAGCTCTGCTGTGGACTGGGAAAGCAGTAGAAAATGGCTCCAGTCCTTGGGCCCCTACCCTCATGTGGGAGACCCAAAAAAAGCTCCTGACTCCTGGCTTCAGATCAGCCTAGCTCCAGCCATTGCAGCCAACTGAAGAGTGAACCAGCGAATTGAAGATCTTCTCTCTCTCTCTCTCTCTCTCTCTCTCTCTCTCTGCTTCTCCTGTCTCTGTGTAACTCTGACTTTCAAATAAATAAATAAATCTTAAAAAAAAAAATGCACACTCTTGCTTCCTCCCCTACTGAACCAGAAACACTGACAGTGAGGCCCAAGAATAATTGAACACACTTTCCTGGTGATTCCAGTGATGAGTTTGAGTAGCACTGCAATACAGTAAGCTACACTGGCTTGGCCAGAGCTGAGTGAGTAAAACTGAACTCTGTCGGGCCTTTTGTGTATTAGATAATCTTCCCTGATTGTTAAGGACCATGACCTGGTTGTTCAGCCACATTCCCAAATGTGAATGAGGCCTAGCAACAACATGGGAAGAACTGGAGTTCTCCGCATCATTTGGATTTCATTTGCTTCCATGCATGGAGAGAATAATGGACACAGGCTAAAGAGGGATCAGAAAGCCCCTGGGATAGGAGAAGCTCAAAGGGAGGTGGGAGAGATGGAAGGACAGGAAGTTGGGAGAGGAGGCAGTCTGCTCCTTCAGATTCTGCACTGAGGCCGGGCAGGTGGGGAAGGAGCAGGGCTTGCAGCTGCAGCAGCGCTCTGGATTCTCCAGCACCTTCTGAAGAAGGCACCCATGAGAGAACTGTATCATGAGGGATCGGGGTGCTCATGGAGAGAAGCAAATAAGAAGAAAGCAAAGCTCCCTTTTGGAGAGACAGAAACAGAAGATGGGAGAATTGTGAGCCAGGCAGGAGAGGTCAGCTATGCACAGAACTTACAGAAGGCCTCATTGCAGTAGGCCCAGGGTGGAAAGAATACATCAGGCAGGAGCACGTGGTGACAGGTCACTTCTGATGCTCCTCCCGTGCCCACCTCCACTGTCACCACAGGAATCAAAAGCATCTGACTTTACCTGGACCTGAAAACCAAACAGGGCTAAGGGCCACAAAATAAATCACTCAATAAATATGTATTGAGGGCCTACTAGTTCCAGGTATGTAACTTTTTTTTAAGAAAGCTTCTATTTAATGAATACAAATTTCATAGGTACAGCTTTAGGAATATAGCAGTTGTTTTTGCTATGAACTTACCCCATATGGAAACATTCTCTAATTGTTAGGGATAGCAATGATAAACAACATTGTTATCCTAAATTTGTCTAAAGCTGAGAAAGGGCTATTTGCATATTGTTTCCCTTTAAAGTGATAATCTAGGTTAGCAACTGCTCCAATAATCACTCCCCTATAATTTGGACTCCTATATGTGATCTTTGACAAAGTTTTCTTTACTAATTATGCTAATTAGAATGAGTATAATCAGTATAAATATTAAAACTAGTTTAATCCCTTAATATATAACTACTTTCTCTATGAATACTAATAGATCTGCCTTTTTAAAGAAATGGCCTGTGGGATTTTAGGAGGGAGGAAGAGGGATCTATACCTTAGCAAGTTCGAGATCATCCAGAGAAGAGCAATACAGGTGTAGAAAGACCAAGAGTCTCCAAAGCATGAACAAGTATACGTGCAGTGGGCATGATGCTACCTTCCATGCCTAGAACTCAGTAGATCCTTGGTTAATGAGTGATGTTTGAGAAGTTGGAAGAGGAAATCGCTGGTTACAAGCAGGACTAGATGGCAAAGCTCAGAAAGCTGAATTTACACTGGCTCAGTATTAAGAACTTTGTACCAATAATGGTCCAGACTCCAAGGCTCCAAAAATGCTGAGAATTTCCCAACATTGGAAGAGCTTTAGTAGGGCAGTTTGACCAGTTGCCAGGATTAGTGTAACACACAATACTAAGTCAGCTGGGAGACAGGAGTCAATTAAATGTGCCTTTTAGATCTGTGATTCCATGATGGTGTGCATCAGTGTACCCATGTGTTTTCACAAGAAAACAAATGTGGAAAGTGAAAAACAGTGGGTCACTAGTTGGAACAGAAGCTCTGATCGAAGCCATTCACCAATGACCTAACACTAAGTTACTCAACTGCAAAGGATTTTCTTACATTCCATTCAGCTTTTGCATGCCATGGCTTGCTTGTTCTGGCCCTGGGCTTTTATTCTTGTCATTCCTGCCACTTGATAAGCCTCCCACTCCAATTGTTCGGAAGCCCTATCAGACTGGAATCACCTTGTCCACATGCATGCTCAATTTGATTTCATACATCAAGATGTGGTGGTGTGGATGTCTCACCACTAAATGTCACTTCTGTGCAAGTCTTGCTTCAAGACCCCAAACAGGTGACCACATCTGGTCACCTTTAGGTAAACGTAGTGACCTTAGTGATTTCTCCATCATTTCATGTTGAAAACCCCATTACATCCAGAATTGTTTGCACATGCATTTCTTCTTTCTCTGCTTATGGAGTTTATTCTTTTTTTTCTTTTCCTTCCTTTTTCTTTCTGTGGTAGCCATGACTCCTGCTATCTTCCCTTTCCTACTATCTAGCTAATCTAATTGCCCTTAGCAAATCTTTAGTCACACTGCCCTCATTCTTTTCTCATTTTAACTATTATATTCCTCTGATTTAAGTTTTTCCAGGCAGTTGAGGATTCTGTGACTATGACCATTTTACAGATACAAACTTAAGAGCACAATCACAACCATAGAAGGACGTTGCAACCTTCTTTTCTCCTTAAGATCCTAGAGAAATCTCAAAGTAAGAAGCTAAAGGATTGGAAGTAATTCTAAAAGAGTTGACTAATGTCACAGATCAGTGTTTTATCTGGAACTGTTGCTGGTATAGGCCACAATGGCATTTGCCAAGACAAACGCACACACATACACATCCTCTGTGTTCTGCTTTGGGAAGTAACCAGGACCTTGGACAATCAATGAATCCACCAGCACTACAGGAACTGCTACCAGTGTGCTCTAAATTGTCTGGGACTGAACACAATTCTGACTTCAATGGGTGCACTGTGCAGTGGGCAGAAGCAACTGCTATGTCTGCATTCCCTGAAATCTTTCTGATGTCTGTGCCATCACCAAAATTATCCAGATTGAAACTGATAAATTCCCAGCAGGGTTTATTCCAAACAATTTATTTCTAAATTGTATAAGATCTTACAGTTGCCATTTGTGTGTTGGTGGAGCACCAAGCTTTAAATTCTCAATGTTGTTCATGCCTAGGCCTATACTCCTACCCACAATTTCAGCTCCTTCCCTAGCTTATTAGCAACCCCTGCCTCCAAAACCCTCCAAAATTCCAAGAGAGTTCTCCCCCATCCTTCTCTATGTAGTTGTAATGAATTGTCTCCCTCCTTTCTCCCTCTACTCAGCCAAGTGGGTCATTTTCTGAATATGCTGGTGGTAATGACACTAATAGTGGAGGATCCATTGGAATCAGTATTCTGTTGCTCTCTGCCTTGCAAAGTAAAGGTTTTGCCAGGCTTGTATATTACATACAGCAACATATGCACTGGCAATGATACCTTATACAGTGCCACCAGTAGTGCAAGCCAAGTCTTTGGGTAAATTATGAAAAAGTATCAACTCTAGGATAGAGGGTGTCCCTTCACACCTCCAGGGCCTCCAGGGCCAGGCTTAATGGAATATCCCTACAGCTGGGAGACTCGAGCCCCACTCATTCTCCCCAGAAGGTCTTTGTGAGCTGCCCGGACTCCCAACCATACACGGTAGCCCTCTACAAGTATGCAGGGGAGTGTTGATCCACACAAGCTTTCCCTAGGCTAACGCTGCTCACACAAAAGCCTTTACCCTCTATAATTCCTTACTGGTTCATACTCCTTGTCATTTATTTGCTTGCAAGTTGTATTTCAATGAGGAAGTGGAGAAAGATGATATAATATGTGATCCTGTTAGTTTGCCAAGAGTCACACTTTTGATATAGTTGGTAAGTACATCCTCTGGAGGGAGGCATTGTGGCCTAGAAGGGACACGAATATGAATCAGAAGGAGCTAGCGCTGTGGCATAGTGGGTAAAGCCGCTGCCTGCAGTGCTGGCATCCCATATGGGCACCAATTCGAGTCCCAGCTACTCCACTTCTGATCCAGCTCTCTGCTATGGCTTGAAAAAGCCCTAAAGGATGGCCCAAGTCCTTGGGACCCTGAACCCCTGTGGGACGCCCGGAAGAGGCTCTTGGCTCCTGGCTTCGGATTGGTGCAGCTCTGGCCATGGTGGCCATCTGGGAGTGAACCAGCAGATGGAAGACCTCACTCTCCCTTTGCCTCTGCCTCTCTGTAATTCTGCCTTTCAAATAAATAATAAATAAATCTTTAAAAAAAAAAACATGTGAATCAGAGGAGTCTGATGTTTGTATGCCACTTATTATTCTAGTCACTGCTAGAACTTCATTTTCTCATCATAAGATGGGGATAATAATACTGTCTGTATCGTGGTACTATTGTACAGATTAAATATGCAAGTATGTACAGTGTGCTATGTACCCAATTTCTAAATGCCTTAAATATTTGTCTTTAACCATTATCATACTACAATCTTACCTCTATAATGGAATTATTTAACTCTCGAATACATACCAATATACTTAAATATCTAACCCTATATTCAAAATAAAATATCAGTTTAAGGGACTTTTTTCAATTTGGCAATGGATATGTATGAAGGTTGTTTCAAAAACTTCATGGAGGGGCTGGCGCTGTAGTGTAGCCAGCAAAGCCATCACCTGCAGTACCTGTTTGAATCCCAGCTGCTCCTTTTCCAAACCAGCCCCCTACTAATGGCCTAGAAAAAGAGTGGAAGATGGCCCTAGTGCTTGGGCCCCTGCACCCATGTGGGAGACCTCAATGAAGTTTTTGGTTTCTGACTTCAGTGTGGCCAAACCCTGGCTGTTGCAGTCACCTGGGGAGTGAACCATCAGATGGAAGATATATCTCTCTCTTCTCTGTATGTGTATGTGTCTCCCTCTCTCTGTGTAACTCTGACTTTAAAATAAATATAAACATCTTTTTTTTTAAAGTTCATGGAAGAAAGACCCTCTCATAGGCAGTATTTCAAAAATTCTTAGGGCCGGCGCCGCGGCTCACTAGGCTAATCCTCCGCCTTGCAGTGCCGGCACACCGGGTTCTAGTCTCGGTCGGGGCACCAGATTCTGTCCTGGTTGCCCCTCTTCCAGGCCAGCTCTCTGCTGTGGCCAGGGAGTGCAGTGGAGGATGGCCCAAGTGCTTGGGCCCTGCACCCCATGGGAGACCAGGATAAGCACCTGGCTCCTGCCATCAGATCAGCGCGGTGCGCCGGCCGCAGCGCGCCAACTGCGGCAGCCATTGGAGGGTGAACCAATGGCAAAAGGAAGACTTTTCTCTCTGTCTCTCTCTGCCTGTCAAAAAGAAAAAAAAAAATTCTTTGAACCCAAATAAGCTATCTTTACTTAAATTTTCTGTGAACTTTTGGAATACTTTTGTACTTGCTAAATAGCTCATTGGCAGTAGGGGGCAGCAGTGCACATGTGTTGCATATGAAAAGGGATACTGTGCTTTGGAAGACCAGACACTAGATCAGACCAGTCTAAGCAGTAAGCAGAAACTCCTTCCTTTTGACTTCCTGAAACCTGTCTTTGAAGGCAATTCCCTGAAGATATATAAAAAATTAAAAAAAGACACCGGCTCTTTTTTTTTTTCTTTTTGTACCTTTGTATTTATTTGTTGTTTCTGAAAATTTGAAGGTGTCCCTCTCTGTACTTTGAAAGAGTGTTCAACACTGGTGAGCTAAGATGTATTTGTTGGATTCTATTGCATTTGACTTTCCTTATGTGTCATGCTGTATTCTTACCCATAGTTTAATATGTTGAAAAGGGACCCAAAAATATATTCAGCTTTTGAATGTAGAATTAAACAGTGAGAATTATGGTTGATGTAGCTACAAAAAAATTGAAACATATGGTTTGAATAACCCTAATTACTCACAAATATGCTATCAATGCTAAAAATAATTAACATTTATTGTGTGTTTACTAAGTGCCAGGAACTTGATTAAGTGTATTATCCAAATTATTACCTAAGATAATATTCACAGATCTCTATGAGGTAAGGATCATTGTCCCTGTTTCGCAGATGAGAAACTGAGGCTCTTGGACAATAAAAAAATTTTTTTAAGTTTCCTCCTTCCTCTTCTGATGGATTTTTCTTTTTCTTTTCAAAGTTTTTATTTGGCCAAGTTTTTGCTTGCCTGTTAATCTAATGTTTACTGGGGAAAAAAGTTAAAGTTCTATTCTCTTTCTTTCTAAAGATATTACCCTTCCACCATAAATGAAAATCTTCGGAGGTCCTTTCTCATTGAGATGTGTTGGTGCCAATTCAACACCACAGGATCCTTGCAGAACTCACTGTGATGTCCAGCAAATGCCAAGATGGTAAAAGCAAGCCGGCACTGTGGCTTAACAGGCTAATCCTCCACCTTGCGGCGCTGGCACACTGGGTTCTAGTCCCGGTTGGGACGCCGGATTCTATCCCGGTTGCCCCTCTTCCAAGCCAGCTCTCTGCTGTGGCCCGGGAAGGCAGTGGAGGATGGCGCAAGTCCTTGGGCCCTGCACCCACATGGGAGACCAGGAGAAGCACCTGGCTCCTGGCTTCGGATCAGCATGATGCACCTGCCGCAGCGGCCATTAGAGGGTGAACCAACGGCAAAAAGGAAGACCTTTCTCTCTGTCTCTCTCTCACTATCCGCTCTGCCTGTCCAAAAAAGAAAAAAAAAAAAAAAAGCTAAGGCATATCTTAGACAAGATTTTGGTTCTATGGATGTCAATTTAGCTGAATCTGTGATTGCTAAAATGTAACATTTTGTGGGGCTGGCACTGTGACATAGAAGGTTAAGCCTCTGCCTAAAGTGCCTGCATACCATATGGGTGCTGGTTTGAGTCCCAGCTGCTCTACCTCTGATCTGGTTCCCTACTAATGTGCCTGGGAGCAGCAGAAGATGGTTCAAGCCCTTGGGCCCCTGCAACCATGTGGGAGATCCAAAAGAAGCTCCTGGCTTCTGGCTTCAGCCTGGCCCATACCTGGCCATCACAGCCATTTGGGGACCGAACCAGTGGATGAATGGAAGATTCTCATTCTTTCTCTCTCTCCCCCCTCCCCCCTTCTCTCTATGTATTTCTGCCTTTTAAATAAATAAATAAGTCTGAAAAAAAATTTGTAACATAAAAGAAAAAATCAGCCTGTCCTTATTTTGTTTTGTTTTCTAGAAGAATATATATCAAATATTTTTTGAAAAATAAGAATTTTTGGCAGGCGCCACAGCTCAATAGGCTAATCTTCCACCTGCGGTACCGGCACCCCGGGTTCTCGTCCCAGTCGGGGCACCGGATTCTGTACCAGTTGCTCCTCTTCCAGTCCAGCTCTCTGCTGTGGCCCAGGAGTGCAGTGGAGGATGGCCCAATTGCTTGGGTCCTGCACCTGCATGGGAGACCAGGAGAAGCACCTGGCTCCTGGCTTCGGATCAGCGCAGTGCGCCAGTCGCAGCGCGCTGGCCGCAGTGGCCATTGGGGGGTGAACCAACAGAAAAGGAAGACCTTTAAAGTATTTATTTATTTATTTGAAAAGTATTTATTTATTTGGACAGCAGAGTGACAGAGAAAGGGAGAGGTGGGGAGAGACAGATTTTCCATCCACTGCTTCACTCCCCAAATGGCTGCGATGGCTGGGTCTGGGCTACGCTAAAGCCAGGATTCTGGAACTCCATCCTAAATATCCCATGTGGGTGGCAGGGAACCAAGTACTTTGGCCATCATCTGCTACTTTCCTAGGCCCATTAGCAGGGAGCTAATCAGAAGCAGAGCAGCTGGAACTCGAACTGGTGCTCATATGGGATGCCAGCATCACAGGTGACACTTTACCAACTACACCACAATGTCAGCCCCCATAAAAAAATTATGATCTATTTGCCCTATGATTGTTGTTGCTGCAAGCACTTACTTTTTTTTTCCATGACTTAAATCCACTAGACTTAAAATAATATTTTTGAATAATGAAAGATGTGGTTGAATATGTCTTGGTCACTGTAGCATACGAATATTTTCTCCCTCCTCTCTTTAACTCTGTTGCCTCCCCCTTTCCTTCTTGGTGTTTCTTTGGTTCTCTCTATCTCTTTTGCTCTCTTCCCCTCTCCCTCCCTCTCTCTCTAATTCCTTCCCTGCCTCTTGTTCTCCCTCTCTCATCTTACATTTTTTTTCTCTCCACCTCTACCTATGTGATACCATAATAGCTCCTTTTCCCAAACCAGTACCTCTTCAGCATCTTCCCTTTCCCCTTTTCACTCATTTTTAAGCAGCTGGAAAGTCCTTTCATTTTTAAAACTTACATGGGCACCTTGGTAGACCTAGCAAGTTGGCTTACTCAGCTAAATGGCATCTCTGATAGGCGGCCTAGCAACTGCTGGAGATTTCTGAGATCCTCACAGACCAATTTCCATATGTGGCTTCACCCCCCCCCCCCCCCATCAAGCAGATGACTCCAGCAGGTGTCTCCCACACTGTCTGGACAGAAGCAATATCAAGAGGCAGATTCAGTGCCGTGTCTGGCAAGTTCAGCCACTTGTGTGGAAGCAGAGTGGTTTTTTTCTGCATCAGCTTTAACAGAGCTTGCTGCATCTGGTCTCCAGCTTCATAGATTCTGAGAAGAGGGTGCAGGCATCAGAATGCCAGAAATCTTGTGGTACTGTAGTCATCAATTGTATGCTGTTGTCCAGGCTCCCTGCTCCCTGGTTATAGTCAAGCTGGCTATAAATTTAGTTGTCTGACTCTACAGTGTTGTTTTGATAGACCCATCTGGAAATTCTGATCAGAATTTATTCTCCTAACCCCTCAGTAATTTGGAAAACATCCAGTTCACTGTCTTAATCACTTTCATACCACCACTGAGTTTTGCCCACTTATTAGTTGGTAGAGAAGTGACAAGTGATAATTCACTCTCTAAGATGGGAATCTGGGAGTGGCCCTCTGACATGTTTGGGTCAATGACCCTTACCAGGATGAGATATGGAGAGTCTGTATGATATACCGACTGAGATCATTGCACCAGTCCAGGTTAGGTCATGACCATTTGCAAACTGTTGAGATTGCGCTAATAAGACAGCATGAACAGGAAGTAACAGGATACCCTAGAATGACCCATGGGTGCTAGTGAGTGAATTCTAAGTTCTGTTAAATGCAGTGCTCTACCACCTTGTGGACGTCTTGGAGAGACAAGCGTTCTCAAGTTTGTTGGGATTTACCATCCAAAGAGAAAAGAAGCTACATTCTATACCCCATCTCATTAAGAGGTAAAAGACTTGATATTGTCAGGATACTTTGAGTTGACAACATCAGCTCATTAATTTTTAAAGTTGGGTATAAGCAGCTACACACTAAGTAGAGGGAGTTTCAAGGGATCTGGTTGGAACAGATTCTGAAAGTACAAGTCAGCTATGTATTCAAAGCTTATACTCCCACTGTGTCTACCCTGATGCAGCCAATTGAAACAGGAAAAAAATTAAAATAAAATATAGTTGACACTATAGTGTCTTTTTTTTTTTTTTTTTTTTGACAGGCAGAGTTAGTGAAAGAGAGAGAGACAGAAAGGTCTTCCTTCCATTGGTTCATCCCCAAATGGCCACTACGGCCAGCACGCTGCGCCGATCTGAAGCCAGGAGCCAGGTGCTTCTTCCTGGTCTCCCATACGGGAGCAGGGCTCAAGCACTTGGGCCATCTTCCACTGCCTTTCTGGGCCACAGCAGAGAGCTGGACTGGAAGAGGAGCAACTGGGACTAGAACCTGGCGCCCATATGGGATGCCAGCTCTGCAGGTGGAGGATTAACCAAGTGAGCCATGACACCAGTCCCTGACAGTGTTTTTACAAGTAAAAATTAAGAAAGGGAATTCAGCCAGCTCCGTGGCTCACTAGGCTAATCCTCCGCTTTGCGGCGCCGGCACACCGGGTTCTAGTCCCGGTCGGGGCACCGATCCTGTCCCGGTTGCCCCTCTTCCAGGCCAGCTCTCTGCTGTGGCTAGGGAGTGCAGTGGAGGATGGCCCAGGTCCTTGGGCCCTGCACCCCATGGGAGACCAGGATAAGCACCTGGCCCCTGACATCGGATCGGCGCGGTGCGCCGGCCGCAGCGCGCCTACCGTGGCGGCCATTGAAGGGTGAACCAATGGCAAAAGGAAGACCTTTCTCTCTGTCTCTCTCTCTCACTGTCCACTCTGCCTGTCAAAAAAAAAAAAAAAAAAAAAAAAAGGGAATTCAAGAGGGAGACAGGTTAAGGACTGGAATGTGGGCAGGAGGGAGGGGAATTACCACTATGTTCCTAAATCTATATTTGTGAAATATTTGAAACGTGTATAACTTAAATTAAAAAGAAGTGGACTACTACAAAGCTATAGCCGCAGTGAGAGGTGACCCTGAAGGACAGTGGGAGAATGGAGACCATGGCTGAGACTTAACTTGGAGCATCTCAAAGTCCACTTTGTTTGGAATGGGAGAGATGGCCTGGTGTGTGGACCATGGCTGTAGTTTGGAGAACTTGGGACTTACAAGGAAAGAAATCAGAATTTGATAACAAGGAAGTATGGAAAAGAGGAAGGCAGAGGGGCATCTCAAAATAGGGCAAGACCATAGAATATTTATGTCTTATGTGAGTGGCCACCAAAGGCAAATCAGTAATGCAGTGAGAAAGAAACCTACACCAGAGCTGTCGTCCTTCTCCCTACCAACTTGAGCTCATCAATGAAGAGGCTTTAGAGTTAGAGGTGAAGGTAAGGCATGGCCCTGATAGGATTTCATCTCGCTGTTGTTGACCAATCTGTTGCCACTGTGCTGGTTGATCAACCATATCCTTCATCATGGTATCCAAACAATATTGCTTCTCAACAAAGAACTTCTGTCTAAGAATAATAATTAAGGCAATCAAAGTGCTTCCTGCTTTTTCAAGTGCTTCACCACCTGGAAGCAGCTGGCCCACAGAGCTTGATTCCTGGGCCAGATGAAAAGCAAAACTGTTGTCTCAGAATGTGTGGTTGCTAATGCAGCTATTTGCTATGAACCATCAAGCTTATTGGGTGTTGATTCTCCCATAAGCAGAACCCATTGTTTTGTGACCCAAGGATGGAAATGAGGGTGATGTTCCTTAACATTCCACTTAATCATTCACTCACAAAAGTATGATTATCATGTGATCAACTTTGATCCTTCTGGTTTGGAAATCTGAGATCCCACGGATAAAACTACTCCACATTAGACTCCGCTGTGTTCCATTAGCTACGTGCTTCCCTTTGGCCATTTCAGGTTCCTTGTGTCCTGGATAAACAGACATAAAAGAGGAGTTACCACCTTGACTGGAATGTTAGACTATTATGAGGAAATACAGTTATTGATAAATTTTCCCTTTTATGGGAAAATATTCCTCCACCCAGAAATTCTGTGGGATGGCTCATTACTGTACCATGTCAAGAGGTAAAAGTCAATGGAAGGTTCTGGAAACCAATGCACACTCTTCCCAAAAGAAGTGTTGCATTACTACCTGAATAAAGACCCTTCAGGAACTGGCTAAAGGTTAGGGGATCATAGCATTCGCGCTAGAGTGAGGACACCAATAATAAGTGCCAAGCAGACTTTGTGATCAGTGGCAAATATGAGCATTAATCATTGCTATAGCTAACATATTAATTCTCTCAGTGCTGTGCCATGTTTTATTTCCCTTGCTTTTTCCCTGCTATTTTACATAGGACTTGTCAGTGGTTGTTAACTTCATAATTTTGTCCATGGGTTACAGTGCATTAATGCAGCACTGGGAACATGCTGAAGGAGGAAACCCAACCCCCAGAGATGAATGCTGCAACAGGTGACATGTTGGGTCTACTTTTAAAAGTGTAAAGTATTCTCATTTGCATGAGTGATGGTTTCATTGCAAACAGGAGAGAATTCTTTTCTGCTATTATTGTGATTTGAAAATTAAACTGTGGGGGCAAGGGTAAGCACAGGTTTCGGGTAACTGAAAGATACTGTTCCATCAATTCTATTCTAACCTACTACAAACTGGAAACTGAGAAACCAAAGACTACCTTTCCCAGGTAGTATCCCAGACATTCTTCTAACTCCAATTTCCCATGTGCCCTTGCCACCGAAGCCTCTCTGAACTAAGAGAAAGGAAGGAAGAAAGGTGGTAAAACCCAAATTTGGGCTATAATGAAATATTCAAAGGCATTCAGATCACAAAACTGGAAGTGTAAGTCCCTACTCTGCTACAAATCCTAGGAAAATGTGCACAATTTATTGAACTTCTCAGAACTGAACCTCTGTATGCCATGTGTAAAATGCTAACTCATACCTGGAAGAACTATCACGAGAAATAAGCGTAAACCACCTAGTATAGTACCTGGCACAAATCATGAAATGCCAGTTCCCCACCCCTTCATAGATGACAGCTCTGTTTGGCTGTCAGACAACTGGTCATATCTTTTCCAGGGACATAATGAGTTAATAGGAAAAAAAAAAGTACAACTTTACAGGAACAATAAGAACTGATGATATTATCTACCAGGGCATTATGCCAGGGGAAATCTTACCCTAACTGGGCTCTGATTTCTTTCTGCAGGTAGAAAGTTACCAGGGCAAAAGCCAATATCACATTAAAACTTCTGGACTAAATTGCCATTTAAACAGATATGTGAGTTAACAAGCCGCACATAGTTTTCAGGTGAGAGAGCTGTGTTCATCTGCAGCCTCTACTTCCTCTATCATCATGACCTGCTTCCCTCTTACAACGGGAAGTGCATATAACACAGAGCTATTGCCTACAGTGATCTTTATTTAGCAGTTTCTAAGTAAAAGTTCCTGAAATATGTTGTTACATGCTCTCCACTTTTGTGTGACAGTACAACTAGTTAATATGCTTGTTCTCAAAATTCACCCGGGATCTTAAACTTCAGACATGAATAAATATTCAAACCATTTCTTCACAATGGAAACCACCACTGTTTAAACAATGAGGTTAGTGACAGAATTGATCCTCCTGCTGAGGATTTTCTAGAATTGTTTGGCACCTGTTAATCCCAGAACAAGAAAGCTATTCATTATCCAGTAACAAAATGCACTCTGAGTGATGTGTTTTCTGGTATAACCTGCCCAGTACTTCCCATGCCTAAGGTAGAAAAATGTTCCTCTTTTGAGAGTTGCTTTGAAAAAGGAAATAGACCTATTTGTGTCTTCTCTCCTTGCCAAGACTATATGTTCACTACCATATCACTCATGCTTAGCACAAAGTCTATAAACTCTTGTTCTATAGTTGAATAATGGGGAGGGCATTAGCCAGTTAATGTGCCCACGTTCAACATTGGAATGCTTGAACTCCTCATTCCTGCCAATGCAGACCTTGGAAAGCAGCAATGGCAGTTCAAGTGACTAGATTCCTGCCATTCAAGTATAATACATGAATAGTGTTTCCACTTCCCAATGTTAACTAACAGCCCTGGCTATTACAGACATTTGGGGAGTGAACCAACATGTGGATAGCTAGCGTGTGCTCGCTTTCACTCTCGCCCTCGCCCTCTCCCTCTTCCTCTCCCTCTCCCTCTCCCTCTGCCTCTGCCTCTGCCTCTCCCTGTCTCTCTCCCACATTCCTCTATCTCTTTAATAAATAAATAGATAATTTTAAAAAAAGAATCACATCAGAATTCCCAAATACAAGTTACAAAGACCTTGAAAGGTATGTCCTCTCCATAGTCAGTATTTAGTGTATCTTGATTATTTCCAGTAATAAAGAATATACTTCATGGGGCTGGCGTTGTGGCGTAGCAGTTTAAGTTATCACCTGTGATGCCAGCATCCCATATGGTAGCCAATTGGGTCCCGGCCACTCCACTTCCTATACAATTCCCTACTAACGTAATCACCAGAAAATGACCAAAGTACTTGGGCCGCCCCAGCCACAAATGGGGGACCTAGAGGAAGCACTGGCTCCTGGCTTTGGTCTGGTCCAGTCCTGGCTGTTACTGCCATTTAGGGGAGAGAACCAGAAGATGGAAGATATATCTCTGTCTCTCCATCTTGCTCTGTAACTCTGCCTTTCAAATAAATCATTAAAAAAAAAAAAAAAAGAATACACTTTGGCAGTGTGGATATTTGGTGTAGCAGTTAAGACACTGCTTGGGACACCCATCACCATATCAGTACCTGAATTCAGATCCTGGCTCCACTTTGGATTTCAGCTTCCAGCTGATGTGCACTCTTGGAGGCAGCAGGTAATGCTCATGTAGTTGGATCTCTGCCATCCATGTGGGAGATGTGAGAGACCTAGGTTGAGTTACTGACTCCTGGCTTTGACCTGGCCAAGCCTCAGCTACCGTGAGCATTTGGGGAGTGAACCAGTGGAAGATCTCTCCCTGTATCTCTCTTCTCATCTCTCTCTCTCTCTCTCTCTCTCTCATAAATTAGTAGATATTTTTAAATAAAAATACATTTCTCAGGATACTTGGAGGTAGCTTTTCATATCTAACCCCTCTCCTAGAGCACACTCCAGGAAGCCAGCTGCTTGCCCCCTTCAGGGTTCTCTTTAACTCCCACCCAGTTGTTCACACAGTTTCCAGGACCCTCTTCATTATGATCATGCCCATTTAAAATGTTTGTCTCTTCTCCTTTTCAAAGCATGCTTGTTCTCTTGGTTAAACCTGGAAACACAAAGAAAAAATGGTCATTACCTCTCATTCTAGAAATTGCAAGTCTTCAGTTCCAAGACTTTTCTCTGGACAGCTACATGGCAATAAGAACTTATCACTGATGAGCACTTTATAGCATATACACCTCACACTGAAAAACAGTTTCAATCTCCCTCCTCTGAATACAAAGCTCTGGGAAAGTGTTAAAATTGGACAAAGAAGTTTGCCTTTTCTCAAAGACTTCATGCACCTGCTCTCCTTCCCTACTGGAGATGTTGCCAAGAGCTCTTCTTCAACTTCTGCATTAGCAAAGCTCTCCTGGACTCACTGATATCTACCACCTTGCATGAGCCTCTACTTTAACCACCTTCTTTCAAAATCATCCCCTAGACACACACACACACACACACATACAGAGAGAGAGAGAGAGAGAGAGAGAGAGAGAGAGAGAGACCCTTTCCAAACTCTTCTTCCTGCTCACTAGCATTCTGGTTAAGAGGTCGATTACTAAATCAGGATACATTGTGACTTGCTTGTGTGATTCCAGATGTCTGATTCAACCACCATTCCTCTCCTGTACGATGAGGGCAAGAATAGTGTCAACCTTCTGAGTTGTTGAGAGATACTGGAATAAATGCAAACCCTAGAAAAGGCCAGGGACCCAGTAAGTGCTTAGGAAACATTAGTCACTGTTACATCCCTCACATTGGGTCTGCCCCCTAAGGAAGCCCTTGTGATGAGAGATTGGCTGCCTATTGGCTTCAAAGTGTCCTGTGTAGGATTTCTTGATCCCAGGTTCCTGGAATGATATGCAAATTATATGGATAGAATCATTTTTCCTCTGAAATTTTCTCCTAGTTGCATACTGGAATCATCTGGGGAATTTTTGAATACTACTGAAACCCACACTCTTTCTACTACAGATATTCTAATGTCTACAATTCCGGGACATGCCCAGTTATCAAGAGCTCTGCTCCCCTGATAATAACAGGCAAGAGAACCACTGATCATAGCAAGGCTCTTAATAAAGGTGAGCATCTGACCACATGAGTGTTTTATAAAAAAACACAAAATATAAATTCCATGGCACTCCTCATAGAAACTCTAATCCCACAAAGGGGAACCAAGCAATTAAATGTTTCTAAATCAATGAAGGTGATTCTGATATTCTCTGAAGAACTATCAGTCAACAAATCTTTACCACATTGGAAAATATGATGACAGAATATTTACCACATTGGAAAATATGATGACAAAAATATGACAAGTCAGTGATGTGATATCTGTCTGGGATGAGGTTTCCCTGGGCCAGACTTCTCTGATGTAGACCATGTAGAGCCATGGGGCTGTGGTGTCCAGGAAGTGAAGGATGTCTGAGGTTTTTAATGCTTTTCCTTCCCAATAACCAAGTCACCAATCAGAGCAGCTTTCTTCATTGAGAAAAATAACAAAAAACAAAAATGTGGGAGACATGGCTGAAGTCTTTATCTTTATCCAGAGTATTTTAGATTGAGTGGAACAGCCTTAAGAAAATTATTTCTTGGAGTGGTATTTTGTGCAGCAGTCAATATGCCACTTGGCATGCCTGTATCCTGTATTGGCATCCATGGGTTTGGGTACCAGCTCCACTTCCAATCCAGCTTCCAGCTAATGCACACAATGGACAGCAACAGGTGAAGGCTCCAGTACTTGAGTTCCTGCTATCCCACAGACCCAGACTGAGTTACAGGTGCCTAATTTTTGGCTGGCCCAGCCCTGGCTGTTGTCAGGCATTTGAGGAATTACCCAGTGAATGGAAGCTATCTATTTCTTCCTCTGTCTTTGTACCTTTAAAATAAAATATGTATTAAAAAAAAACAGTTTTTAGTATTGCTGTACACAAGTATATGTGAAAACAGATTTTTGAACAATAAGAATATGATAAGAATGAAATTCAGGAAGAAATAGGATATTGTCACATCATTTCACACAGCAGCAAATATGGATGTGCAAATTGACAAGCTTGTAGACAGAAAAATGTATTCAAGTCAAATAAACTCTTGCACTGTTTCTTATTTTTATCTGTCTAAATTCTTGAATATATTCTCTTAAAAGACATATATCAGGGCTGGCGTTCTGGTGTAATGGGTTAAGCCACTGACTGCAATTCTGTCATCCCAATATGGGCACTGGCTCAAGTCCTGCCTGCTCCACTTCCACTCCAGATCCCTGTTAATGTGCCTGAGAAAGCAGCAGATGTCCCAAGAACTTGGACTCCTGCACTCATGTGGGAGATCCAGATGAAGCTCCTGGCTCCTGGCTTCAGCCTGCCCCAGCCCCAACTGTTGCAGCCAATTATGTGAACCAGCAGATGGAAGATATCTCTGTCTTTCCTTCTCTCTTTCTGTAACTCTGCCTTTCAAATAAATAAAATAAATTTATTTTTAAAAGACATATATCAACGTGCTTACCTCTGGGTTTTTGAGAGCAAATTTTCCATTATTCTGAAATTGTTCTTCTCATAGTCAATAAAATTATGGCATATTTGCTTGTTCATTTGTTTTCAATGACTTGTTTTGAAGGAAAAAAAAGGTAATTGCTCTTCATCTTCATGATTTTTTTTTTAATTTGAGTGGCAGAGAGAGACAGAAACAGAGAGCTTCCATCTGCTGATTCATTCCCCAGGTGCCTACCATAGCCAGGGATGGGCCAGCCAAAGCCAGAAGCCTGGAACTTAATCCAAGTCTCCCACGTGGTCAGCAGGGACCCAATTATGTGACCCATCACCTGCTACTTTCTAGAATCTGCATTACTAGGAAAGTAGAAACAGGAGCAGAGCTGGGACTAAAGCACAGGCTCTCTGAAATGGGATTTGGGTGATCCAACCAGCATCTTAACCAGTAGGCCATATGTGCACCCTAATTTCCACAACTTTTAAAAACCAATCTATGAAATCCTAAAGTCTTGGAAAACAGATCGAAAAGTGCTTTTCAAAGAGCTTCACCAATGCGCAAATACCTGAGCCTCATCCACACCTACTAAATGAGCATCTCCAAATTGTTAGCATTCCACAAGTGCCCTGCAGGCACACTGAAATCTGAGAACCAAACTAGAAGTATTGTGGTTTTGAAAGGGAAGTTTCTTTACTTAAATGATTCTAAAACTAAGCACATACCTCCCTGAAAAGTGGAAAATGTATAAAACATTATTTATAAAGACATGGGTACTAGTGAATTTGGAAAGTGATATTTTGGAATAATGAAAGCAAAACAAGGAGGGAAGGCTGTACAGATGATGGGTAGATGGATGCAAGGATGGATGGGTGGATGGATGGATGGATTGATGGATGGTTGGATGGATGGTTGATGGATGGGTGGTTGGATGGATGGATGGATGGATGGTAGGATGGATGGGTGGTTGGATGGATGGATGGATGGATGGATGGATGGGTGGATGGGTGATAGCTGGGTATCTGGTGGGGAAAATGATGGGGATAGAAACAAATCTAGAAAGAATTGTGAAAAGAGAGATGATTAGATGAAAAGGAGGAAGAAGAGAACTATGAGGATGTGTGGGTAGCATCAAGGAATGGACACTAAGAACTACAAATGTATTCAATGTTAATGACATCCTCAGTTTTCTGTTCCGAGAATGAATGATATATTACAACTATCTCCAATGTCCATTCCACATATAGCATTCTGTGTTTCTGGGGTAGACAGAGAGGAAAAGGTGAAAGACGCAGTGTTAGGTTATGTATTGGTTACCTCTTATGACTGTAATAAATTACCATAACTAACAGATTTATTCATCCTCTTAAGATCTCTATGAAAGCAAAAATTTCTAAACTCTAGCCAGACTGCCTTGCTGTGAAGCTCTCATGCAGCTCTGATTCAGAAACTCTGTCTTAGCAACTTTTATTCTTTCTTCATCTACTCACAAATCCTGAGATTATCGTTAGAGATAGGGTTGCCAGTTTTAGTGCATGAAAATATAGGATGCCAGGCCGGCGCCGTGGCTCAACAGGCTAATCTTCTGCCTTGCGGATTCTGTCCCGGTTGCCCCTCTTCCAGGCCAGCTCTCTGTTGTGGCCCGGGAGTGCAGTGGAGGATGGCCCAAGTGCTTGGGCCCTGCACCCGCATGGGAGACCAGGAGAAGCACCTGGCTCCTGGCTTCGGATCAGCGCGCCAGCCGCGGTGGCCTTTGGAGGGTGAACCAACGGCAAAGGAAGACCTTTCTCTCTCTCTCTCTCTCACTGTCCACTCTGCCTGTCAAAAAAATAATAAAAATAAAAAATAAATAAATAAATGAATAAAAAGGAGTGAGAGGAGGTTTGTGTGGTTCCAGGAAACGTTTAAAAATATATATATAGGATGCCTCATTAACTTTAATTTTCAGATAAACAATATATTTTTAGTATAAGTAGATCCCAAATATGTCATGGAAGATAATTATGCTAAAAAATAAATGAGGACTGGCTTTGTGGTGTAGCCAGTTAAAATGCCTCCTGTGATGTCCATATCCCATGTGGGAACTTGTTCAAGTCCCCACTGCTCCACTTCTGATCAGGCTCCTACTAATGTGCCTGGGAAAGCAGCAGAAGATGGTGGCAGTATTTGGGCCTCTACCCCCAACATGGGAGACACAGAAGAAGCTCTGGCTCCTAGCTTTGATCTGGCCCAGTCTTGATTGTTGCAGCCATTTGAGGAGAGAATCAGAGGATGGAAGATTCTCTCTCTCTCTCTCTCTCTCTCTCTGCTGTCTCTCCTTCTCTATATATAACACTGCCTTTCGAATAAATAAAATAAAACTTAAAAAAAAAAAGCTGTGTCATTTATGTGAAAGTCTAAGTTTACTGAACATTCCCTGTTATATTTTATCAGGCAACTTTTGGTGGGGATCATACTTCTTCCAACTAGTTCAGTGGGGGAATGAGCATGGACACTGAGGCTCTCAGGAGGGTCATGGCCCAGACAGGGTTGACTTTGCTCATCAACCAGCGGCCTCACGCACGGGTTCTAACAGTTTCTTCCACATCACCACCAGCCACTCCAGCCCTTTCTAATCTGCTTCAAATGCTAATCTGATCATTTTGTCATTCTTTGGATCATCCTCCCAGGCTCCTTAATGCAATCTGGGAGTCCCTGCCTCTATGTTCTGCAGCTTTATTTGTTACTTGCAATTGCTCACTTCCCCATTTCCTGCCAAATTGTCTTTCTCCTGTCTCTCATAGAAATCTTTGTTCAAACGGAAGTTTGTATGCACCTCAGTAATTGCTCAGAGAGGTAGAAATGTCCCCCTGAAATGAGCTGAAGTTCATTGAAGTTGACACCAAGGGCTATGTCAAGAGAGGACCTGCAAGAAAATTTAATCTTCCTGTGAAATCCTAATTACTTTTCTGGTCTCTACAAATTCAGAGTCCAGGGTCTTTAATGGACATGAGCTGGTTTTCTTAGCATCTCCAAAAAGGTAGAAGAGAAACTGAATGTATAAAGCAGTGCAAAATATGAATTTGTTTAAAGGAAGAAATGGTTTTCAGACTTCCGCTTTAAAAAAAAAAAATTATCTTGACCCAGTTTTCAACTAGGTCAAGATGCGGTAGACTGAGTGAAATCACAAAAGGCACAAATTACCCTGGGCGGAGGAAGGCTTCTGTGAAAGTGACTCCCTAGCTGCTGTTTCCAGGAGTGGGATTTGCCTTTTGTGTGGAGTTAGTGTTGCTCCCCAAGGGGACCAGGAAGGATGACAAAGCCTCTTCTTGCTTTTTCCCATCCTTCTCTCAACTCTTAACCAGGCTCAACATTCCTTTCTGCAACAGTTGGTTTTCCCCTGTTTTAATAACTTGGAGTGACTCAAATGGGTGGCTTCATGGTGATGTTCATCTCTCCTGGCCTCATTTTATTTAACAAAATACAAGATTTGAAATTTAGAAAATCTAACAGCCTTTTTCTTTTGTTCTCCTGCATTTTCCTGTCATCATTGATTATTTACTTCAGCATCTCTCAATAATCAAATCATTAGGACTTGTCTGCCATTTTTGTTTCTCTTCTAAAGATATTTGATGACTTGGTTTTGTCAACCTTTGAAATTTGAGATCTTATATAAATCTTGTTATTTTTAAAATGATAAATGAAAATGAGCCTCATTTAATTCACTTTGAATTTTTAATTTTTATGTTTCCATTAAATATTTCTGAACAATTCTCTTTTTTCTATTAAAACTATCTTTTTAACTTTTATTTATCTTTCCCTTTCTTCACCTGCAAGGAATATTATCTTAACAGTCCAGCTTCTAAAGTCTTCTCTGCTGACTTTCTTTTTCTCATTGTGATTCTCCCCTTACTTTGTCTTTCGATGTCCTTAATAACTTTTCTCTCAGCCTCCTAATTCAGTCCATACTCTATGGCTCAATTTACCCTGTTTAAGGTAAATCTCATTTTAAAAAAGAAATAAAGCATTTATTTATTTGATTTATTTGAAATGCAAAAAGACAGAGAAATCTTCCATTCCCAGGTTTATTCCCCAAATGCCTGCAACAATGTGAGCCCAGGCCAGGCCAAAGTTGGAATCCTGGAACTCAGTCTGAGTCTCCCAAGTGGTGGCAGCGACCTAAGCACTTGAGCCATCACCTACTGCCTCCATGTATACATGTTAGCAGGAAGCTGGAATCAGAAACAGAGCTGGGACTCGAACTCCAGCACTCCAATGTGGGATGTGGGCATTCCAAGCCGAGTCTTAAGCGCTGGGCCAAATGTTCACCCTCTCCATTTTCCTTTCTAAATTTGCCTTGGTTTCTTCTTTTCTTTAGGTCTTCCCAGGCTGGAGGAATTTTTAAGAGAGAAGGGGGAATATTTTAGGTCTTATTGTTGTTACTATTTTATAAGAAAACTGCCTTTGCTTCAAAACTAAAAAGCCCTCTAGTAAGCACCCTTGACATAAACGGACCTACCTTGCCAACCCATCTTTTAAACTCCCACATGCAGGCCCGGAGTATCAGTCAGCAAAACCACTGCTTACTCTCCTGGAGTGAGTCTTGTCTTTCCCTGGAATGCTTTTCCACTGCTTACATCCTGATTCTTCTTCTGACTTTCCCGGCTGGATGAGTCAGCTGTAATCTATACTTCTATCATCCCATGGTTTTAGCCTCCTTATCAATTTGAAGTCAAAGTGTGATTGTGAATTCAACCTTTCAAAGAATTTTTCCAGATATAACAAAATATGTAAAATTTATAAAATAAATAAACATTATGTTGAACAACTTGTTATTAGTTCAAAGAAATCAGCACTCCCTGAAACCTCAGGTATTTTATTTCAGTCAGCCTCTTGCTCAGCTGCTCCTGAAAATGACCACTGTCGTAGCCTTTATGACAATCACTTTATTTCTTTTCTTTATAGTTTTACACCTCTTATGCACAATTAAACCATAGAGTTTAGTTTTGGGTGATTTTGAATTTCTTTTTATGGCTGAGTAATATTCCATCATGTATACACAATGTATTTTCTTTTTCTGATCATCAGTGGATGAACATCTAGGCTAATCCTGTATCTTATCTACTGTGAATGATTTTGAATCTTACAGAAATGCAACCATCCTGTGAGTATTGTTTTCCTTTCTATCAGTGTCACATTCAAGATTCCAAAGTGATATTGTCTTTGGCTGTAGTTCACTTATTTTATTTTTTGTCTAGATTTCCATTACATCTGATATTCCACAATTTATTTATCCGTCCTAAAGCTGATAGACCAGTTTGGAGCTACTCTAAGTCATGATACTGAAAGCATTCTTGTGTAATAATCCTGACACTCATTTCTCAAGGGCATGTATGAGAAAGAACTGCTGAGTCAGAGCCCCATGTTCAGCTTCAGTAGAAAATGCCAAAGTATTTTCCAAAGGGGTTGTAACAGTTTGCCTTCACTCTAGCATTGTGCGGGAATTCCTCTTGCTCCATAGCTTTGCCAAAGCACTTGCTCATCTGATTGGCAGGGATTGCATGTTCATATTTTGTCCAGAGCTACCGAACTGGCACATAGAAGGTGCTCCTACCCATTTGATAGCTTATGAAATCCCCTTGTGTTTACCAATCATTACAGACTTTTCTATGTCTGAAATTTTCTAAGGATCCATCTTAGGAAGACTTGTGGTCCAGCATATATGGACCTCTATTGTGAATATTTCTTTTTCATTAACCTAAAAAAGATTTGTTCCACTAGTGCAACTGGTCTATAGGGACAAACCTTTGTGCAGAGCGAGATGAAGAGGCTTCAATGTGTCACATAGCCAATGCCTTCTGCCCCAAGACAAAAGATGGAGATCACTCCCAAGTTGTAATATTCTTGAAGTCAAGAAAAAACTTTTCACCTCCACTTCAGAATATAGTTCTGGATTCAAAAGATTTGAAACTCCCAGGGATTTCTGTAGTGTTCTGGTAACCATGAGCACAGGACACAAGCAGGATTATACATTCCTGCTTACTTCACAGAGCTTCTCCTTGTACCTTCACCCCTAGTCAATTAATAGATGCCAAACAGTGACTGACTTTTCTAAATTTTCAAAAATAACAAGTACCTATTTTTTATTTTTTTAAATAAAAGACACTCAGACAGACCTAACACTGTGTTTTCATACTTTTCTGGAGATCATTGACTAGGGAGGAAGTAGAAGTGAGATTATAAATCACAAAAGAACTGAAACTTGTCAACACAAGTTCAAGGACTTTTTTTAATGGCAGTGAAGTGTTGCTTGTAAGAATTTCCCCACCTACAAATAAATGTTTCCCTTAATCCAGATGTCAGTTGGTTGAATTAATGCTCTATAATTTTTTAATGCTTTTTGGTTAGCACCTCTGTGATACATTGGTTCAAAATCCTGATCTTTAAATATTTTCTTTTTAACATTTCCTCCTTTAGATAACAAACATTTGAAAGGGTTCTTAAAGTTGGGTAAATACTTGGCTATCAGAGAAATGATTTCCCTATTCAAAGAGAAACTTGTCATTAGAAAATTTTTGTAAATTTTCCCTAGCACTCTCAAAAATCAATATTTGAGACACACAAAAAGAAAGAACCTCCAGGTGGCCCAGGTGCTTGGGCCCCTGCACCCGCATGGGAGACCAGGAAGAAGCACCTGGCTCCTGGCTTCGAATCGGCACAGCACTGGCTGTAGCGGCCATTTGGGGGATGAAACAACGGAAGGAAGACCTTTCTCTCTGTCTCTCTCATGATCTATATCTCTACCTGTCAAATAAATAAATAAATAATAATAAAACATTTTTAAAAAGAAAAAAAAAAAGAACCTCCAGGTGTCACCCCTTGCAGTTAATAGCCCTGCAAATTTGATGAAATTTTTTCCTAAATGGTATATGAATCCTTGTTAGTGAATTATAGTTGAATCAATAGAACAAAAAAAGAGATTAAATTTTCATTCAAAATTATCACATTTCCCGACCTGGTCAGTCACATTATTTTTTAAACATAAAGAATAGAAGATTTTTTGCAAGAAGTGAGTGTCATCCATGAAGGAAAACCCCACAATCAAAAGGTGGAAACTTTGTAGAGCAGAAAGGGCACTGGGGTAGGGGTCTGATGATTCACATTCTAGAGACTTTACTACTACACCTGTAAAATGACGTAACATATAGTGCTCAAAATCAAGCACAGACTTTGATTTATGACATTAATTGATATTAAGACCAACAAGTAATGAGAAATAAAAATTTTTCTTAATTAGAGAAAGGTCATAGTTTTTACATATTCAGAAGGTAAAATCAAACAAATGTCTACTTACACATTTACCAAATGACCTAAAAAAATTTTAAAAAACAACAAATAAGTGGAGCAACTGGAACTTTTAGGCATGAAAATGAGAATTTAACCTGTTAACAATTATTTAGGAAAAAGAGCCATAATTTCCTTATAAAAGTAAATCCACATTTACCCTCTGACCCAGAAATTCCACTCCTACTTATTTACTCAGAAGAAATGAAAATAAATGTCCACAAAAATACTTCTACAAAAGTGTGCCTAGTAGCTTCACTCATAATAATCTAAAACTGGAAACAGCTTGGATGTCCATCAACAAGTGAATAGATAAACACCTTGTGGTTTATCAGGACAACAGAACAATATTCAATAAAAAAAAAAAGAAAAATTACTGATAGACGCCACAACATGAATGAATGTCAAAAGTATAATGCTGGGAAAGAAATCAAATGCAAAAGCCAGCATGTTCTATGATTCCATTTATGTGAAATCTCAGAACAGATAAAGCTCATCATAAGTGGAGAAAACAGTGTTGGCCCCTGGAACTGGTGGCAAGTACTGATGAGGAAGAGGGATGACGAAACTTTCCCAGGGAGAGATAAGGTTATGATTTATCTGCAGGGTTTGGATCACACAAGCACATGCATTTGTCAAAATTAATGGAATGTACACTTAAGGTCTGTACACTACATTTTATGTTAATTATTTTTTTAAATATTTATTTATTTATTTGAAAGGCAGAGTTATAGAGGTAGAGAGAGAGGGAAAGAGAGAGTAAGAGGGGTCTTCTATCCTTTTGTTCATTCCCCAAATTGTCGCAATGACCAGAGGTGGGCTGATCCAAAGTCAGGAGCCTGGAGCTTCTTCCAGGTCTTCCACATGGGTGCAGGGGCCCAAGGACTTGGGCCATCCTCTCGCTGATTTCGCACGCCATACAGAGAGCTGGATCAGAAGTGGAGCAGCCAGGACTCCAACTGGCGCCCATATGGGATTCTGGCACTGCAGGCAGTGGCTTTACCTGCTACACCACAGCGCCAGCCCCTGTTAATTATATTTTAAAAGAAATTAAGCACCATAACTATTGAGCTGAAGTTAGTAGAATGTAAGATAAAATGGCTAGAAGTGGAGTGCACTAGTATCTGCAACTCATTTTAAAATTTATCAGAAGTTTGTCGCATTGTAGATTTAGGAGATGAATTGAATACAGTTATTTATAGGAATAATACTATCTAGTTAACGAATGAATAACATATATGATATAATGTACAATTATTTCAATGTTTCTGTATGTTTGGAAACTTGTATAATAAAGTATTAGGAAAACAACAAAATTAAAAATAAAAAAGGAAAGGAAAAATAAGCCTAATTATTTGTCAGATTATAATGTGTAAACCTTTGGTAGAACATAATTTGTAAATTCAAAGCCTCAGCCAAATAAGACATATGGAGCACAGTTCAACAAAGTGTAATATGGCAGGACACTAAATATATTAGAAAATGATTGTGGCTTGATATTGACATATGGATTATGGTGTAATATGACATTGATTATGACATGACACTGATATTGATTATGGTATGATATGGCATATTGACTATGGTATGGTATAACATTGTTTGTGGAAGAAAATTTCATTATCTTTGCAAAACTCATGTTAAATTTTTGGTGGTGAGATAGCACCAATTCTGTAGATTACTTTGAATATTCAGCTAATAAGCTAGGGAGTGAGAGGGAGAGAGCAATATGACAAAATATTTACAAGTGCTGACACTAGTTGGTGGGTCCATGGTGTTCATCATACTAGCCTTCCAACCTTTCTGTATGTTTGAAAACATTTTATTTATTTATTTTTTGACAGGCAGAGTTAGTCAGTGAGAGAGAGAGACAGAGAGAAAGGTCTCCCTTCCGTTGGCTCACCCCCCAAATGGCCCCTATGGCTGGCACACTGTGCTGATCCGAAGCCAGGAGCCAGGTGCTTCCTCCTGGTCTCCTATGCGGATGCAGGGCACAAGCACTTGAGCCATCCTCCACTGCCTTCCCAGTCCACAGCAAAAAGCTGGACTGGAAGAGGAGCAACTGGGACTAGAACCCAGTGTACCGGCGCCACAGGCAGAGGATTAGCCTAGTGAGTTGCGGCACCGGCTTGAAAACATTTTATTATAAGAGTTTTTACAAAAATGATGAATATTAAGGAATAAAATATTTTCTATACTCATAATAGAGCGTTCTTTAAAAATAAGTCAGTATCAGACCAAAATATATTGAAAACAGAATGAGTTGAACTTAGTAGAAATGGTAGAAATGACACAGGTATAGTTCTGTTCTCTAATCCATCCTATACCTTGCAGCCAAAATGATCTCTCTTCAAAAGATCAGATCATGTTATTCACCTTCCCGTGGTTGAGGGTGAGATCCCTACTTTGTTTGAGGGCCTCCTGAGCACCCTGATTCACATTCTCCACAACAATCAGACAAGTGACTTCACTCTACTTAAAATGCCCTTTGTACCAAAGTCTCCTTTGGTCTCTCAGAGAGATGATCTCATGGATCAGCTCACTCCATCTCTATTCTGCCTTCCATCTTCCAACTGGAAATGTCAGAAAGCTAAAATAATGTTTTGTAAACTGTCTTTAAGTTGCTCTGTGGGATGCACATTAAGGTCTGCTTATTAGATGAACTATTTCAAAATTTGGAATGCAGAAATGAGACAGAGCCATCTTTACATCTCTTCATTCTGAATTTTGCTATCTGGCAAAGCCTTGGAACTCAAAGTTTTTCTGCTAGTCTTCCACATCCATCTCCAGCTTCTATGATAACGAGCAGCTGTGGCTTTCTGGAGAGGCTTTCTGATCCGTGGACTGCAGCTCAGACTGCGCATGTCCACTTGCTTGGTAGCCTAGAGGTGGTTAAGTGGCAGTTGTGGCAGGGCCTTCACAGCAGTTGGTGATTCAGTCGATATTCTTGATTCCATGGCCATCAGTTCTTTATGGTTACAGAATTATCCCAGATGCCTGTTTCTGCAGCATTTCCAAACACTAAGATTTAATTTTTCTACCTGTTAAATCTTTTCTTGATTAGAATACTTAGAGTGCTTTTTATTTTCCACACTAAATTCTGATATAATGTTGTGAATCTAGGAAATAAATATCTTTAAAACAAGGTATTTTAGGGGTCAGCATTGTAGCACAATGGGTTAAATACCGCCTGCAATGCCAACATCCTATATGGATGCTGGTTCACATCCTTGGTGTTCCACTTAAAATCCAGCTGCCTGCTAATATGCTGAGAAAGACAACAGAAGATGGCCAAGTGCTAGGGGCCATACCACCTACATAAGAGACCCAAATGGAGTTTCAGGCTCCTGGCTTCAGCCTGGCCAAAGCCTTGGACATCATGGCCATTTGGAGAGCGACCAGTGGAAGATCACTCTCTCTCTCTCTCTCTCTCTCTCACTCTTTGTCTCTCTCTCTCTCTCTCTCTCTCTCACTCTCACTCTTACTCTATCTCAAACACACACATAACTCTGCCTTTCAAATAAATAAATAAACCTAAAATAAATAAAGTAAGATATTCTAAAATAATAGAAATGTATGCTTAACCAAGGATTCCCAAATTTGGAACATCCGACCACCTTGTATGTGAAAAGAAGGCAAGGCCTCTGCAAAGATCTATAGAACCAAAACCTCTCAAGGTGCTGCCCACGATACATGTTTACATCTCCAAATGATTGTGGTGCAACTTACCACAACTTACACAGGAGTCCACAAGCTGGTGTGTGAGATTGTAAAGGGTAAAGGCTCTGAGACGTCATGAAACCAGACCTGCCACCTGATGCAAGAATCTCAATACTGACATTTTGTGATTTCTCAATCTCCTCTCCTACAGGTTACAAATCATTGCCTGCAGTAGTTTATCAGCCTACCAGAAACTGTATTAAGGAAAGCCGCCTTCACAGAAAGGATGAAATCACTTCTTTCAAAACTGTATCATGGAGTGTTTCAGGCATGGAAAGCCAAGACACTGTGGCAAAAAAAAAAAAAAAAAAAAAAAAAAAAAAGCAAGCCTAAATGAAAGAGCTCTGTGAGTGAGATCCCAGTGGAAAGAACGGGCCATCAAAGAAAGAGGTATCTTTCTCTGAAGGGAGGAAAGAACTTCCACTTTAACTATGGCCTTGTCTAAATAAGATCAGAGTTGGTGAACTCAAGAGGCTTCCATAGCCTTGGCAGCTCATGACAGGAGCCTCGGGTGATTACTGATGTCATAAATAAGAGTGTCAATTGTTAAATCAACAACAGGAGTCATTGTGCACTTACTCCCCATGTGGGATCTCTGTCCTTCATGTGTTGTACTATGTGAATTAACGGTATAACTAGTACTCAAACAGTACTTTATACTTTGTGTTTCTCTGTGGGTGTGAACTGTTGAAATCTTTACTTAGTATATACTAAGTTGATCTTCTGTATATAAAGATAATTGAAAATGAATCTTGATGAACAATGGGGTGGGAGAGGGAGTGGGAGATGGGATGGTTGTGGGTGGGAGGGTGGTTATGGGGGGGTAAAAGCTGCTATAATCCAAAAGTTGTACTTTGGAAATTTATATTTATTAAATAAAAGTTTAAAAAAAACTGTATCATGAAATAAATGTCCAACCTGTGACTTTAAAATTTACCTTTTATTTTAAAATTGTGCATTAAGTGTGTACTCTGATATGTGATACACAAGTAAGTTCTTTAAATATACTTTATTATTTAAAAAACATTCAAAGGGCCTGGCATGGCATAGCTGGTAAAGCTGCTGCCTGTGACACTGGCATCCCATATGGATGCTGATTCAAGCCCCCACTGCTCCACTTCCGATCCAGCTCCCCACTAATGGCCTGGGAAAACAGCAGAAAATGGCCAAGTGCTTGGATCCCTGCACTTGGAAGACCCAGAAGAAAGTCCTGGCTCTTGGCTTCGGGCTGGCCCAGCCTGGCTGTTGTAGCCATTTGGGAAGTGAATCAGCAGATGGAATGTTCTCTCTCTCTCTCTCTCTCTCTCTATATATATATATATATATATCCCTTTTTCTGTCTGTCCTCCTACCTCTCTGTAACACTTTCAAATAAATACATATTTTTAAAAATAGAAATGTTAATACCTGAAAAAAAAGAAGAAGACACTGCTTGGGACACCAGGACCCCATATCAGAGTATCTGGGTTTGAGTTCCAGCTCTGCTTTTCATTGCAGCTTCCTGCTAATGAGCATCTTGAGAGATTACAAGTTCTGGTTCAAGTGTTTGGGTACCTACTGCCTACATGAGAGACCTAAACTGAGTCCTGGGCTCCTGACTTCATCCTGGCCCAGCCCTGACTGTTGTGAGCATTTGGGAAGAGATTCAGCCAATAGAAGATTTTTCTCTTTTTCTAAGTAAATAAAAGTAAACAAATTTAAAATTAAAAAAACTCATAAAGAAATTCACACATGTGTTGTTGTCATTGAGCAGGTGAACTCAAGATCATTCATGAATTTAGCAGGAATTTACTGGATACCTAGCATGTGACAAGCTTTGCCCAGCCTGGGAGACAGTGATGAACAGGGTCCTTGTCAATACAGGACTTACATCCTGGGTGCAGTGCATGTGCCAAGGATGCTATCAATGGTCTATGAGCTCATTTTCTTCAGAGGTTCCAAAGGCATAGCATTGGGAACCAATTTCACCAGGGCTTGATTCTAGCCTCACCTCTTGAATATGTAATCTTGAATGCTTGTGTCACCTGATCTCTCTCGCTCTTTTGCTCCCCAGAGTGGACCACCATGTCCAGCAACATAAAGTGGGAATGCCCTGATTCCATGATGAAGGTCAAGAAAGCTTACTCTTGGCTCAGCTCCCCCCCATTGTGGCCATTTGGGGAATGGACCAATGAATGGAAGATTCTCTCTCTCTCTCTCTCTCTCTCTAACTATGCCTTTCAAATAATTAAATAAACCTTTAAAAAAAAAAGCTTGCTCATGTTCTTCAGGTAAGAGAAACCAGTCTTTGGGGAAATGAAGTAAAAATTTCCTGCATTCCAGTCCTAATATAGAAAAACCTCCAGGAATTTCTACTTTTAAAAAGCAAAGTTGAGAAATGCTATTTTAGAATCATACAGCCATGACCAAAATCTAATTAAGAGATGAAACCAGGTGACTTAGTAAATATGGGAGGAATTTTCTCCTCCCAGTGTGCTAATAGGAAAAGTAGTCATGTAACATACTGTAGTGCAACCAAGGTAAGCATTAATTTTTTCAAATTAAAGGGTATGATAGAAGAGGCTTGGTATGTGATACCTTGTTAAAACCATCCCTACTGCCTGAATTTTCTCTGGAATTGAAACATTTTTGTCTCTTAAGTTCACAAATATTGCTCTTGGCACCTACAGCTTTATCAGTTTTGACATTCCATCAGATTTTTAGATAGCATTCTGTTTAGAAGATAATCTAGTTATGAAATTAATACATAAATAGTATATAATTTACAAAAAGAAAAATGTGTTAAGAAAAAAAATTCCTTAGTATTCCAAAACCTAGAATTAAGAAAAATTATCTCTTTATTGTTTCCCTTTTCATTTTTTTCTAGACATATACACATATGACAGGATTTCCAAAAGCTTAGGGAAGATCCACATTATCTTTAAATTCCATTAACGGTAAAACTACTACTCAAACAGTACTTTATACTTTGTGTGTCTGTGTGGGTGCAGTCTGTTGAAATCTTTACTTAGTATATACTAAGCTGATCTGTATATAAAGATAATTGAAAATGAATCTTGATGAACAATGGGATGGGAGAGGGAGTGGGAGATGGGAGGGTTATGGGTGGGAGGGAGGTTATGGGGGGGAAAGCCGCTATAATTCAAAAGTTGTACTTTGTAAATTCATATTTATTAAATAAAAATTGGGGGAAAAAAAGGGGCCGGCACTGTGGCGAAGTGGGTTAACACCCTGGCCTGAAGTGCTGGCATCCCATATGGATGCCAGTTTGAAACCTGGCTGCTCCACTTCCAATCCAGCTTTCTGCTATGGCCTGGGAAAGCAGTAGAAGATGGCTCAAGTCCTTGGACCCCTGCACCCATGTGGGAGACCTGGAAGAAGCTCCTGGCTCCTGGCTTCGAATCGGCACAACTCCAGCCATTGTGGCCAGTTGGGGAGTGAACCATCGGATGGAAGACCTCTCCTCTCTCTCTCTCTCTCTCTCTCTCTCTCTCTCTCTCTCTCTCTCTCTCTTTCTCTGCCTCTCCTCTCTCTGTGTAACTCTGACTTTCAAATAAAAATAACTAAATCTTTAAAAAATTGAAAAAGATCTTTAAATTCCATTTCCCCACTAACTCATGTATTTTTTCAAAAATACGTGATTTTACTATAAATATTACTTTCCTGCTTATAGATGTTCTGTATGTATATATATTCTGAACACATTCATATCTTATGAACATATTTTCATTTTTGCATGATTCATTGAGCATCCTCTATGAAGACACCATCTTAGGTGCTAGGGATGCAAAGAATAGCAAGTAGAAATAAAGTCATTTTTTGCTTCCATTTCTTTCCCATGAACTTTTTTAAGGACCCTCATTTTCCTTCTCACTATGCACAGAATCCTGTTGCTCAAGACAATCCCACCTTGACTTTCTGGAAGCATAAAATTCCAGGTGTTCTGGGATGAAGATGGATATTGGAGATTTAAGGCACTATAAGTTTACTAATCGGTAGAGAAGCATTTGATAAATTTAACATAGGTGACACCACCTACAAAAGATCTATGGATGTATTGAATGCATCTGAGTATAGAGCTGTAATGCTCTATAAAACTCTCTCTCCTGGTTAGATATTTTCATTGTTCAAATAGCCAACACTGTCATGAGCTCCTACACAATTTTATGTTTAGGATAAATTTCCATGAAATAAAAATGCTATAAAATAAACACACATTTTTATGTTTCCAACAAATTTTGAAAACTCAACTTTGGGACATATGTTCTAAATTGTATTTTCACCAACTGTGTATAAGAATATTGATTTCCTCTAGAAATTATCAAGTAGTTTTTATAGTCATTCAAAAATATCCAAAGAAAATCCCTTATACTAGACACTACTAGAAATGTAAAGAGGCAAAGACAGCGCAGTTGTCTTCACCTAAAGGCAAGCACAGTGTTGTGCAGAGAGGAAGCCCAGATGGCAAGGATGTAGGTGTACATGGGAGAATGAGGTACAGGCTCCCATAGTAGGAGAAACATATTTGCTGTGGACACTTAGAGGGATAAAAGAGGTACTGGTGTTGGAATTATCTGAGAATGGTCCATGTAAGAGCTCAAGCACTTGAGTTGAATAAAGCTTTCCAGGTAGTGCTATGTAGAGGGATGTGTAGACACAAAATGATAAAGTGTACTCAAGTCTTGGAAAAGAATCTATGTGCATGGATGAGGTGGAATGCATGAGTAAGTCTAAGAGGCAGGTGGGACGATGTCATGCAGGACCCTGGAGCCCAGATTGAGGATTTGCCATGTAATGGCGACTCAGGGGCAATTTATCTTCTGAGAGGGGTAACATCAATGTTAGTGCATAAGATGGCAAATGATATGCAAGACATATTCCAATGGGAAGAGAGTAAAGGCTGAAAACCTGTTAGGAAGTGAGAGTCACAGAAAGAAGGCGAGAGAGGTGAGACAGGAAAGAGCAGTGGTGGCAGCTGTTGCAAAGCCATCAAGGGCAGGATCAGGGCCCAATCGGGGGTGGGGGGGGTGGGGGCGGGGCAAGGACAAGGAAGAAGAAAGATGACTTTTAGGGATGTGGGTGATTGATAAGTAGAGGAAGACTGGTAAGTAGGCAGATAGACAAGTAAAGAGGAGTCTAGGCCGGTGCCACGGCTCAATAGGCTAATCCTCTGCCTTGCGGCGCCAGCACACCGGGTTCTAGTCCTGGTTGGGGCACCAGATTCTGTCCCGGTTGCCCCTCTTCCAGGCCAGCTCTCTGCTGTGGCCCGGGAGTACAATGGAGGATGGCCCAAGTGCTTGGGCCCTGCACCCGCATGGGAGACCAGGAGAAGCACCTGGCTCCTGGCTTTGGCTCAGCACGGTGTACCGGCCACAGTGCGCCAGCCGCAGCAGCTATTTGGGGGGTGAACCAACGGAAAAGGAAGACCTTTCTCTCTGTCTCTCTCTCTCACTGTCCAACCTTCAAGATGAAGTTTGAGTCTAACCCTCAAGATGAAGTTTGGGGGAGAAGGTTAAAAGAACAAGAGAGAAATAAAAGAGAACAGTAAGGGAAATATTGGAAAGACAGGACAAAGAAGGGGTAATTTTAGGAGCAAAGTCAAGAGTTGACGTGCAATCAGAGAGGATGACTTGGCTCTGAGCTAAAGGGAAAGTTAATCCAGTAATTGGAGCGAACACAGCAGGCTGCACCTAGAAGTCAGGAGAGAGGCCAGCAGATACCTGTGGGACAAGGTTCTTGTTTCTTGTGAAGCAGGAAACCAAGCTGCCTAAGAAAAGAGCTCTGTAGGGAACTTCGCATGGGCTCCAAGACAGCAGCTCCAAAGCAAGCTGCAGCATGGAGATAACACCCAGGGGAGGCCAGTAAGTTCACCTAAAAAGTGACCAGGGTCATGTGGGTGGGTGATCAAGAGGAGCTTATAGCTCCTCTAACTTGTGCAAACAGACTTTTGCCTGCCTCTGGGCCTCTGACCTCCTCTTCCTTAGAGCAGCTACTTTAGAAAATCTGCCTTTGTGAATTCTTTCTCTGTCCTTTTGAAATGTAGATTTTTGGAAAAACTTCTTGCCAGAGTTATAACACAGGAATAACTTTCCCAAGGATCAGAAAGTCATCCCTTTGAAATGTAATCATCAAAGAAGATAGTGCCCTATCTCCCAGCTTTATAGTAGGGTGGAAACCTAACTTCTGTGGGCAGGTACCTGGCTCCAAGTTGTAAAATTGTCTCCATTATGAAAATATTAAAAAGTTTACTGTTCCTTTGGTAAAGTCAATTAGCAAACACATATGGCTTACAATACCCTGCCCGAGCTCTTATAAACTCTAATTCCCTTTGTTTCATCAGAATTGAGTCCAGACTTTGGAATGGGGTTCACTCTTCTATTGACTAGCCTTGCCTATTTGATTTTGTCTGATACAATTTTTGCTTTGATAGGCACACTTAAGGCCCAGTTGATTTAAAAGACCACAAATTTGCAATAGTACCAGACTAAAGAGAGCGGAGCTCAGCCACCAGTATTTAGCAATCCGTGAATCAAGTATAAGGGTAAACTGAGACACATGTGGAGTTTTGCAGCTTGCACGCAGCACAAGGGAGCAAAGGGACAAGAATGTCCACAGAATTGATTTTGTGTCAAAGGCTGGGATTAGGCTGGTTGGGGAAAAAGCTAGAGCCTACAGACATGGTTGAAAGACAAGGGAGGAGGGAAAATGTTGTGGCACCTGCAACTCTAGAATCCCATATCGAATCCCAGCTACTCCGCTTCTGATCCAGATCCCTGCTAGTGTGCCTGGAAAGTAGAGAAAAATGGCCCAAGTGCTTGGGATCCTGAACCCCTAAATGAGACCCCAGATAGAGTTCCAGGCTCCTGCTCCAGCCTGGCCCAGCCTAGACTATTGTTGCCATTTGGGGAGTGAACCAGCAGATGGAAAAATCTCTAAATCACTCTCTCTCTCTCTCTCTCTCTCTGCCTTTCAAATAAGTAAAATAAATTTTTAAAACAAATTTAAAAAGAAAAAAAATTTAAAAAAGAAATGAAGGGAATGCATGAGATCTAAGTACCAAGAAGAGAGGTTGCCATTCTCAGACAGGAGTTGAGCAGCTCAGACCTTGTCATTCATGCCTAAATCCCTCACTCATTTTCATTGTCCCAAGGATAAAGGCACCATCTTAAGGTGACTAGTGTCCCTTTCACCCTTACCTCCAGCCACTTCTACAACATGCATGCACACACATACTAGCATATGTGCACGAACAAGCTTTGCTGCACACAAATTTGCACACAAACTAATTTCCCCACCTGACACCTTGAAAGATGGCCCTATATGCTCACCTCATTTCTTGGAAGCCTCTGCAAGCCCCAGGTAAAACTCACAGTCCTTCCCTTAAGTTCCATAGCATTTCTGTTTTTTTAAAAAAATGCTTTTCTGAATTAAAATTAAAATTCTCTACTTTCTTCTTAACTGGAGGTTTAAATGTTGGATGGGGGGAGGGTCTGTTGTTGGCTTTTCAGTGCAAGGGGATAATATTTTTACCCTCTTTTCTAGTCAAATGGAAAACACCCATTTATTCAAACTGACAACTGACTCATCTGCAGGCAGGTTTCATCAGCTAGAGAAAGTGGAGCTGAATTTTACAGTAGGGTAGGGAGGATGGGCAAGCCAGGTCAGGCCCAGAAGAAATCTGAGCTGAGAGGAGCAGGGCGGAGGCGGAGGTAAGAAGCAGCAGGTGGCAAGTCCTTCCCCAGGAGCCCCGAGGGTGGAAAACTGAAGGACTGGAATCCTTTCAGTGAGTGCCACCCAATATCCGGTCCAGATGAGACTGCACCCATCCTGCCAAGTCCAGGGAACAGATGATGAAAGAGGGTGAAGGAAATCTCTGTGATTGCCTTAGACTTGATTTTATTAAAAGAGACGGATACTAGGTGACATCTCTGTGTGTAACATGTATTATATAGGCATCTGACAAAGTGCCAACGCAAGGCCACAGAAGTACCACAAAGCAGAGGAAAGAGCTTATTGCCTCTCTCATCATGGACCTGGGTGGGAGACATAATGGTGCCCTTTACATTTTTCAGGGAAAACCATGTGTTAGCTTCTGCCCTGAGATGTGAACAAATCATGGCCAAAGCATTCCAGTGATGTAGGACATCCATTCATCACCAGAACCCTTCTACTCAATGAACATACCCTGAAACAAGCCCAAGACAGATGTGAATAAACTTCTGTGGCTGAAGAAATTACATAAGGAACTGAAGAATTTATGTAGGGGCCTGCACTGGGGCATAGTAGGCTAAGCATCCACCTTTGGCACCAGCATCCCATACGGGCACCAGCTCGTGTCCCAGCTGCTTCTCTTCTGATCCAGCTTTCTGCTCATGGCCGGGGAAAGCAGTATAAGATGGCCTAAGTGCTTTGGCCCCTGCACCCCTGTGAGAGACCCAGAGGAAGCTCCTAGCTCCTGGCTTCAGGTTGGCCCAGCTCTGGCTGCTGCAGTCACTTGGGGAGTGAACCAGCAGATGGAAGACCTCTCTCTCTCTCTCTGTCTCTCTCTGTCTCTAACTCTCTCTCTCTGTCTCTAACTCTGCCTCTCAAATAAATAAATAAAATATTTTTAAAAGAATTTGTGTAATAATGTCATGTTGACAATGTTAGACTTTGTGTGATACATTCCAAATGCCCCAAGGTTAGCCTCCATTTGTTCTTCTCAGTACCATAGTCTTTTTGTCTCCTATTCCTGCCTGAATCCACTTCTAAACTTCAAGACTTGGAAATGAGCATCTCTTTTCTTACCCCGATTTGGGCCTCTGAAGCATTAAGCTCATTGTGATGTCAGTCTAAATGAATCTAAATCCAACACTTTCCCTTCACCTGGAATTCAGGTGAATTTAGTTTTATTATATCTCCGTTAAGATGAGTGTCCTTCAGATGGGGAGGAGAGAAGAAGGAACAAGAAAAATGAAGCAAATGTTCCACACCAGCCTTGAGACTGTTTCCTGCTAGAAACAGATGCTAATCACTAAAGGAATGCACCATGTCCTCCAGCCACATTGTACTACCAGGTTTATTTATAATCTGAACCAGAGTCACAGAAAGAACACAAGTTTGTAAAATCACCAGACCCAATGGAGGCCACCAAGTCACAAGTTACCAAGTCACAGTTTGAACACACATTTAAGTTTTCCTATCTTAGCCCTAGCTGGAGTCTTGTTACTTGGTCAAAAGTCAACCCAGTGAAGAGCGCTTTATGATCTTCAGGATTCTACCTCTGACCTAGTCTCTCAGTCAGAGTAAACCCAGGCCTAGTGCAATAGTCCTCAAAGACCCTATGTTAGCTCAGAAAGGTGAGATTGCATGCTGGGATGGCTTTGTAAACATTGGTTGTCTTTACCTTATCTGGTTCCGTACTCAGCCACAAATAAGACATGGATGCTATTTCTGAGAGAAAGACAATGAATTGTAGCAAACTGTATAATATAGATATGAAGAAGTTTTCCATCCAAACCTCATCCCTACTCTCTAGCCTTTCATCTGACCTTATTTTCCCTTCTTAATACATATATCATATAGTGTATATATATATATGTATATATAATATAGAGAGTATACCCTCATACACACACACACACACTCACACACACCTGTTTGATTACTGTGTGTGTTGTTTTTACCCCACTCTCAACTAGAAGCCACATGAGAGCAGCAGCTTTGTCCTGCCTATCCGCAGTGACCATAACAGTGCTTGATACATAGTAGGTGCTCAAAAGCTATCTCTTGAGTGAGTGGATAAGTAGAAAACATGCTATAAAGAGATTCAGCAAGAAAGAAATTACAATGTGGCATGTGTCTGACACTTCCAGGGAAGAAGTTATCTATACCACAATTGAAATTACTCTTTATTGTTTGAAGAAACAAAATAAACCCACTGGAGCTGGCATTGTGGTGTGGCATGTGAATCTGCCCCCTGCAATGTCAGCATCCCATATGGGCACTGGTACGTGTCCTGGCTGCTCCACTTCCAATCCAGGTCCCTGCTAATGGTCTAGGAAAAGCAGGGAAATGTGGCACAAGTACTTGCGCCCCTTTTGCCCATATTGGAGACCTGAATGAAGCTTCTGGCTCCTGATTTGTCCTGGCTCAGCCCTGGTCATTGCAGCCATCTGGGGAATAAGCCAGCTCGTGGAAGATCTCTCTGTCTCTACCTCTCTATATATAATTCTGGTTTTTAAATAAATAAATAAATAAATCTTTTTCAAAGAAAAATCATCTTTGGTACCAAAAAATATGTGAAATGTTCTGACAATGTATAAAAGCATTCAAATGGCCATGAAGACCACAAAGAACCAAAGTCAAGGGGCATCAGCCACAGAACCACCTTTATGTCAGAGGCCTGGTTGCAACCTTGAGCTGCAGTGTCTCTGAAGACTGTATGACCTTTGGAAATTCCTCTGAGCCTGGTTCTCTTTATCTGTAAGATAAGCATAGAAATAGTACCTAATTCATGTTTAAGTGAGATACTATATTAGCAATCTTAGCAAGTAATTATAACCTATAAGCGCTTAGTAGTCCAGATAACATTAAAGACATGACTACTACTCAAATCCTTACCTTCACCATTGTTTTCTTATACTTCTCATCCTTCCATCCCAATACTGCTTTGTGCTCCAACTCAGCTCCACAATGTTCCCCTCTGACTTTCCCAGCACCTCTTTTCTATTGTAAAGCAACTTCCTTGTCCTTCCATCTTCTGCTCCCCCATCCCCTTGTCTCAGTTGAAACCCAAGCTTATGGTAAGAGCACTATTTCCTCTGTGGTATTTTCAGGAAAAGGAGGTTCTTTTCCATTTCCCTTTCCGCCAGAGGACCAGCAGTGAATGCAGACTCCTATTTGTGTGCTTCTGTGATGGCATTTCTCCATTCCTACACACCTTCCCCATACAGATGCAAGTTGACCATCTCCTTCCATTCCCCTCCATCTGATCTTGATTACTTATTCACCTTCTTTGAGACTTTGGCACGGATTCATAGTCTCCCAGCTCATTATTGTTGCCTATATCAGTTGAAAAAAATTATATTCATGAGCCACAACTCCACTTATTGAAGTTCTTGTCCCCCTCCCCCAGCCAAGATTGAGTTTAATACAGCATTTACTTCTAGGTAGGGATCAGGGGACCTGCCAGGTGACATTACAGAAATGTAATCAACAAAACCTAGAAGGTGGGAAACTACAGAACAAATAGCCTGGCTTTTCCAAAATACAAATTTCAAAGAGAAAAGGGGTTTATTATGGTTTGAACAATGTTAATTATTAATGAGTCATGGACTAAGGATGGAGACTTGGTCTAATGATGGTGTCTGGGAGGTAGGTCTCATGGAAGATCTTTAGATTATTGGAAGCTTGCCCTCAGAAGAGCATCCTCATAAGAGAGTTGGTTACATATACCGAGTAGGCTCCCTGTGTCATTCTGCTTTGTGACTTGCTGGTGATCACTCCACCACTGACTGCCAGCCTCCACCATGTGCCAGACTAATGGATCACCCAATCTTGGAGCATGTACTTCCAAACTGCAAGCCAAAATAAAACTTCTCCTTAAATGTCTCCTCTTAGGTATCTTAGTTAATGGTTTGTTTTTTGTTTGTTTGGTTTTTTTTGTTTGTTTGTTTGTTTTTTTTTTTTTTTGAAGATTTATTTATTTGAAAGACAGAGTTACAGAGAAAGGTAGAGGCAGAGAGAGAGGTCTTCCATCTGCTGGTTCACTCCCCAAATGGCCACAACTGTTGGAGCTGTGCCATTCTGAAGCCAGGAGCCAGGAGCTTCTTCTGGGTCTCCCACATGGTTCAGGGGTCCAAGCACTTGGGCCATTTTCTACTGCTTTCCAGGCCATAGCAGAGAGCTGGATAGGAAGAGGAGCAGCCAGGACTAGTACCAGCGCCCATATGGGATGCCAGTGCTTCAGGCCAAGGCTGTAACCCACTGCGCCACAGCATTGGCATCAGTTAACGTTACAAGAAGTTAACACAAGGGTAGTAGAGGAAAGGAGTTTACAGATTAAAAACAAAAAGAAAAAAAAACAAGCAAATGTAGTGTGTGGCTCTCACTTGAATCTTTCTTCAAACAAATAAGCTTTAAAAAACTGTTAAAAATAAACAAGGAAATTTAAAAATTGACTGAATATTTGATGAGATTAAGAATGTGTTGATTTTTTAAAATTTATGATAATCAAATTGTGTGTTGATGAAAGTCCTTATATTTTATTTATATTGAAATATTTACAGACACATTAATTTGATATCTGAGAAATGCTTCAAAGCAATCCATGGCCTACAAGTGGGGAGAAGTGAGTTGGGGGACAGCAGGGTGTAGCTGAAACAAGACTGGCATTAGCCAATTAATACTGGGTATGAGTACATAGGAGTCTTATAGGAGTCTCTCTGCTTTTTTGTATTTTCCTTTAATCACAATCAGAGAGGGAAGTCAATAGGAATGACTCATCTAACGTCCAATGTCCTTTCTGTCTGAGTCACACATTCATGGTCACACCTCAGACCCTGGCTCCTAGAGCTACACCAGCCCCTCTGATCCACCCAATGTCCTGCTCTTTGTCCTCATGGAGGTCTTTCATCTGAAGACTTCTCCATTTTTTCCCATATAGATACTGTTTTCAAATATTGGAACATTGAACTTGGGTTCTAGGAACCACTTCTCCCTCCTCGTGAGGGAAGCTGAACCACCATTTATCCCTCTGTCATCATTTCCAAGTCTTTATGGTATATTGATTCTCTCTTCCTCTTTCTCCACCTCTCTCTCCTTTTCCTCCTCCTTTTTCCGATCCTTTACATACTTTTCCATCAAAAAAGCTTCCCTCTAAGCTTTTATTTCCTCTCACCTTGACTGTCAAGCTACTTGTCACCATCCATTCTTCAACACTGAGATTCTCATTTCTACTACCTCACTGAATACTACAAAAATCAACAATGACCTGTGTACATCAATGACCCAAGGACTTCCAGGATCAAATGACATTATCCAACCCTTATTTTATGTGAGCTCTTAAAGACAACGGACAGTAATGTAAAACACTGGTGAGTCACTGAAAAACTGTGAGAAAACCATAAGAACATAGGAAGTCAAATGTAGATATGATGTTGATGGCTATAGCTGGACATTAGCAGGTCTTACACAAGAGACTTTCAGAACATGTAACTGAAAATTTTAGAAACATTCAGTTGATTATAGAGTGATTCCAGGAGTCAGGACTAGACTGTAATTACAACTTCATGGTGGATACCCGTGTTCTCAGAAGACAGTACAACCTGAAAGGTCTACCTAACATAAGAGAGAACAATGGTATCCTGTGCTATTTTTTCCTAAGTCAAATGGCTTGATGGAAGTTTAAAGAAGATCTTTCCTTTATCTCTATCACTGGAAACTAAGAATGAGGAAGAATTCATGTATTACATGAGTAATTAAAAGTAATTTAAAAAGAGAAGAGATTCTGGTAGAAGAAGACAGACACCAGGAGTTTATTCTGTTTAGTTCCATGAACATGGAATCAAAATAAGGCAAGCTTATCTACTATAAAATAGCTCAGAACAGCTGTTACCCACAGGTTGAACATACACATGGGGGCATATGAGAGCTTTTCATGATGCTGGTAGCATTTAATATCTTGAAGGGGTAGGGCTACATGGTTGCATACATATATAAAAATTCTTCAAGCGGTATTTCTTTTTTTAAAGAGCCAGGTGTTTCTTCCTGGTCTCCCACGTGGGTACAGGGGCCCAAGCACTAGGGCCATCTTCTACTGCTTTCCCAGGCCACAGTAGAGAGCTGGACTGGAAGAAGAGCAGCCAGGACTAGAACCGGCGCCCATATGGGATGCTGGCACCACAGGCAGAGGATTAACCTAGTGCACCACGGTGCCAGTCCCAAGCTGTATTTTTAAGATATATATATATATATATATATATATATATATATACTTACTGCAAGTAATTTATGCATCAATTAAAAATTAATAGAAATATATTCATTTTCCAAAATGGAATAAAAGAGTTGTGAATTGGGACCAATGTCTCTAATCCAAAGAAATTGTTAGTGCAATGAGTCTAACGCATTAAATATTCAAATTACAAGGTGAGCATAGGCACTCTGATCCCAAACTTAAAAAAACAGCTTTGTGAGTCCCATTGGACTTCACAGATGTCTTGCTCACCTTGCTTGCTCATGTACTTTCACACAAGCACTTGACATTGTTGATCAATAAATTGGCATTCTGGCCAGGAGATTGCAGTTTGCAGAAATTCACTTCGTAGTTTTCAGTACTCCTTGCCCCAAAAACGTTCAGACTGCTAACAAAATTTGTTTCTTTTCCAGCTCCACAAGTCCTACCCGGTAATCAGCCAAATCTGCTGTCCTCTGACAATGCCTCTCCTTAGCAGCACTGTTACAGACAAAGGTGACTGTTGGTGGTGGCTGGAAGGGGTGTCCTGAATGAGTGTTAGGCTGGGTGTCGGGATCTTTTCTGCACCTTTCTTTTTGCCATGGCCTCCACTGTGGTCTCACCAGTTCCCACCTTATTCATTGCAGCTGGTGTCTCTGTTTCCCATGAGCCTCATCCCCCTTTCTTCTGCCATGCAAAGACCACATCTGCCTTGTCTTTTTCGATGGTTCTCAGGGTGCCCATGTCAATTTAAAACCACCATACTTAGCTGAGGCAACAGTTTCCCTTAATGCTCCACTTCCACCCCCACGGAGTGCACACTTTCCCTTTGAACGATATTGCTTGATAGTGATATGATTGCTATTTTGAGCAGGACGATTCTTTATTGAGCAGAATGATCCAGCACATTCCATTAGGTTCAGCATCCCATGCCCCAGCCCACTGAATAGCTGCAGCTCCCCACTCTCGGACTTTGTGACAACTGAATCATGTCTTCAGAAATTTCCAGACACTCCCTGCTTCCTTCTTTCCAACTGGCTACCTACTTCTGGTCCATGAACTGAACAGTGCAAAATTGCTTTCTTCAAGGATCGAGAACATCGAATGTCAGCTGTTTAACATGGATAGGCTGAGCATCCTTTTCTTATGGAAGCTCTCACTATTGATATCTAATGGTACCCCATGACTTTCTTCATGGGATGCTTACCTCCATGTGTTGGTAATAGCTGCTTTAATCATTGTTCCTCCCTCTCACCACGTTGCTCAGCCAGAAGTATCTATGAGCAAGTTACCAAGCCTTAAATCACTAATCTCTCTGGTACTGGGCACAGTGCCTGGCACACAACAGGTACTAAATCTGTGTGTGATGAATAAACCAACAGGATGTTGATAATACTTTCCCTGATGACTCAAAGTTACTATTCCTAGGCACAGGGCTGCCTTTCAGGTATACTCAGCCACTTACTGTCCGTGGCTCTGCATTGGATGATGCACTTGTGCCCTGCCTGATGAATTTGTACATCAGGGTTTTGCATCATATCATCAGCATGCCTGTCTCCAGTGATTCTTTGTGTCCTTTAGAATCTAAGCAAAACGTATGGATTGCTGGGTGCAAACTTGAATGCATGATGTTGGAACATTAGCTACATTGGTACAGGGTCTTTTCATTATATGTCAGGGTTTTTGCAAGCTTTCTCACATTTGCAGTCTCCCCTCTGATTAGTGAAGCAGTCATTTTCTAAGAACCCTCTAAGCAGACATACCCTTTTGGAAACTACTTTTGGATGATTCCGGGGGGACTTTAAAAAGTAATATTCCTGTGCTAAAATAACCATTCATAGAATCCTGACTGGTGACAGAATAAAGAATTCAGTCATTTCTGAAGGTATTTTCTAATTGATTGTTGTGTACCTTTATTCACAAAGTATTTTGATACACTCTTTTAATTTGAAAAGGTTTTGTATTAGTAAAAACTAGGATATGGATCTCCAGTATAGGATCCTTCTAATATTTGGTTTGTATAACCTAGAATTTAGAAACAATAAACTTTTTATTATAATTCATAAAAAATCAAGCCTATAACCATGTGGAACAGAGATAAAGAGAACAGCCAGAGAGAAGTAAATGAGGAAAATAATTTTCCAGAAACTGCTCATATCGCATGGCTTTAAGTGTTTTCAATGCATATCATATTAATAAATTATATACAAACAACTTTTTGGTTCCTTATTTTATTTTCATTTTTTATCCTTATAATGTTTCTTCTTTATAAGATTTACAACAATTTGAGACAAAATTATATACACAGAAGAATGTTAAGTAGTTGTTTTAAAAATAGCTTGTTGCTTGCAAATAAGCCCTTATAATCTTATTCCCCCAAATATAATTTTATACTTTGCACTAAACCAAATAGCTTATGGTAAAACAGTATTAAATAGACAAACATAGAAAACTTACAACTGTAAATAACTTAACACAAAGCAGTTTGACTCTAATGTGGTGCTTAAACAAAGCAAATTATGATGCAATATGAATCAACTTCATTAACTGGACAAGCCCAACAAGGTATAAATCAGATAAGCGCTAGACCTTCAATGATGTGCAAATGAAATCTCCAACCCTACATAGGTTCTTTCGGTTCTTGGGCTGTGTCCAATCCTACTCCAGAATAGCATTTGTTTTTACATCTTCTTGACTCTGTTACTGTAAAGAGAAAAAGAAAAAAAGTATAAGCAAAGACAGGGTGACTGCATGATGGGAATGGTTTTGGTACCTAAAGGCTGTATCTTATGCCCTCAACATTGTCTCAGGATGCCAAGAAGTTCAGAATCTTCATGAGGAAATTGTGGTTTAGAGGGATGAACCCCACTCAGCATAACTCAGGTAATGAAAGACAGAAGCAGGATTTGACCACTTATTCCGTGTCTGCAAGTTCAGTGTCTGTGCCACACTGGGGTAAGGGCCTTCCTCCCATTGATAAAATGTTGCCACCTGGTACTCTCAATCTAAATCAGAACCATTGATCTCTCTCTAACTAATTTTTATTTTTTCAGTTTTTAACTACCAACCAAATTTCAGGTTGTCATTAAATAACATAAACAGGCATCTTTGCAACAAAAACCGGGTCATTGGTGACTATCAAATGCATGAGAAACCTGACACATCATGTGAAGATCACTAAGTTAAAATAATAATTATGATGATGATAATCTGTAAGTGGGAAAATGCAGTCTTTGTTTTCTTGGACCAACTCCAAAATCCCCTTTAAGAATTTCATAGCACTTAGGCTAAAGCATTCCAGCAAGGCTATGGTCAACCCATTGCTCACTACTGTTTATACAAATATTTAGAGAAAGCTGATTGTCAATGTTCCATACCTGACGATTCGCACAACTCTTTTCACCCATTCCATCTTTGGATCCGCACACACAGACAAATTCTTCTTTGTGTGAAGGCTGAAAACCCAGAAAATTATTTGTATTTAATGAGCTTTTAAATTATATTCTAAGGGATATGCAATGAAAATTTCATATTCTAGTTGATTATTGTATACATTAAACATTTCAGCTAATGAAGAAAAAGAAAATGTAAAAAGAAAATCCTGAGGGTTTCATGCAAGAAACAAAAGTGATTGTCTCAGACTTTTTCTGCATTGTAATAAATGATGAGACAATGGTGGGAAGATAAAGTCCCAAGATGATTGTAGAAATGTGTATGTATCTGTTTGAAAACATATATCATTGCAAAACATAATATTTTTATATTAATCAAGAATATTATACATGATAATGTAGCTAGTCTGTTTTACTTTACCTCCCTAACTTTTTTCTGGATTTCAAAACACACATCTTCCATATCCTGAGATAGCATTTTAATTGCCTGTAAATTCACCTTAGATAGTGCTTGTTGGTGTCATATCATCTTCTTTTTTGTTTGAAAAAAAAAAATCCCTAATTTTTGCTTTATTCCAATATTATTGAAAATGAACTTAGAATTAGAAATTCACAAGTATAACAAAATTATCTTTGCCACATCCTTTATTTCTGAATGAAATTCAAAAAGGCCAAAAGTTTTATAATCAAAATTGTCATCTACCCCTGATATAATTGAATGAAAAACAATTAATAGCTTACATGATAGCATTGATGTCACACGCTTCATTGGCCAGCTGCTGTGTGAAGCCCACGATAAATCTGGGACGAATTGTACATTCTGTATACCGAAGGCAGCAGTCAAAGTTACTTGCTGCTAAAAGTGAAATGAAAGGCATTGAGTCTACACGAATGACTTATCCTGTGATTGGTAGTATGGGACAACCTAAAGTTGATGATATCTAGTGAATCTGATTTACATGACAAGTAATCTGTTGTTCAGTAGAAGAGTTTCAATGTCTTTGAAACCTTTACTAGATCTTTGAGGTCCAATTTCACACAGTTTCCAGTTCTGTTAAAAATAGTTTGTATGCTGGGAAGCTCTGCTTCAATAATACGCTTTGGAAACAAGTGACGTCTCATAAGTAGAATACTTTTAGTAGGAAATCCAAATTGACGGGATTTCATGTCACTCACTATAAACACTTAAGAATATGGATATTCTCCCATCTGCTAGAAAAAAAATCTTACTAGACTACTTCCCAAATTTAGAAAATAGATCAGCTGTCAGACTCTTATCTGTTATCTGGCTACTGAGTATTAAGAAGCATGATTAGAAAGAAAAATGTGATTTACAGAAGCTACATTTTTAAAAATGCAACCTTTGGGAGCTACAACTACAGTACTTTGAAACTGTAATATTAGTTCATGGGAATTGTTAATTTTGTTTGTAAGAGTTCAACGTGTGCATTTTCAGGAATGCATCTGTTGCTAATAGTGATGCTCTCTTCAGATATAAAGCAATAACTGGATACTTTCCTGAGTTAAATTACAGCACGCTGTCGGGTCAGGGACAAACATTATCTCCTAGTTGGCAGGGCATACAGCCAAGGTCTAGTAAATACAGTGTCAGGTGCCGTGACATGCCGACGAAGGATGAGTTTTAAACTTTACTGAAGCTGTATAAATCAGAAATGGGGGTTTTCTCTACATTTTGGAGTGATCCCAATTACTGACACTATTACACAAATTCCATCACTCCCAGAAACAGGACCTTGGCTTTCTTCTGAAGTTAAGAGGTCTCTATGAGCCCGCAACTCCCTAAATCTGCAGGGATTGACAGCAAATAAAACAGCCTAATCAGCAGCAAGCAGCAGTAATCCTGTCCTCCAATCACCAATGAGCTGACATCTCCCAGGGCTCTCTTGTACAGGTCCTAAGAGGCTTCTAGCCTTTAGGGACTGTCCAGAAGAGCTCAAAGCTTAGAGGGAAATAAAATAATTCTCCCCCTGTACTAACAGAAAGAGAGACACTTACCTTCCAACTTGCTGCAGAGATGAAGTAGCAGCACTGACATCAATGCAGACAGAAGTAAAGATTTGCTACCACACGTCATTTTCAGCTCAAAGAACAGATCTGCTCAGTGCTGGGTACCCAATGCCCTGGCGGTACTCTTGTGTTCTGATAGCAACCTGGGATAGCCCTTCTTATAGCAAATATTGGGAATGTACACAGAAGGCGTGTTCTCACACGGGGTTTTCCCCACTGATCAACCTGCCGCATCATGTCATCACAAAGACAACCCACAGGGAAAACTTCCTGCCTTTCCCAGATGTTTGGAAGGTGTGAAGGTTGGGGAAAGAGGGTGGTAGCTTGAGAAGGGGAGACTCCTATCAAGTCTTTGGATTCCTGTTCAGTTTTAATTTCATCTCTTTTGCCTATGAAAATAAAGGATTAGCAGCAATACAAAGGTCAACCCAGAACAGGAGCATTCCAGTGTTCCTATTGTTACACCCTGTTTCCTTTCCATTGCCAGTCAGGCAAGGGGAGTATGAGGTGGAATGTCAGGAATACAATTGCAGGGTTGACCCTCGGCTGTCACAAAGCAGACCCTGAATTTCTAGACTAGTGTTGAGAGCAGGTGATATCCCCAGTAATGGGGGAAAATACCAGCCCCTAAGAAAGACACAAGCCACAGCTTCATCCTGTTCTGTACCAACTCTTCTGAGAAATTATATATTTACAGGCTGTAATCACTTTTGAAGCCCAGGAGAAAAAATCCTCTTCTATTTGTGATGATGCATTTACATATCTCAACACAAAGGCTTAGAAAGATTGAAGGAATAAAACCTACAGTTGTAGTTAACTAAATATCAAATAACAGTGATAATGACAATAAAGTAATGTGAATCCCTAATCTATGGTGATATAATAAGAAATGTCCACTAGACAAAAACGGGTTGAAAGTAACAGGACCTAAAAGATATACCAGGTAAACAGCAAACAAAGGAGAATAAGAGTCCCACACCCACAGTAGAGAAGATCGATTTTTAAAACAAAAAAGCATTGTAAAGACAAAGAGGGCCTAAACAATTATAAATAATTAATCTATTAATAAAAAATTATGATAATATGTACATTCAACATCAGCACCCCCAAATACACAAGCAAAAACCAACAGAATTGAAGGGAAGAAGAATTAAATCAACAAGAAAAAATGTAAGTTTTGATACCATACTTTCAATAATTCTAGAAAACCCAAACAGAAGATCAAAAAAGGAGACTTGAACCACATTGCAATACAACCAGAGCTAACAGATATCTACAGAACACTTAACAGCAGGATGCACAGCCTTCTCAAGTGAACATGGAGCATCCTCCATGATAAAGCATTTATGATGCTATAGAATAAGTCTCAATAAAGTTAAAAAGATTGAAATCATAACGTTTGAGTATGTTTTCAAATCACAATGGAATTAAATGTGAAATCAATAAGAGAAGGAAAATAGGAAAGCCTTGATATGCAGAAATTAAACCATATGTTCTTAATAATTAATGTGTCAAAGAAGAAATCACTAGGAAAAGTAGAAAATACTTTGAGGTGAATGAAACCAAAAATATAACACACCAAAATTTATGGAATGTAGTGAAAGCACTGCCCAGAAGTATATTTATGGCTGTACACACCTGCATTTAACAAAAAATAAGGGGCAGGTGTTTAACACAGTGGTTAAAATCGCTACCTAGTATACTTGCATCTCATATCAGAATGCCTGGTTCAACTCCTGGCCACTCTACTTTCAATTTTCAGTTCCAGCTTCCTCTAATGTGCAGTCATGTGACAGAGTTCCTGCCTCCTGTCTTCTTCCTGGCCCCAGCACCGGCTGTTATGGGCATAGCAGATGGAAAATCTCTCTCTCTCTCTCTCTCTCTCTCTCTCTCTATCTCTGTGTGTGTACACGTGTGTGTGTTCTTCTCTCCCTTTCTCCCTCTCCTCCCCACCCTCTTTTTTCTTTTTTAAAAAAATTAACACCTTAACAAATAAGACAGATCTCAAATTATAGGCTGATATTCTACATAAATTAGAAAAATTAGAGAAAGCTAAATGGAACGTCTGGAGGATGGAAGAAGCAGTTGGGACTGATGAAGTAGAGAAGAGTAAAACAATAGAGGAAGTCCATGGAGCCAAAAGCTGGTTGTTTGAAAACATCAACAAAATTAACAAGCTTTGACTAGACTGACTGAGACAAAAACTAAAGGATAAAACAAGGAGGGAAAACTGCTAACCAAGAAAAAGAAGGGGCTCACTACTGACCTTAACAAAAATAAAAATAATTATAAGAAAATATTCTGACTATTTGATGTCAATAAGTTAGGTAACTTAAAGACACATTGTTGAAATTGATTCCAGAGAATGCAGAAAATTTTAATTGATCCATAACAAGCAAAGATTCCAAATTGATGACTAAAAGTTTTTCTGCAAAGAAAATCCCAGGACCAGATGGTGTCACTGGTAAATTCTATCAAATATTCAAAGAATCAATATAAATTCTTCACACATTAAAAAAAAAACCAATGGGGAGGAAACACTTTACAACTCCATATATGAGCACAATAGTATATAGATTCCAAAATAAGATAAAAACATCACAAGCAAAGAAAGCTACAGACCAATATCATTTATGAATAGAATCGCAAAAACCCTCAGAAAAGAAACTTGACTTGCAAGCTGCATTCATCAGCATACAAAAAGGATCATTCACCATAACCAGGTGAGATAGAGACACTTTTTGTTTATTTGTAGAAAATGAAATGTAATTTTAATAGAATAAAAGACAAAAGCAGGTCAAAAACATTTGGATCCAACAACTTCTCATGGTAAAAATACTAATCAAGCTAGAAATAGTAGAGGATTTCCTAAACCATTCATACAGGTCATTTTTGAAAACCTGAAAGTTAATACCATGCTCAATGTGGAATGAGTCCCCAGAGATTCTTTCCCCCAGAGATCAAGAACAACACAAGGATGTCTGTTTTTTCCACTTTTATTCAGCATTGTACTGGAGGGTCTAGCCAGGCCAATTAGCAAACAAGAGAGTTCCACGTTGGAAATAGGCATTCAGATTTGAAAGGAAATAGTAACTATCTTAATTTGCAGATAACATAGAATATCCTGAAGAATCCACTTTAAAAACATTATTTCAAATAAGTTCAGCAAATAGGTTCAGCATAATTCAACATTAATATACAAAAAGCAACTCTATTTCTAAACACCATCAGTGAACATCCTGACAAAAATTAGAAAAACACCTACTTCTACAATGGCTTCAAAAATAATAAAATATCTAGACATAAACTTGACTAAAGAAAATGGAACTAAAAACTACAAGCCATTGTTTTTAAAAGTTAAGGGGGCTAGTGTTTGACTCAGCAGTTAAGATGCCACTTAGACACCTACATCCCATCTTAGAGTGCTGGAAGTCAAATCACGCCTCCTCTACCTTTGATCAAACTTCCTGCTAATGCAGACCCTGGGAGGCAGCAGGTGGTGGCCCAAGTGTTTGTCTCCTTGCAGCTCATGTGGAAGGCCCTAACTGAGTTCCAGGCTCAACTTGGCCCAGTCCCAGCTATTGCAGGCAATTGAGGAGTGAATCAGCAGATGAAAAATCCCTCTCCCTCTCCCTTTCCCTCTCCTCTCCCTTTCCCTCTCTCTCTCCCTTTCCCTCTCCTCTCCTTCTCCCACACCCTTACCCCCTCCTCTCCCTCTCCCACACCATCTCTCCTCACCCTCTCCCTCTCCTTCTCCCACACCTTCTCTCCTCACCCTCTCCCTCTCCTTCTCCCACACCTTCTCTCCTCACCCTCTCCCTCTCCTTCTCCCACACCTTCTCTCCTCACCCTCTCCCTCTCCTTCTCCCATACCTTCTCTCCTCACCCTCTCCCTCTCCTTCTCCCACTCCTTCTCTCCTCACCCTCTCCCTCTCCTTCTCCCATACCTTCTCTCCTCACCCTCTCCCTCTCCTCTCTTTCTCACCCTCTCTCCTTCTCCTCTCCCTCTCCCACATTTCCCTCTCCCTCTCTTCTCCCTCTCTCAAACCCTCACCCTCTCCCTCTCTTCCTCCTCTCCCTCTCCCTCTCACTCTCATTCTCCTTCTCAAAGAAAATAAAATTAAGATGGTACCATTACTAAAATCTAAGCTGGTTTTATTGTAGAAATGCAAATGTCAGTACTCAAATTCATATGGAATTACAAGATATTCTGAATAGCCAAAACAGCCTTGAAAAAGAAGAAAAAAGTTAGAGGACTTATGTTGCTTGATTTCAAGACTTACTACAAAAATATACCAACCAAGACATGCAGCATTGGCATATAAACATACACATCAATTGCACATTAAAAAAAAAAAGTCTCTTATCATAGTCAATTAATTTTTAAGGCAAAAAGACTCTTGGATAGGAGAAGGAATTGTCTTCAACAGTGCTGGAAATTATGGATATTCACATGCAAAAGAATGAAGTTAGACTGTTAGCTGATGCTATACACAAAAATTAAACTCAACTGCTTCATACATCTAAATATAAGATACAAAACTATGAAACTCTAGGAAGAAAAGAAAGGAATAAATCTTTACCACCTTGAATTAGGCACTGATTTTTTAGAAACAAGGTCAAAAGCTCAAAAATTAAATTAAAAAATAAGCACAGCTATAACAAAACTAAAACTTTTATGTTGCAAAGGATACTATAAAGAATGTGAAAGCACACCCAGAGAAAAAAGGAAGTATTTACAAACTAATATGTCAGAAAAGTTCATATCCAGAATACATAGTGAATTCCTACAATGCAATAATAAGAAAATAAATAACCCAATTAAAAATGAACAAAATAGCTGAATAGAAATTTCTCCAAAGAAGATATATAAAAGTCCAACAGCACAAGAAAAGATGCTCAGCATTAGTAGTCATCAGTGAAATGTGAATCGAAATCACCCTGACATACCCCTTCACATCCACTAGGATTGCTATAATAAAAAAAAAAAAAGAAAAAGAAAAAAGAGAAAAAAAAAATAGTAAGTGTTGGCAATGATGTAAATAGACTGTGACCTTTGTACATCGCTGGTGGAAATGCTAAAGTGACAGTCATTTTGGAATTATCATTGAATTTACAGAATGCCCACATGACCCAGCAATTTCACCCTTAGGTACACACTAAATAGAAATGAAAATTTACAGGGGGGTGCTGCATTGTGGCAGGTTAAGCCTCCACCTGCAACACCACCATCCCATTTGGGCACTTGTACAAAGCCGGCTGCTCTACTTCCAGTCCAGCTCCCCGCTAGTGCACCTAGGAAAACAATGGGCCCCTGAACCCAAGTGGGAGACCTGGAGGAGGCTTCGTGCTCCTGGCTTCAGACTGGCCCCCCAGCCATTTTGGCCATTTGGGCAGTAAGCCAGTGGATGGAAGATTCTCTCTCTCTCTCTCTCTCTCTCTCTCCCTCTCTCCCCTCCTCCTTCTTCTTCCTCTCTCTAAAAATCTGCCTCTGAAAAAAATAGAAAATAAATATTTAAAAAAGAAATTAAAATTTATGTTAACACAATTGGTGTATTAATGCTTCTAATATTTAGCTATTAAGTAGAAATACTGGCTGGCGCCATGCCTCACTTGGCTAATCCTCCGCCTGCAGCGCCAGTACCCCTGGTTCTAGTCCCGGTTGGGGCGCCGGTTCTGTCCCGGTTGCTCCTCTTCCAGTCCAGCTCTCTGCTGTGGCCCGGGAGTGCAGTGGAGGATGGTCCAAGTGCTTGGGCCCTGCACCCGCATGGGAGACCAGGAGGAAACACCCGGCTCCTGGCTTCAGATTGGCGCAGCATGCCGGCCGTGGTGGCCATTCCCAACGGAAGGAAGACCTTTCTCTCAGTCTCTCTCTTGCTGTCTATAATTCTCTCTCTGTCTCTCTTTCTCTCACTGTCTAACTCTGCATGTCAAAAAAATATAAATAAATAAATAAATAAATAAATACTGTAAATGTCATCAACTGAGTAACAGGAAAATAAAATGTGAAAATTTTGCCTAATTTAATGTTATTCAGTAATAATAACCAATGAAGTATAATAAAAAGTGCAAAATGGGTGAACCTGGAAACACTGCGCTAAATGAGAAACTCAAGAACAATAAGTCTGTATCATATGTGGTGGTCAGAATTGGCAAATCCATAGAGATAAGAAGCAGAACAGTGACTGCCCAGGTCTGGGCTGGAGTGTGGGGAGAAGCAAAGGGACATGGGAGGTGACTGTGAATGGGTGTGTGTTTGATTTTTACTTCTTATCTAAAAATAGATATTGGCTATGATTGCATAGCCCTGTGATTATACTAGAAGACATTTAGTTATATACTTCAAAAAGAGTGAATTTTACGGTATGTCAATTCTATCTCAATAAAGCTGATAACAAAGCCAAGAATGTCCCATCTACCTATGTCTGACACTCACACCAGTCTTACAGCCCCTCTTTCTTTCTCCATTACTACTTCAGGTTCCTTGTAAGCTGAGTTCATTTCTCTCTCCTCTCAATCCTTTCATTTCTCCTCTTCTCCTTCTCCCTCATGTCGTAATGACATCTCTCTTTCCTCCTCCTTTTAATAGCTATAAAAAGCTGATTTTTTTCCAGTATTTAGATTGATTGAAATTGCATTTCCCTATGTTTGGTTTGACAGATATATCATTTCATATTTGTCACGAAATATGAAATGTCACGAATTTTATTTCTAAAATGTGACCCTCAGCTGCTTCTCTGTCAGGCA